>NC_140963.1:52239068-52326568 GCF_056783735.1 Eptatretus burgeri
GCCGCAGACGTGTTAAACGTGATCGCGGAGGGGATGTTGACCAGCTCCCACATTTGCGAGGCGCTGAGCCGTCGGTTTGGGTTCGCGGCGAACTGTGATCTGGTGCGGGCCCAGCTCCAGCACCGCAGATTAAAGCCGGGTGAGACGGTGCAGGAGCTGGCACAGGACATTTACCAATCAGTCAGGATCGCGTATCGGGACCTTACAGTGGAGGCATGGGACAGACTGGCACTCGAGAAATTTTTAGCTGCTCTTCCTGACCCTGAGGTCCGAGCGCTAGTGGAGCTACAGGATCCACCCACCGTGCACCGAGCGGCCGAGTGCGCGGCCAGGCTGGCCTCGTGGAGTCGGCCGGGTCGGGTGCCCGAGAGGCCATCGGTGACGATCCGACAGGCGGAGATCCAGGATCAGGGAGGGGGGCTGGGAGAAATTGGCATTACCCAAATGTTTCAGGAAATTTGCCAGAAACTGTCAAGTTTGATAAAGGGTAATCCGGTTGTTCGTGCGCCAGAGCGGCGGGGTCCAGCCCAGCCAATAGAGCAATTCGATTATGGCCGAGGGGGTCCGGAACCGGAAGAGACATTTCATCGATACTTACGGGGGCCTTTTATGGGGAGTTGTTTCCGGTGCGGGCGAAGAGGACACGTGCAACGATATTGCCGGTACCCGGCGATGGAGGGACCCTCCAATAGACTTTTAGACTCGGAGAGGGTGAATCCTCCTCCTGAACCACCAGGTCTATCCGAGATGCCCTTTCATAGGTCGGGTCCGGAGATCACTGTCGGGGAGACTAGATGGGGCTGAGCATATACGGCCATGCTCGGCTGCTGAGATTGTGGCGAAGTGCCCTCATTTGGTGGAAAAAAATGAATTGTGGGAAAATTGGCATGTGTTTGTAAGTTCTGCTGGGTTTTAGAGTGACAATCGGGACAGTGGGTAATTGGAAACAAAGCGGGCACGAGTGGCTGTCCAATGGCTGGTGCGTGGATCGGGTGAGAAGTGCTGTGTGAGTTGTTTTAAGTGAAGAAGTGAAATGTATGGTGCACACATTGCTTTTTTATTGGGCATGGTGTGGTAACAGGGAAGGTCATGGTCGGTGAAGTGTTAGAAATGCAGGTGTCACATGTAAGGCCGATGGGGTGGGGGAGTCATGTGGGTTTTGTGGGTGGGGATGATGTGCTTGTCCACAGGGATTGCTGAAGCTCACGGTGAGCGTGAATTGCGACCCCCTTCAAGGAGATTCACCACCTGGTGGCTAATGGTGACAGTGTCTGGAGGCAACTGGGAGAGGGTCTGGTTGGGCGACCAAGGCGGGTAGGACCTTGGCGACCCAGGAAGGCCAGAGGAGCCAGTGAGACCCCTTCCAGAGTGTTGTACGGGATTAGAGCTGATGGCTACCAGGGGGGAGGGAATCAAAGGGAGCGGGGCGGAGAAACGTCCGGGTTGGACTAAAGCTTACCTGTGGGCATGGTTGCACCTGAGATGCCCTCATCATCTTGTGGTAACCCACCCCACGGCCATGACGGGATTCAGCCTGCATGATTAAAATGAGGACCATGACCTAGAAATGTGATGATGACCATGGTGTGAGTGTTGTGAAGATGTGTGAGTCCCACCCGATCCCGCACAACTTGACAGGTGCAGCAAGGGCATGATGTCCACATAATTTGGGGCAAGCAAATTTGAAAATTGGCTCCCCAGGTAACGCTGGGTCTATTAGCATCCACTGGGGGAGGCGGTCAAGTGTAAATATCCTGTGAATAGTGTCGTGAAGGCTTAGAGTAGGAATGTAAAGTATAAGTGTTGTGTTTTTGTGGAACCTTTTGTTTCCCCTCCCCAGATCACTGGAAGAGTGCTGGGCAGGAGCGATGATCCAGAGGATGGAGTGCAACTTCGCTCAGTGCTCTCATGAAATTAAAAAAAAGAAAAAATAAATAAACGAATGATTGTTTCGGCGAGGATAAGGCCATAAGGGGGTCGTACATTAAGCAGGATAGGTAAGTTAGCTGCGACTCGCTGCCCATTGGCCCTCCTACTTTATTTCGTTAGGTTAATTAGGTGTGAGTCAGTAAGTGTTAAGGCTGGTACGGTAGCGCCTGTGATATACCTTGCAGGAGCTGCGGTACCAGAGGAGGGGGCAGTGTTACGTTTGAGGGGGGGTATGCATTCAAAGGGTAATTAGGATGTTTAATTAGGTATGCCATGCTGTTCGAGTTTACCAGGATCTCGATGTAATAAGTAGCGATTCAGTGGTGATAAGTTGTCTAGTAAATGTTCATTTCTTCAAGGGGGAAATGATAAATGTCACGTAATTAGATAGGGACACGGGATAGGGTAAGTGTGTCTGCGTAAACCCCTTTTTGGTATTCTCTGGAGACTGGCCGTGACGTCACAGGACAGTGCAGCGGATGGCTCCGCCCCGTGATCACGATTGGCGGAAGGCGATGGCGGTGGGCCAATAAACGGCTCGATTGGGAGTGACGAGGACGAAGGATAAAAAGGTTCTGTTCGGGGTCGAAAAGAAAGAAGAAGAAGATTACAACCAGAACGATCGTGTTTTTTTGGTGTGGAAGCTGTGGCGGCAGAGAGCGTCCTGGTTGCTGTGCTGAGTCGATCGTGCTCTTGATCGTGTCTGGGAGCCGTGCCTCGCCTCGTGCCTCGCCTCGGTTGGCTCTGGGGTTCTGCTGACTCGGAGTACGGGGTCGGGCAGCGGGCGGACCTGCTTCCCTCTCCTGCTCGCGGCTTGGCGCGGAAGCTGGTTCCCTGGCAGCTGTGGGCGGACTTGGGCCAGGACCAGGAGGTCGACAGCACCGCGGTTTCTCCTGCCCCCCCTGGCGAGAGCAAGGCCGGCTCGTCCGGCGCCGATCCAGGGACAGTTGCGTCCACACCACAGTCCAGCCTGACCACCAGAGATAGCGACGTTTTGTGTGTGTGTGTGTGTGTGTGTGTGTGTGTGTGTGTGTGTGTGTGTGTGTGTGTGTGTGTGTGTGTGTGTGTTTGGCGCCTTAGAGGGATTGAGAACTGTATATTCATTGGAATTGTCTGTGTTTTTCCCCACGCCTGATCCAAAATACATACATACATATATATATATATATATATATATATATATATATATATATATATATATGTATATATATATATGTATATATATATATATATATATATATATATATATGTATATATATATATATGTATATATATATATATATATATATATATATATATATATATATATATATATATATATATATATATATATGTATATATATATATATATATATATATATATATATATATATATATATATATATATATATATATATATATATATATATATATATATATATATATATATATATATATATATATATATATATATATATATATATATATATATATGTATATATATATATATGTATATATATATATATATATGTATATATATATATATGTATATATATATATATGTATATATATATATATATGTATATATATATATATATGTATATATATATATATATATATATATGTATATATATTTATATGTATATATATATGTATATATATATATATGTATATATATATATATATATATATATATATATATATATATATATATATATATATATATATATATATATATATATATATATATATATATGTATATATATATGTATATATATATATATATATATATATATATATATATATATATATATATATATATATATATATATATATATATATATATATATATATATATATATATATATATATATATATATATATATATATATATATATATATGTATATATATATATATATATATATATGTATATATATATATATATGTATATATATATATATATATATATATATATATATATATATATATATATATATATATATATATATATATATATATATATATATATATATATATATATATATATATATATATATATATATATATATATATATATATATATATATATATATATATATATATATATATATATATATATATATATATATATATATATATATATATATATATATATATATATATATATATATATATATATATATATATATATATATATATATATATATATACTGAGGCTGGTGTTGGCGCAGTGGTAAGGGCAGCGGCTTGGGATCCAAAAGGTCCTGAGTTCAAGCCCCGTTGGGCCACTGAATTAATACACCAGGGGGTTGACTCAGCCTGTCATCCTTCCGAGGTCGGCGAAATGAGTACCAGTGTACTGGGCCGGTGTATACCCCAGTTAAAATAGGTGTACCATATCCCTGTGTCGTAAGAGGCGACCAGGGTTGCGTCAGGAAGGGCATCCGGCGTAAAACATGTGCCAAATCACTATGCGGATCATACGGATGATCCGCTGTGGGGACCCCGAAAGGGAGCAGCCGAAAGAAGAAGAAGATATACATATATATATATATATATACACGAGTAAAGGTGCCAGTCTTAGACGGGCGTCACTGGCAACATATGGTAAAAGACAGATAGCATGAATGTATTTTAAACAATATATTATATCATTTTTATGCATTGATTATCATTCAGGTTTTCCCCTTCGACTGTCCCACAGTAGCTCCACTTCGATGACATTACCACGTAGTTTAGTGACTACACAACGTGTACCATTCGTGAGTTCCGGAGGATCCATCGAGCGCATTAAAATTACAGAGCACCCTACTTTAAAGTGATCCAAAAAGCCGGATCAGTTTCGTCTACATATTCATATCTTGTAGATTTTAGCTGGCCGGATCAGTTTCGTCTACATATTCATATGTTGTAGAATTTTGCTGACTCTGAAACTGTTAACAGCATGTCGATCGGATGGTTCTGTGATTTTATACGGTAGTAAACAGAAGTACGACTTAAGCCTGTACGCCACTATGCGGAGACCCGAGATTTTTATGTGCACGTGCTCAATCCCGCACCCACCCGGAAAAGACCCAAGTACACTGTCTGTACTCACCTCCAAACAAAAATGATGATCATGATTTTGGGTTTAACCGTAACTGACCGGGCGATACTTTGGTGGCATTTGGTCCGGCTGGACAGCGGGTATCGGTCGACCAAAATTTCAAAACCGCAACCATGTATAAAAAAAGCAAAGAAATACTTTGTATTAAGTCAGAAAGTCAAGGTTTTGTGAAGAAACTACGGCACATGGAAAGTGCAAATTCGTCAGGTATGAACTCAACTGTTTTCTCCCAAAATGGAGCGTAATTCTATGAGCCGAACTCATCTTAGTGGTCCTCTAAAAAATGGGAAACATTTTTATTTCTTTTTTGTGCAATAATTCCTCCCATTTTGCAAATGGAGAACATGAACTGTTTAACTACCATAATCATCAAAACGAATTTTGAGGGGCCTCTTCAGGAAGACAATAATATCATTACTATATATGTCAAAGCTTGTTTCATTTCATGCAGTAACAAAAATCTGATGGTGGAACGAAAAAAGGGGCGTGCCGAAATATTAATATCGATTAACTTCCATAATCATCAAATGAATTTTGAGGGGCCTCTTAAGGAAGACAATAATATTACTATATATGTCAAAGGTTGTTTAATTTCATGCAGTTACAAAAATCTGATGGTGGAACAAAAAAAGGGGCGTGCCAAAATATTAATGTCGATGTATTATTGAGTTTTGAATCCCTGTAGTTTTTTTGATTGATTTGGAAAGTATTATTGAGTTTTGAGTATTTATTGTTTACCTTGTATTGTTGTAAGTATTAATGTACTGCTACGAAATAGTATCTTTTCACCGACTGGCACACATATATGTATATATGTATATATTTTATGTTGTTTTGTAATAAAAAGATTCAAAATTCAAAGTGTCTCTGTGTGTCTTTCTCCTTCTCTCCCCCCTCCCCCCACCTGCTGGCCGTCGGTGCGTTAGGTGTGGTGTCATGGCGACTGCGTGGTTTCTTTGAGGCTGTGAGCTGCTCTGTTTGTCGACTCTTCAATTCCTTCTCATGTCGTTTTCACCCTTTTGGTTCACTGCACATCGGTACTCTGTCTTGGCCCCCACTGTTCGTTTCCAGCAGACCCAATGCTATACCCCTTGCCCACCCTCTCTTGTCCCCTTCTCCCCCTCCCCACCCCCACCCAATAGCCCTGGTTTTTGTTATTGTCTAGTTAGGGTACCCTGTCAGTACAGGGTACCCTATTGTTTTTCTTAAGTTTATTTGTTATTATTAGGGTACCCTGTGAGTACAGGGTACCCTATTGTTTTCCTTCTGTTTATTATTATTACGCATTATTAGGGTACCCTGTGAGTACAGGGTACCCTATTGTTTTTCTTATGTTTATTTATTAGGGTACCCTGTGAGTACAGGGTACCCTATTGTTTTCCTTCTGTTTATTATTATTATTATTACGCATTATTATTATTATTATTATTTTTCCGCCGGCATTTTGCACCCTTTTTCGCTTTAAAAATCATTTTCTCTGGAACACTAAGTCCGATCGACAGAAAATTTTCACCATAGTATGTATCTTTTTTGATAGCACAATCACGTTATAATTATGACGTCATTGGTCACGTGGTACGGTCGCCATCTTGAAAAAAGCGATAAACTTTGGACATCTGTATCTCGGAAACCGTGCAATGGAAAATTTTTTCGTTTGATACATTTTACTAAGCTCCCTATGGGGAACACGTGTGATTTTTCGTGACGTCATAGGTGAAGCGATATACCGGTGAAAATTCGTCAAGTAGAACGCCATATAGGAAAAATCTGAAAAATTCTGAGCGTCATCTACACCAAAATTCATCGTCAAAAATGTTTTTTTGACGTCATCGATGACGTAATTCGGCCGCCATCTTGTTTTTTAGTGTTTTTTAAAAAAATCTTCTTCTCCAGAACGGCTGTGCAGATTGCGGCGAAACTTAACACGCACATTCTCCCTGAGGTCCTCTTTCAAGTTTGTTAATTTGTTGTTGATACGTCACATGGTTTGGCGGCCATCTTGAAAAAACCCGAAAACCTTCAAACATCTTCTTCTCCAGAAGCGCTGGTCCAATGAAGGCGAGATTTCAGAACTATATTCGTGAAATGCATGCGATACAAGTTTGTTAATTTCGAAGTGATAGGTCACGTGGTTTGGCCGCCATGTTGGATTTAAGAAAAATATTAAATAATGTTTTCTCTGGAATTTCAGAAGCCATCGAAGCGAAAATTTGCAAGTGCCTTCCTCCCTCAGGTCTGCATACATGGCCAAAAAATTTTACCTCAGAAGTCACATGGTTTGGCGGCCATCTTGGATAGAAAAATAGACCTTATCCGATTTACACGAAACTTCACATAGTTGTTCGGGTCGACGAGGGAAAGCAGAATTTAAATTTATGATATCATAGGTCACAAGGTTCGGCAGCCATCTTGGATTGAAAATGAATAAATTTTAAAAATCTTCTTCTCCAGAAGGGCAAGACAGATGAAGACGAAACTTCACACATATATTCCCCATGAGGTCCTTTCTCAAGTTTGTTAATTTGTTCTTGATCGGTCACATGGTTTGGCGGCCATCTTGAAAAAACCCGAAAACCTTCAAACATCTTCTTCTCCAGAAGCGTTGGCCCAATGAAGGGGAGATTTCAGAACTATATTCGGGACAGGAAGGCGATATAAGTTTGTTAATTTCGAATTGATAAGTCACATGGTTTGGCCGCCATCTTGGATTTAAGAAAAATATTAAATAATGTTTTCTCTGGAACCGCTTAACCTAACGAATCGAAAGTTTGCAATTATCATCTACCGTCGTGTATACACGCGTGGTAAAAATTATGATGTCACACGTCACATGGTTTGGCGGCCATCTTGGATAGAAAAACGCACCTTTACCGATTAACACGAAACTTCATAAACGTGTTCCAATACCCAGTAGGAAGCAGAATCTAAATTTGTGATGTCATAGGTCACATGGTTCGTCAGCCATCTTGGATTGAAAATGAATAAATTTTTAAAATCTTCTTCTCCAGAAAGGCAAGACAGATTAAGCCGAAACTTCACACATATATTCCCCATGAGGTCCTTTCTCAACTTTGTTAATTTGTTCTTGATTGGTCACATGGTTTGGCGGCCATCTTGAATTTACCTTAAAACCTTCAAACATCTTCTTCTCCAGAACACCTGATCTGATCAAGGGGAAACTTCACACCCCTATTGCACATGAGTAGGGAATACAAGTTTGTTAATTTCTAATTGATAGGTCACATGGTTTGGCAGCCATGTTGAATTTAAGAAAAATATTAAATAATGTTTTCTCTGGAACTGCTTAACCTATCGAAGCGAAAATTTGCGTCTGTCATCGTCCATGATATCTGCATACATGGTAAAAATTATGAGGTCACAAGTCACATGGTTTGGCCGCCATCTTAGATTGAAGGATAAATATTAATTCATGTTTACTCTGGAACCACTACTTCTATATATGCGAAACTTCATATTTATAATTTAGGCTACATGTGAAACAAAAGTTTAAAATTTCAACCTGATCGGCCGTGTGGTTTGGCAGCCAGAATTATTTAATTATTTGAATCTGGTCGCCAGTAATAACGAAATTGAACGTTTTGTGCTGCCTGGTTCGTAACTCGTCTGTTCCGCGCCGTCTCGAAGCAGGCCTGTGTTTGTATCACCATTAAATAATGTTTTCTCTGGCACCGCTTATCCTATCAATGCAAAACTTTGCGACTGATTTAAGTCTCATGTTGTATCAGTTGTGTCAAAGGCGGACACTTCTGGGTACCCGGTCATCACTGCCAGCAGTTATAAAGTGGCAGTTCTAGTTATTATTATTTTTCCGCCGGCATTTTGCGGCCTGTTTTCACTTTAAAAATCATTTTCTCAGGAACGCAAAGTCCGATCGACACTAAATTTTCACCGTAGTATGTATCTTTTTTGATAGCACAATCACGTTATAATTATGACGTCATTGGTCACGTGGTGCAGGCGCCATCTTGAAAAAAACGATAAACTTTGGACCTCTGTATCTCGGAAACCGTGCAATGGAAAAATTTTTCGTTTCATACATTTTACTAAACTCACTATGGGGAATACGTGTGATTTTTCGTGACGTCATAGGTGAAGCGATATACCGGTGAAAATTCGTCAAGTAGAACGCCATATAGGAAAAATCTGAAAAATTTTGAGCGTCATCTACGACAAAATTCATCGTCAAAAATGTTATTTTTGACGTCATCGATGACGTAATTCGGCCGCCATCTTGTTTTTTAGTGTTTTTTTTTAAAAAAATCTTCTTCTCCAGAATGGCTGTGCAGATTGGGGCGAAACTTTACAGGCACATTCCACCTGAGGTCCTCTTTCAAGTTTGTTAATTTGTTGTTGATACGTCACATGGTTTGGCGGCCATCTTGAAAAAACCCTAAAACCTTCAAACATCTTCTTCTCCAGAAGCGCTGGTCGGATGAAGGGGAGATTTCAGAACTATATTCGGGACACGTAGGCGATATAAGTTTGTTAATTTCGAATTGATACGTTAGACGGTTTGGCCGCCATCTTGGATTTAAGAAAAATATTAAATAATGTTTTCTCTGGAACCGCTGAACCAAACGAATCGAAAATTTCTAATTATCATCTACCATCGTGTATGCACGCATGGTAAAAATTATGACATCACACGTCACATGGTTTGGCGGCCATCTTGGATAGAAAAACGCACCTTTACCGATTAACACGAAACTTTACAAACGTGTTCCAATACCCAGTTGGAAGCAGAATATAAATTTCTGATGTCATAGGTCACATGGTTCGTCAGCCATCTTGGATTGAAAATGAATAAATTTTAAAAATCTTCTTCTCCAGAAAGGCAAGACAGATTAAGCCGAAACTTCACACATATATTCCCCATGAGTTCCTTTCTCAAGTTTGTTAATTTGTTCTTGATTGGTCACATGGTTTGGCAGCCATCTTGAATTTACCTTAAAACCTTCAAACATCTTCTTCTCCAGAACACCTGATCTGATCAAGGGGAAACTTCAGACCCCTATTGCACATGAGTAGGGAATACAAGTTTGTTAATTTCTAATTGATAGGTCACATGGTTTGGCAGCCATGTTGAATTTAAGAAAAATATTAAATAATGTTTTCTGTGGAACTGCTTAACCTATCGAAGCGAAAATTTGCGTCTGTCATCCTCCATGATATCTGCATACATGGTAAAAATTATGAGGTCACAAGTCACATGGTTTGGCCGCCATCTTAGATTGAAGGATAAATATTAATTCATGTTTACTCTGGAACCACTACTTCTATATATGCGAAACTTCATATTTATAATTTAGGCTACATGTGAAACAAAAGTTTAAAATTTCAACCTGATCGGTCGTGTGGTTTGGCAGCCAGAATTATTTAATTATTTGAATCTGGAAGCCAGTAATAACGAAATTGAATGCTTTGTGCTGCCCGGTTCGAAACTCGTCTGTTCCGCTCCCTCTCGAAGCAGGCCTGTGTTTGTATCACTATTAAATAATGTTTTCTCTGGCAACGCTTATCCTTTCAATGCGAAAATTGCGACTATGATTTAAGTCTCACGTTGAGTCAAAGGCGGACGCGGACTGGGTACCCGGTCATCACTGCCAGCAGTTATAAAGTGGCAGTTCTAGTTATTAGGGTACCCTATTGTTTTTCTTCTGTTTATTATTACGCATTATTATTATTATTCTTCCGCCGGCATTTTGCACCCTTTTTCGCTTTAAAAATCATTTTCTCTGGAACACTAAGTCCGATCGACAGGAAATTTTCACCATAGTATGTATCTTTTTTGATAGCACAATCACGTTATAATTATGACGTCATTGGTCACGTGGTACTGTCGCCATCTTGAAAAAAGCGATAAACTTTGGACATCTGTATCTCGGAAACCGTGCAATGGAAAAATTTTTCGTTTGATACATTTTACTAAGCTCCCTATGGGGAACACGTGTGATTTTTCGTGACGTCATAGGTGAAGCGATATACCGGTGAAAATTCGTCAAGTAGAACGCCATATGGGAAAAATCTGAAAAATTCTGAGCATCATCTACGCCAAAAATCACTGACGAAAATGTTTTTTTTGACGTCATCGATGACGTAATTCGGCCGCCATCTTGTTTTTTAGTGTTTTTTTTTTAAAATCTTCTTCTCCAGAACGGCTATGCAGATTAAGGCGAAACTTTACACGCACATTCCCCCTGAGGTCCTCTTTCAAGTTTGTTAATTTGTTGTTGATACGTCACATGGTTTGGTGGCCATCTTGAAAAAACCCTAAAACCTTCAAACATCTTCTTCTCCAGAAGCGCTGGTCCAATGAAGGCGAGATTTCAGAACTATATTCGTGACATGTATGCGATGCAAGTTTGTTAATTTCAAAGTGATAGGTCACATGGTTTGGCCGCCATGTTGGATTTAAGAAAAATATTAAATAAAGTTTTCTCTGGTATTTCATAAGCCATCGAAGCGAAAATTTGCAAGTGCCTTCCTCGCTCAAGTCTGCATACATGGTAAAAATTTTTACCTCAGAAGTCACATGGTTTGGCGGCCATCTTGGATAGAAAAATAGACTTTATCCGATTTACACAAAACTTCACACACTTGTTCGGGTCGACGATGGAAAGCAGAATTTAAATTCATGATATCCTCGGTCACAAGGTTCGGCAGCCATCTTGGATTGAAAATGAATAAATTTTAAAAATCTTCTTCTCCAGAAGGGCAAGACAGATGAAGACGAAACTTCACAGATATATTCCCCATGAGGTCCTTTCTCAAGTTTGTTAATTTGTTTTTGATCGGTCACATGGTTTGGCGGCCATCTTGAACAAACCCGAAAACCTTCAAACATCTTCTTCTCCAGAAGCGTTGGCCCAATGAAGGGGAGATTTCAGAACTATATTCGGGACAGGAAGGCGATATAAGTTTGTTAATTTCGAATTGATAAGTCACATGGTTTGGCCACCATCTTGGATTTCAGAAAAATATTAAATAATGTTTTCTCTGGAACCGCTTAACCAAACGAATCGAAAATTTGTAATTATCATCTAGCAGGCAGTATGCACGCTTGGTAAAAATTATGATGTCACACGTCACATGGTTTGGCGGCCATCTTGGATTGAAAAACGCACCTTTACCGATTAACACGAAACTTCACGTACGTGTTCCAATACCCAGTTGGAAGCAGAATATACATTTCTGATGTCATAGGTCACATGGTTCGTCAGCCATCTTGGATTGAAAAACAATATCTTCAAACGTCTTTTTCTCTGAAACGGCTGAACAGATCCAGGCGAAACTCCACCACTATGACCGCCTCTCCATGACGAATAAAAAGTTCCCACCCCCTTTTGAGGTACGATGCAACGTTTGGCAGCCATATTGGATTGAAGGAAAAATATTAATTAATGTTTACTCTGGAACTACTGCATCAATAAATGTGAAACATCAAGTTTATGGTGGAACGCTCATGCGGAATGAGGGTTTGAAATTTCAACGCGATCGGGCCCAGGGTTTGGCAGCCATGTTGGTTTTAAGAAAAATATTAAATAATGTTTTCTCTGGAACTGCTTAACCTGGAGAAGCGAAAATTTGCAGTTATCATCCACCATCGTGTTTGCACACGTGGTGCAAATTATGACATCACAAGTCACATGGTTTGGCCGCCATCTTGGATTGAAGGATAAATATTAATTAATGTTTACTCTGGAACCGCTGCCTCTATATATGCGAAACTTCAGATTTATAATTCAGGTGACATGCGAAATAAAAGTTTAAAATTTCAACCTGATCGGTCACGCGGTTTGGGAGCCAGAATTATTTAATTATTTGAATCTTGAAGCCAGTAATAACGAAATTGAATGCTTTGTGCTGCCCGGTTCGTAACTCATCTGTTCCGTGCCGTCTCGAAGCAGGCCTGTGTTTGTATCACTATTAAATAATGTTTTCTCTGGCACCGCTTATCCTTTCAATGCCAAACTTTGCGACTGTCATCTGCAGAAAGTCCCATGTTGTATCAAAGGCGGACGGACTGGGTACCCGGTCATCACTGCCAGCAGTTATAAAGTGGCAGTTCTAGTTATTATTATTATTTTTCCGCCGGCATTTTGCACCCTTTTTCGCTTTAAAAATCATTTTCTCTGGAACACTAAGTCCGATCGACAGGAAATTTTCACCATAGTATGTATCTTTTTTGATAGCACAATCACGTTATAATTATGACGTCATTGGTCACGTGGTACGGTCGCCATCTTGAAAAAGCGATAAACTTTGGACATCTGTATCTCGGAAACCGTGCAATGGAAAAATTTTTCGTTTGATACATTTTACTAAGCTCCCTATGGGGAACACGTGTGATTTTTCGTGACGTCATAGGTGAAGCGATATACCGGTGAAAATTCGTCAAGTAGAACGCCATATAGGAAAAATCTGAAAAATTCTGAGCGTCATCTACACCAAAATTCATCGTCAAAAATTGTTTTTTTGACGTCATTGATGACGTAATTCGGCCGCCATCTTGTTTTTTAGTGTTTTTTTTAAAAAAATCTTCTTCTCCAGAACGGCTGTGCAGATTGAGGCGAAACTTTACAGGCACATTCCCCCTGAGGTCCTCTTTCAAGTTTGTTAATTTGTTGTTGATACGTCACATGATTTGGCGGCCATCTTGAAAAAACCTTAAAACCTTCAAACATCTTCTCCAGAAGCGCTGGTCCAATGAAGGCGAGATTTCAGAACTAAATTCGTGACATGTATGCGATACAAGTTTGTTAATTTCAAAGTGATAGGTCACATGGTTTGGCCGCCATGTTGGATTTAAGAAAAATATTAAATAATGTTTTCTCTGGTATTTCATAAGCTATCAAAGCGAAAATTTGCAAGTGCCTTCCTCGCTCAAGTCTGCATACATGGTAAAAAAATTTTACCTCAGAAGTCACATGGTTTGGCGGCCATCTTGGATAGAAAAATAGACTTTATCCGATTTACACGAAACTTCACGCACTTGTTCGGGTCGACGATGGAAAGCAGAATTTAAATTTATGATATCATAGGTCACAAGGTTCGGCAGCCATCTTGGATTGAAAATGAATAAATTTTAAAAATCTTCTTCTCCAGAAGGGCAATACAGATGAAGACGAAACTTCACACATATATTCCCCATGAGGTCCTTTCTCAAGTTTGTTAATTTGTTCTTGATCGGTCACATGGTTTGGCGGCCATCTTGAAAAAACCCAAAAACCTTCAAACATCTTCTTCTCCAGAAGCGTTGGCCCAATGAAGGGGAGATTTCAGAACTATATTCGGGACAGGAAGGCGATATAAGTTTGTTAATTTCGAATTGATAAGTCACATGGTTTGGCCGCCATCTTGGATTTAAGAAAAATATTAAATAATGTTTTCTCTGGAACCGCTTAACCTAACGAATCGAAAGTTTGTAATTATCATCTACCATCGTGTGTGCACGAGTGGTAAAAATTATGATGTCACACGTCACATGGTTTGGCGGCCATCTTGGATAGAAAAACGCACCTTTACCGATTAACACGAAACTTCACACACGTGTTCCAATACCCAGTTGGAAGCAGAATATAAACTTGTGATGTCATAGGTCACATGGTTCGTCAGCCATCTTGGATTGAAAAATAATATCTTAAAACGTCTTTTTCTCTGAAATGACTGAACAGATCCAGGCGAAACTCCACCACTATGACCGCCTCTCCATGACGAATAAAAAGTTCTCACCCCCTTTTGAGGTACGACGCAACGTTTGGCAGCCATTGTGGATTGAAGGAAAAATATTAATTAATGTTTACTCTGGAACAACTGCATCAATCAATGTGAAACATCACCTTTATGGTGGAACAGTCATGCGGAATGAGGGTTTGAAATTTCAACGGGATCGGCCCCAGGGTTTGGCAGCCATGTTGGTTTTAAGAAAAATATTAAATAATGTTTTCTCTGGAACTGCTTAACCAAGCGATGCAAAAATTTGCACTTATCGTCTCCGATCGTGTTTGCACATGTGGTGAAAATTATGACATCACAAGTCACATGGTTTGGCCGCCATCTTGGATTGAAGGATAAATATTAATTAATGTTTACTCTGGAACCGCTGCTTCTATATATGCGAATCTTCAGATTTATAATTTAGGCGACATGTGAAACAAAAGTTTAAAATTTCAACCTGATCGGTCACGCGGTTTGGCAGCCAGAATTATTTAATTATTTGAATCTGTTCGCCAGTAATAAGGAAATTGAACGCTTTGTGCTGCCCGGTTCGTAACTTGTCTGTTCCGCGCCGTCTCGAAGCAGGCCTGTGTTTGTATCACCATTAAATAATGTTTTCTCTGGCACCGCTTATCCTTTCAATGCGAAACTTTGCGACTGTCATCTGCAGAAAGTCCCATGTTGTATCAAAGGCGGACGGACTGGGTACCCGGTCATCACTGCCAGCAGTTATAAAGTGGCAGTTCTAGTTATTATTATTATTATTCCGCCGGCAATTTGCACCCTTTTTCGCTTTAAAAATCATTTTCTCTGGAACACTAAGTCCGATCGACAGGAAATTTTCACCATAGTATGTATCTTTTTTGATAGCACAATCACGTTATAATTATGACGTCATTGGTCACGTGGTACGGTCGCCATCTTGAAAAAAGCGATAAACTTTGGACATCTGTATCTCGGAAACCGTGCAATGGAAAAATTTTTCGTTTGATACATTTTACTAAGCTCCCTATGGGGAACACGTGTGATTTTTCGTGACGTCATGGGTGAAGCGATATACCGGTGAAAATTCGTCAAGTAGAACGCCATATAGGAAAAATCTGAAAAATTCTGAGCATCATCTACACCAAAATTCATCGTCAAAAATGTTTTTTTTGACATCATCGATGACGTAATTCGGCCGCCATCTTGTTTTTTAGTGTTTTTTTTTAAAAAATCTTCTTCTCCAGAAGGGCTAGGCAGATTAAGGTGAAACTTTACAGGTACATTCCCCCTGAGGTCCTCTTTCAAGTTTGTTAATTTGTTGTTGATACATCACATAGTTTGGCGGCCATCTTGAAAAAACCCTAAAACCTTCAAACATCTTCTTCTCCAGAAGCGCTGGTCCAATGAAGTCGAGATTTCAGAACTATATTCGTGACATGTATGCGATGCAAGTTTGTTAATTTTGAAGTGATAGGTCACATGGTTTGGCCGCCATGTTGGATTTAAGAAAAATATTAAATAATGTTTTCTCTGGAATTTCATAAGCCATCGAAGCTAAAATTTGCAAGTGCCTTCCTCACTCAAGTCTGCATACATGGTAAAAAAATTTTACCTCAGAAGTCACATGGTTTGGCGGCCATCTTGGATAGAAAAATAGACCTTATCCGATTTACACGAAACTTCACACACTTGTTCGGGTCGACGAGGGAAAGCAGAATTTAAATTTATGATATCATAGGTCACAAAGTTCGGCAGCCATCTTGGATTGAAAATGAATAAATTTTAAAAATCTTCTTCTCCAGAAGGGCAAGACAGATTAAGACGAAACTTCACACATATATTCCCCATGAGGTCCTTTCTCAAGTTTGTTAATTTGTTCTTGATCGGTCACATGGTTTGGCGGCCATCTTGAAAAAACCCGAAAACCTTCAAACATCTTCTTCTCCAGAAGCGTTGGTCCGAGGAAGGGGAGATTTCAGAACTATATTCGGGACAGGTAGGCGATATGTTTGTTAATTTCGAATTGATAAGTCACACGGTTTGGCCGCCATGTTGGATTTAAGAAAAATATTAAATAATGTTTTCTCTGGAACCGCTTAACCAAACAAATCCAAAATTTGTAGTTATCATCTAGCAGGCAGTATGCACGCATGCTAAAAATTATGACGTCACACGTCACATGGTTTGGCGGCCATCTTGGATAGAAAAACGCACCTTTACCGATTAACACGAAACTTCACGTACGTGTTCCAATACCCAGTTGGAAGCAGAATATAAATTTCTGATGTCATAGGTCACATGGTTCGTCAGCCATCTTGGATTGAAAAACAATATCTTCAAACGTCTTTTTCTCTGAAACGGCTGAACAGATCCAGGCGAAACTCCACCACTATGACCGCCTCTCCATGACGAATAAAAAGTTCTCACCCCCTTTTGAGGTACGATGCAACGTTTGGCAGCCATATTGGATTGAAGGAAAAATATTAATTAATGTTTACTCTGGAACTACTGCATCAATAAATGTGAAACATCAAGTTTATGGTGGAACGCTCATGCGGAATGAGGGTTTGAAACTTCAACGCGATCGGGCCCAGGGTTTGGCAGCCATGTTGGTTTTAAGAAAAATATTAAATAATGTTTTCTCTGGAACTGCTTAACCTGGAGAAGCGAAAATTTGCAGTTATCATCCACCATCGTGTTTGCACACGTGGTGCAAATTATGACATCACAAGTCACATGGTTTGGCCGCCATCTTGGATTGAAGGATAAATATTAATTAATGTTTACTCTGGAACCGCTGCCTCTATATATGCGAAACTTCAGATTTATAATTCAGGTGACATGCGAAATAAAAGTTTAAAATTTCAACCTCATCGGTCACGCGGTTTGGGAGCCAGAATTATTTAATTATTTGAATCTGTTCGCCAGTCATAAGGAAATTGAACGCTTTTTGCTGCCCGGTTCGCAGCTCTTCAGTCCCACGCCATATCGAAGCAGGCCTCTGTTTGCATCACTCTTCAATAATGTTTTTTCTGGAACCACTTTCCCCATGAATGCGAAACTTTGCGACTGTCATCTGCAGAAAGTCCCATGTTGTATCAAAGGCGGACGGACTGGGTACCCGGTCATCACTGCCAGCAGTTATAAAGTGGCAGTTCTAGTTATTATTTTTCTTCCGCCGTAAATTTGCAAAATTTCAAGTTTTTTTCGCTTTAAATGCCATTTTCTCAGAAATGGTAAGACCAATCGACACAAAATTTTCACCAGATATGTATCTTTTTTGATAGCATACATAATTGATAATTATGACGTCATAGGTCACGTGATACGGGCGCCATCTTGAAAAAACAGATCAACTTTGGACCTCTGTATCTCGGAAACCTTCTAGTGTAAAAAAATTTCGCTTGATACATTTGAACAAGCTCCCTCTCGGGTATACGTGTGATTTTTCGTGACGTCATCAGTGAAGAGGTATCCCAGTAAAAATTCGTCAAGTAGAACGCCACATGGCAAAAATTTGAAATTTCTTGAGCATCATCTACACAAAAATTCATCGTAGAAAAAATATTTTGACGTCATCAGTGACGTAATTCGGCCGCCATCTTGTTTTTTGTGTTTTTTTTTAAAAAAATCTTCTTCTCCAGAACGGCTGTGCAGATTGAGGCGAAACTTTACAGGCACATTCCCCTGAGGTCCTCTTTCAAGTTTGTTAATTTGTTGTTGATACGTCACATGGTTTGGCGGCCATCTTGAAAAAACCTTAAAACCTTCAAACATCTTCTTCTCCAGAAGCGCTGGTCCAATGAAGGCGAGATTTCAGAACTATATTCGTGACATGTATGCGATGCAAGTTTGTTAATTTCAAAGTGATAGGTCACATGGTTTGGCCGCCATGTTGGATTTAAGAAAAATATTAAATAATGTTTTCTCTGGTATTTCTTAAGCCATCAAAGCGAAAATTTGCAAGTGCCTTCCTCCCTCAAGTCTGCATACATGGTAAAAAATTTTTACCTCAGAAGTCACATGGTTTGGCGGCCATCTTGGATAGAAAAATAGACTTTATCCGATTTACACGAAACTTCACACACTTGTTCGGGTCGACGATGGAAAGCAGAATTTAAATTTATGATATCAGAGGTCACAAGGTTCGGCAGCCATCTTGGATTGAAAATGAATAAATTTTAAAAATCTTCTTCTCCAGAAGGGCAAGACAGATGAAGACGAAACTTCACACATATATTCCCCATGAGGTCCTTTCTCAAGTTTGTTAATTTGTTCTTGATCGGTCACATGGTTCGGCGGCCATCTTGAAAAAACCCTAAAACCTTCAAACATCTTCTTCTCCAGAAGCGCTGGTCGGATGAAGGGGAGATTTCAGAACTATATTCGGGACACGTAGGCGATATAAGTTTGTTAATTTCGAATTGATACGTTAGACGGTTTGGCCGCCATCTTGGATTTAAGAAAAATATTAAATAATGTTTTCTCTGGAACCGCTGAACCAAACGAATCGAAAATTTGTAATTATCATCTACCATCGTGTATGCACGCATGGTAAAAATTATGACATCACACGTCACATGGTTTGGCGGCCATCTTGGATAGAAAAACGCACCTTTACCGATTAACACGAAACTTTACAAACGTGTTCCAATACCCAGTTGGAAGCAGAATATAAATTTCTGATGTCATAGGTCACATGGTTCGTCAGCCATCTTGGATTGAAAATGAATAAATTTTAAAAATCTTCTTCTCCAGAAAGGCAAGACAGATTAAGCCGAAACTTCACACATATATTCCCCATGAGGTCCTTTCTCAAGTTTGTTAATTTGTTCTTGATTGGTCACATGGTTTGGCGGCCATCTTGAATTTACCTTAAAACCTTCAAACATCTTCTTCTCCAGAACACCTGATCTGATCAAGGGGAAACTTCACACCCCTATTGCACATGACTAGGGAATACAAGTTTGTTAATTTCTAATTGATAGGTCACATGGTTTGGCAGCCATATTGAATTTAAGAAAAATATTAAATAATGTTTTCTCTGGAACCGCTTAACCTATCGAAGCGAAAATTTGCGTCTGTCATCCTCCATGATATCTGCATACATGTTGCAAATTATGACATCACAAGTCACATGGTTTGGCCGCCATCTTGGATTGAAGGATAAATATTAATTAATGTTTACTCTGGAACCACTGCATCTATACATGCGAAACTTCACATTTATAATTCAGGCGACATGCGAAACAAAAGTTTAAAATTTCAACCTGATCGGTCACGCGGTTTTGGAACCAGAATTATTTAATTATTTGAATCTGGAAGCCAGGAATAACGAAATTGAACGCTTTGTGCTGCCCGGTTCGTAACTCGTCTGTTCCGCGCCGTTTCGAAGCAGGCCTGTGTTTGTATCACCATTAAATTATGTTTTCTCTGGCACCGCTTATCCTTTTAATGCGAAAATTGCGACTCTGATTTAAGTCCCATGTTGTATCAAAGGCGGATGGACTGGGTACCCGGTCATCACTGCCAGCAGTTATAAAGTGGCAGTTCTAGTTTCATTCTATTTTCCTTCTCCCCCTTTTCTTTTTTTTCCTCTCAGACAGACAGAACGTGAGAGCCCACAGGTTATGGTGCAGTGGAAGGATGAGTTTTCCATTGGCACTCAAACAGGTCGCTGTGGCTTCTTGCCCCTTTTTTTCATTGGGAGCTGTGTTTTTCTGTTATTTTTCTTATGCTGATATATGCCAAGTGGTGCTTTTGGCTTTTTAAAATCCCTGCTTTTTACAGAAAGCTGTGCACCTTCTTCCCTTCCCCCCCCCCCCGGCCCAAACTCGGCTTATTCCAGGGAACTTTCTATTTAATTTGATAAATGTCGACGCTCCCGCTATGCGACTTTTGAGGCCCTGTGTTCCTCCTGATGAGGTCAGTGTTGAACATGTTGTTATTGCTATTGATAATATAATGGTGACAGATAAGATCCGTGCAGATTCAAAAATAAATAAGCGTGTGGTGTTTTATTTTTAGCAGAAGAAAGCCTACGACATGAGATTATTATGGTTGCTTTGTCCAGAGGCAATTGACCCTTCGTTCTGGTTTCTCCACTTGACACCCCAGCTGTAAAAATAGTATTATCGAATGTCCCATTCATTAACAATGAGGCACTGTTAAGCGGAATTATCTTGGAATGGTACTGTCTGTCCCAGATCAAAAGGCTGGCACTGGGCTGCCAGAATGAACAGGCAAAGTACATCATGTCTTTCTGGCGACAGGCATATATTGTACTTCCCACATCCAATGAAAAAAAAGTACTAAACGTCATAGTTAAATTTCATGCCAATAATCATGAGTACCAAGTCAACACATCAACGGAAACGTTAAAATGCTTTACTTGCAGAAATTTCGGTCATTTAAAACACTGCTGTCCTCAATCTGCACCCTCTCTCGCCAAGCAGATAGCCTCTTCAGCCAATACTTCTATGTGACCAGACTACTACGAACAGCCGGTATGAATCCCTTGCACATAACAATGTTGACTCTCTGCCCGTACCCACGATATGCTCACAAAATGTTATGAAGGAAAATTATACTCCACCTCAAGAAAAAGTTAAAAGTAAAACTGTTGTTTCCCTCTTATGTGAACAATGACGAACTGCATTGAGACTCGACTGAAAAAAAAAAAAGGCAAAAAAATTGATCCTACCCTTAGTTCCCCCTTTCTTGACAATACCCCAATTTGCTTAATGATGACCTTCCAACCCCAACAGTCTCTCTGCCAGCTGTTTTACATAACATGTCTGGATCACTGAAAAAAAATTGAGAAAACTTCAAATTATCAAACCTATCACAAATTACCCCATTAACCAAGGTTCCTTCAATTCCTCTACCCCCTCCTGCTCCTATTAATATGGAGCAGGCTGACACCTGCACACCACAAGTTACTCCAGAGCCTCAAGAACCGGTGATTGAAAGTTTCCCGGATAGTGCTTCCAACATGTCTGAAGGGGAATCTTATGAAATTGAGGATTTTGCCACAACAAACAAATCAAACATATCACCAACCCAAGTTTTGAAATTCCTTAACCACATTTTTAGAAAGAGACAGACATTAAAGATCATTAAACAAAAAAAAAATTAAAAAAACATGAGGAAAAACAAAAACTGGTCAACAAAAAAAAAATAAGAGGAAAAAAATAACTTCCAGAAAAAGTTTTAAAATCACTTCCGGCAAAAAAAACTGAAAAATAATCACTTCTGTCACCAAAAAAAAAGAGGAAAAAAATCACTTCCAGAAAGTTTTCAAATCGCTTCTGGTGAAAAAAAAGAAAGAAAAATAATCACTGATGGTCAACAAAAAAAAAGGGAAAAAAATCGCTTTCACAAAAAGTTTTTAAATCACT
The DNA here is from genome assembly GCF_056783735.1 of Eptatretus burgeri. Classification (NCBI taxonomy): domain Eukaryota; kingdom Metazoa; phylum Chordata; class Myxini; order Myxiniformes; family Myxinidae; genus Eptatretus; species Eptatretus burgeri. The sequence goes on from NC_140963.1 coordinate 52,261,207, forward strand.
TCTGGTGAAAAAAAAATGAAAAATAATCACTTCTGGTCAACAAAAAAGAACTCTTAAACACCCAATCCCTTGAACTCCTCTAAAACACCCAATCCCTTGAACTCCTCTTAAACACTCTTCACAAGTCTGTCTGGTTTCACGTCCACCAACAACCCCCTCCTCGTGAAACTCCTAAAATCCAGAAAATCTCCTCACCTCCACTCATTTGTTCATCTTGTATTCCACCTGTGGAACCAACTTCCACATTCTCTTCAATATCTTTCTTCCCTCCAAGTCTTCAAGAGAGCTGATCACCACTATCTCAGATCACCTCCCATCCAAAACCATGATCTTTTCTATATCCATTAAACCACCCCCCCCCCCAATTTTTTTTGCTTTTGCGTCCATATTTTCCACCCCTTCTCATCGTTACCTGCATCCCTTGTGTCTGTCTCCGTCTATTTTCTCCATCGGCCCTGCTTCTGACATTTCCCCTTCTCTTTTTGCTGTTCCTTTTTGTTATATTGCGTTCTGATCTGTTCTGTGTTCTAGCTCTTCCATGAACCTTGACTATGTGTAAAAAAAATAAAAGTTACAAAAGCAAATAAATTAACATGTATGGGACACCTGAGGACAGAAATCCACGCAGCAATGTTGAACAATGTTCCAAGTAAACCAGCCAGCAGACCTACATTTGGAAGAGCCAGCTAGAAAGTTTGCCCTAGTTGGCAACACAAGAGGTTCCTTTTCTAGAACAGTCCTAAGTGTCACCTCCTCCACCAACATCCTACCTTCTGCAAGAAAACTCATCCTTCAACCAGGCCTGGTGGGACACTTCATCAGAACAGTGACATCATGCTCCGAGCTTCCCATCCCTCTGTCAAGTTCCAAGCTTCCTTTAACACTAAGGAAGACAAAGTTGAGGATGCAGAAAATTGGCATTCTTTAAAGATAAAAGAGTTTCTGATGCCTCAGACTGAATTAGCATCAAGTGCAATGAATGAAAAAGGTGCTCCTTCACGTTTCAGCACAGCTGTTATCCAAGGGCGTGCATCATTCTGTGAAGCAATGTCAGGATAAACTGCAAAGCTGAAATTTGCATTCAAGAAAAACAAGGACCACAATAGGAAAGTGGGTAGCATCAAAAGTCATTTACTAGAAGTGTCACAACAAGACGGCTTGGAGAGCAGGATTGCAATGGCTCGTCATGCCTACAAATGGTTCCACAGTTACGTCACCAGCAGCGCTGTGAGCAATTCAAGTCAGCTTTGCTCACAGTTTGGAAAATCTCAGAATAGTTACATCGATTGGAATAGAATATATTGTGGTACGAAGGAGATGCGACTTTCTGAAAGTCAACTGATAATGGTTTCATCCAAGCTGCTGCATGGTTGAGGAACTGTTTAGTCCATGGTCTCTGCAAAGTGGTACTGTATACAATTTTCTGAAGAGGTGGAGAGGCCACCGATTTGAAATGAAAACAGCTCAAAAACAGTAAACTGCCTTGTGGACTCCAACCGCAAAGATTGGTGGACATCAGAAGCACCACCATTTCTATGAGTAGGAAGTCTGCCGCAGTTGTGGAGTGCTATGTATCATGGAGTGCAATGCAGAAGTTTGAGAGCCTTAAAAAAAATAGAATAAAATAAAAACGCCGAAACAACAGCCTAAGATGTATATTTATGGGACAGACAGCAGAGGTATGACCGGTTTACAAACTCAGGCTGTTTGTGACCCATGAATGAATGAATGATCAATGCAACTCAAAATACCATCCACTGAAGGCAGATTCCATACTACCCAGAATGCACTTAATACAACAATGAGCCATACATTGGGAAAAGTACAAATTAAATGACATAGTGAAACAAACAATGAACCAAAGTTTTGCCAATGGTATAAACAGCAATGACACAAGAATCGCAACGTTTCAGCAGAACATGTCAAAAAAAAAATATAATAAAAAAAAAAAAAATCAGGTTATTAAACAACTGGTTTCTTCCAGGGATAACATCACAACTCAAGCCAAATAAAGGGGTGGCTGATAGTTTTAGGCTCTGTAGAGAAGACAAGGGAGCAGCAGAGGGAACTGAGACTGCTTGGCAAGCAGGGACACATCTGGCTCTTTGCTCGAATCGAAAAAGAATAGTTGTACGACAAGAAACAAGAATCGGAAAGGATTTGTCTCTTGATTGCTGCAGGCAACTACATACAGACAGAACAGTCCACATAACCACTGGGTTGGTACACCCCCCTCGAGATAAAGTTGGTGCAGTCGCATGGGGTGGCATTGCAGGTGATTCACAACCACCACTCCTCCTCCTCCCCTTCACACTGCAGCAGAAAAGCCAAATGTACACCGAGGAACGCAAAAGTCATTTATTTTGGAGAAAAAATATAATCTGAGAAGTCAAAGCAGGTTTGTACCAAAGGTGGAGAGCAGAGACATGAACCGCCAGCTAATATATCAACCAGCTGCTAACCAGTTGACATTGCATCCACAGAGAATAATTTCAGTTTTCTTTACTCAACCAAAAACAAAGAACTACATTGTGAGTAAATGTGAATGCAGGGGTAGAAGGGAAGCTACATTAGCATGTACGTATTTGGGTATTGTTTTATTTTTTTTTTTTTAGAGGTGGGGAGAGGCCATCTATGCATGTGCAAAAATGGGAGAAATTTTTAACCCCAAAACATTTCTCTTCCCTACCTACCTCATTTGCTTCAATCTCTTCTCAACTTGAAGTTAAAACAAATGAAGTCAGATTGAAGCAAAATACAAGGCCACCTTGATACCCTGCTTTCTGACTTCTTGACCCATGCAGTCAACATGTTGCTATCAATGGTATGTTCTTTCCTCTATCAATAGAGGCTGGAGTTCCCCAGGCATGTTTCTTGGGTCCATTTTTGTTCCTCATCTACATAAACAACCCCACTAATGTTCTGGAAAATCCTTTCTTTCTGCAGATGACTCAACATTGCATCACACAGTACCCCGATCCCACAAGCAGGTAGATGTCAGCTGAATCACTCTCTGCTGCTCTGGAATTGATTCGATGCTTGTTTCAAAAACGGAACACGTCTAATTCCTTGGTCAGCCACTGGGAGAAGTTCAGCCTCTTAAATTTGTAGGCCTCACCATAAGCCATAACCTCCCAAGCAAAGCTGGCATGCAAAGCTATCTGCACAATGGCATCCTAAATTGTTCCACAGAATTCCTTGAAAAATCTGAATTGCTCACAGCCTACAGGGCCTTTGTCCATAACTCAAACGAGCACTGTTTTTGTCTAAGGGATGAGGCTCTTGCATTGCATGCCTCTTACCTGGATTCCATGAAATTCCAAGCTCTCATGATTATTGGCATCCTCCACCCTGAGGCTGAAGCACAAGGCCCGTTGCCCTCACATCCCAAAGGCCTTTGTTTGTTACCATCCCTCCTCCAATGTACCACCTGCTCTCTCAGCCCTCTGACTTTCCTAGCTCCAAGATGCATGTGGTCCTCAATTAACCCTCTTTTGGTTAAACTGCAAAAGTCCAGGCTTACCACACACCTCTCCTCTTTTTCTCCCATTTGTGTTGCTGCCTTCCGAAGACTATTCACTCTTTCCTTCAGGGCTTCTGAAATGTGGTGCACAACCATCTCATGTCATCCCCCATACATATCCACGATATTCTACCCCTTACCGATTAACCTTACAAAACCCATTCCTCTTGTAATTTGCAGAATGCAGTTTCCTATCCTCTTATCCTGTTCATTTATTCCCTTTATTTTTTATTGCCCAACGGTGGCTACACTAACCCACTGTCTGTATGTTGCCTTCTTTTTTCAGCCTCTGTTACCTGGCTATTCCACGAGCCTAAATCCCACTGTATAAAACATGTGATGAGGGAAGGATATTTTAGGGGAATTCGATACATGTCCAGGGAGAGGGTGCTGATCTCTTCTTTGAGGTTAATCACTTCCAACCATTGCTGTGAATCAGCAGAATGTCCATAGTTGAGTGACCAGGGTGGAATCCAAACTGATGGTCAGAGATCAGGCTGTTTGAAAAAGAGGAAAGGTTTGATGTTGGCTTCTATTCCCTTACTTGTGCCTTCACTCTCCCCACTTGCATTCGTATAATGCATATGGCTCATAATCAAAATAAAATGAGACTTACCAACACATCAAGAGGCTCATTAACTTGTCCCTCTCCCACCAGGTTCCAACCTTCCCCAGTTTCCAGCACCTGCTCTAGGATGTGGATGTAAGAAATAGTGGCACGAAGGGTGTCCAATTTGTTGGGCTTCTGGTTTATGGAAACCAGAGGAACCAGACGACGCAGGTGGGAAAAGCCTCGATTCAGGTCACTGACCTAGAGCAAAGAGACACAAGTATATAAAATGAGCTGTGTTCATTGTAGAATCAGAATATCATGAGCACCAAAGTGCCCTTTCATTTAGTTTTGTGGGCACTAAAGTGAAAATGACTGCTCATCAACTACGAGCCCAAAAGTGTGAAGCAATGGTTGTTGGCGATGGGTGGGGGGGGGGGGTGAAGAGATTGGGTCCAGGGAATGTAGCTGCAGGTTCAAATCCCTCATGGCATTTTTAAGGTTGGGTGATGGACTTCAGGGATGTTCGGAATCACACAACCTACGTATAATTACTTGTACAGTGGATTGTGCCAGCATTCTGAAAGGAGATAAATCAATTAAATAAGAAACGAGTGAGCAGTACGAGCTATTTATTTATGCGCAATCCAAGCTTCCCCTCTCTTCCGCCTAAGGGAGTGACGTGTCATCAGCACAATCCAAGCTTTGCCTCTCCTGGCTGAGGGAGTGATGCACCACCAGCACAGTCCAAGCTTCCCCTCTCTCCCAGCTAAGGTAGTGACGCCCCACCAGCACAATCCAAGTTTCACCTCCCTCCCAGTTGAGGGAGTAATGCCCTACCAGTACAGTCTAAACTTCGCCTCTCTCCCGGTTGAGGGAGTGATGCTTCACTGTCACAGTCCAAGCTTCGACTCTGACGGTTGAGGGATTAACACTCCACTGTCACAGTCGAAGCTTCGCCTCTCTCCCGGTTGAGGGAGTGACGCTTCACTGTCACAGTCCAAGCTTAGCCCCTCTCCCAGTTGAGGGAGTGATGCTCCACTGTCACAGTTCAAGCTTCGCCTCTCTCCTAGCTGAGGGAGTGATGCCCCAATGGCGCAGTCCAAGCTTCACCTCTCTCCCGGCTGAGGGAGTGATGCACCACCAGCACAGTCCAAGCTTCACCTCTGTCCTGGCTGAGGGAGTGATGCCCCAATGGTGCAGTCCAAGCTTCACCTCTGTCCTGGCTGAGGGAGTGATGCCCCAATGGCACAGTCCAAGCTTCACCTCTCTCCTGGCTGAGGGAGTGATGCACCACCAGCACAGTCCAAGCTTCACCTCTGTCCTGGCTGAGGGAGTGATGCCCCAATGGCACAGTCCAAGCTTCACCTCTCTCCTGGCTGAGGGAGTGACGCACCACCAAGCAGAGTCCAAGCTTCACCTCTGTCCTGGCTGAGGGAGAGATGTCCCACCGGTACAGTCCAAGCTTCCCCTCTCTCCTGGCCAAGTCATACCAAAGACTTTAAATTAAAAAAAAGTACATGCTGCTTCCTTGCTTGAAGCTCAGCATTTCAAGGATAGAGCAATGCTGCGAAGACAATGGCAAAGCACTCAGTGTAACCCTTGCAAAGAAACTGCTTCAGTAGCACCAATACTCCATAAAGAATACAGCACATCAAATCAAATCAACTTTCAGTTTAGGTGAGAAAGGGCTTTTACAGAAGATCCAGGTTGGAGTGGAGGAAGTAAAGGAACAGCTCGGTAATCTAAGAGTAGATAAGGCTCCGGGTCCAGATAATATGCACCTGAGAGTATTGAGGGAGGTGGCTGAGCAGGTAAGAGAGATATTAACGGATATCTTCAATCGTTCCCTGGAGTCCGGACAGGTACCGGAGGATTGGAGAGTAGCAAATGTAACACCATTATTTAAGAAATGATCCAGAGAAGAATTGGGAAACTATAGACCTGTTAGTTTGACTTCAGTTGTGGGGACGGTGTTGGAGATGTCAATTTGGGACCAGATGAGGAGCCATTTAAATAAATACAAACTATTTAAAGGTAGTCGGCCTGGGTTTACCAAAGGTAGTTCCTGGTTAACAAATCTTTTAGAGTTCTATGAAGCAGCATATGATTGGATGGATGAGGGAAAGGCCATGGACAAAGTACATCTCGACTTCAAGAAGGCATTTGATAAGGTACCACATCGGAGGTTGTTAGCCAAAGTGAGGGCTTGTGGAGTGGCTGGTCAGGTAGCTAATTGGATTGCAAACTGTCTTCGTGGTAGGAAGTAAAAAGTGGTTTTGAGCGGGAGGATGTAAGTAGTGGGGTACCTCAGGGATCAGTACTCGGACGATTAAATTATTATTCATTATTTACATCAATGATTTGGATAGTGGGGTGAAGAGAAAGCTTTCCAAATTTGCAGATGACACAAAGCTTGGAGGTGAGGTGGATAGTAAAGAGGGTGGTAATCAGATACAGGAAAGTATTGATACTTGTATAGATTGGGCAGAAGATTGGCAGATGGAATTTAACCTGAGCAAGTGTGAGGTGTTGGGGATGGGAAAGAACAATGTAAATAGAGATTACATGATGCAACGAGTAATTTTGAAGCATGTCACACAGGAGAAGGATCTGGGGGTGGTAATAGATACAGGAGGTAAGCAGGCAGCACAGTGCCAGGCAGCTATAGGTAAAGCAAATCGGGTTTTAGGTTGTATTCGGGGGGAGGATCATTATAATCAAAAGAGGTGGTGTTAATAATGTACAGGAATTTAGTGAGGCCGCATCTAGAATATTGCATGCCGTTTTAGACACCACAATTCAGGAAGGACATAGATGCCATAGAGAGGGTTCAGCACAGGACTAGATCGATTCTGAGCCTAGCTAGACTTAACTATGAGGAGCGGCTGAAGGAGACAAGGCTTCACTTACTTGAAAGGAGGCGGTTTCGAGAGATATGATGGAGATGTTTAAGATAATGAAAGATATCGATAAAATAAGTGCAGATTAATTATATTCAACAGAGTGGACTGTGATAGGACCAGGAGCCATAGCCTGAGAGTTAAGACGGTAGTAAGGCAGGGGACTTTCACTCAGAGAGTAGTTAATGCATGGAATCTCTTTGGAAAGGTCGTGGCAGCAGATAAAGTGGATAAGTTTAAATTAGAATTAGATAGGTACCTGGAAGTTATGGAGATCAAGGGGTATGGGGATGTTGGCATGACTGTTAGGTAGCTTGTGCATTGATGGGTGATTGTGTGCACGTGTAAGGAGTGCTGTTGGTGAGGGGCCTCGTCAAGGGGTGTTGTGTGGTTGATGTGTATTTTAACCAAGCTCATGTCCCCTCCCCTGAGGGGAAGAAAAATTTTTTTTTTTTCAAAAAATACAAAAATGCAAAAAAACAACCCAAAACTACAAAAACTGAAAATAAATCGATAAAAAACCTCACAAAACACAAAATTTTTTTTTTTGCATTTTCTTCTTTGGATCTTGTGTTGATAAATTAGTGTGTTGTTGATGTCACACAGGCATGATGGGCTGAATGGTCTCCACCTGTGTCTGATTTTCTTGTATATAAATAATAATGTTAACTGCAGTGCCTTCAGAAAGTACACACATCCCTCCACTTTTGTTACATTTTGTTGTGTTACAGCCTGAATTTAAAGTGGATAATATTAAAAATATTTGTCACCAATATACAAAAAATACCCCATAATGTAATAAAGTGAAAACATGTCTTTAGAAATTTTTACAAAGTTCGTGAAAATGAAATGCAGAAATATCCAATCTCCATAACCATTCAGCCTCCTGAGTCAATCCTTTGCAGAAGCACATTTGGCAGCGATTACAGCTTCGAGTCTTCTTGGGTATGTCTATCAGCTTCACACATCTGAATTTGGGAATTTTCTCCCATTCTTCCTTGCAGATTTGTTCAAACTCTGTCAAGTTGGATGAGGAGTGTCGGTGAACAGCAATCTTCAAGTCTTTTCACAGATTCTCAATGGAATTCAAGTCTGGGCTTTGGCTGGGCCACTCAAGCACTTTCACACTCTTGTTCTGAAGCCATTCCAGTGTCGCTTTGGAATATTGTCCTGTTGGATCTTAAATCTTTGCCACAGTCTGAAGTATTTTGCACTCTGAAGCAGGTTCTCCTCAAGGATTTGCCTGTATTTGGCTTCATTCATTGTTCCATCTATCCTTACAAATCTCCCAGTCCCTGCCGCTGAAAAGCATCCCCATAGCAAGATGCTGCCACCACCACGCTTCACAGTAGTGATGGTGGTCGATGGGTGATGATCTGTGCTCAGTTTCTGCCAGACATAGTACTTTGCATTCAGGCCAGAGTTCAATTTTCATTTTAGGAGACCACATCATCCTTTGCCTCATGCTCTCAGTCTTTCATGTGATTTTTTGCAAACTCCAGGCGTGCTGTCATGTGCCTTTTTCTCAGTAGAGGCTTCCATCTGGTCACTCTCCCATAAAGTCTAGATTTGTGAAGTGCTGCAGAGATGGTTGTCCTTCTGGCAGATTCTCCCATTCCAGCCAAGGAACTCTGTAGTTCTCCGAGTGGCCATTGGGTTCTTGGTCACCTCATTGACCAACATCCTTCTTGCCCAGTTTGGTCAGAAGACCAGCTTTAGGAAGAGTCTGGGTAGTTCCATATTCTTTCCATTTCTTAATGATGAAGCTCACTGTGCTCTTGGGAACTTTCAACACTCTCTAAATTGTTGTATTCCCTTCTCCTGATTTATGCCTTCTCACAATTCTATCTCAGAGTTCTACAGACTTGGACTTCATGGTAGAGTTTCTGCTCTGACATGCATCGTCAACTGTGGGACCTTACATCGAAAGGTGTGTTTCTTTCCAATTCATGTCCAATCAAATGAATTGGCCACAGGTGGACTCCATTCAAGTTGTTGAGACATCTCAAGGATGATCAAAGGAAATTGAATGCACCTGAGCTCAATTTGGAGTGTCATAGCAAAAGCGTTGAATACTTAGTGACTCGAAACATTTCAGCTTTTCTTTTTTAAATAATTAGTTTGTGAAAAAAAAAAAAAAATTAACTTTGACATTATGTGTAGATCAGTGACAAAAAAATCTCTATTTAATCCATTTTAAATTCAGGCTATAACACAACAAAATGTGAAATGTGGTGTGAACACTTTCTGAAGGCACTGTACTTCCTACTACTGTACCCCAGCTGTAGACCGTTAAAACCGAGAATCCATCCATCCATCGGGATCATACTCTGTACAGAGTATCGGTGCTGCCTAAGCAGTCTCCTGGGCTATTTGCCATAATCCTGGATGGGTCGCCAGTCCGACGCAGGATACTCAAATGGCTCAATCATTCCAGCAAGCTGGTACTCATTTTGCCGACCTCGGAAGGATGACAGGCTGAGTCAACCCCACCTGGTATTAATTCAACGACTGAGCAGGATCTGAACTCAGGACCCTCGGATCCCAAGCCCACCACCCTATCCATTAAGCCAACACCAAGCATACAAACCCGAGAATAAACCACTCCTGATGAGTGGAGCGATCATGCCGGTGCAATATTATGTCCAACAACATTGACTTTGGCCGTGTGGCACTCCATGAGCAGGAGCGAGGCTCCACAGTCTGACTTTTGTTCACAGATATTTCCATTTACAGACATTTTTGTGCCTTTTCCTGGAATAGTGCCTTAGAGTACATCAGTATCCACAATTTCAATCGGTATACAAAAAAGAATCTAATTTTAAAAAAGAAAAATCAGTGTACAAAATAATTGTACAAGTATGTAAATAATAATACTATCTAATTCTAATTTAAACTCGTCTACTGTTTCTGCTGCCACTATCTTTCCAGGGAGACCATTCCATGCATTAACTACTCTCTGAGTGAAAGACCCCTGTCTTACTACCATCCAAACCAGTGGTCCCCAACCTTTTGATCCCACGGGCCGCATTCACTACTCCCAAGGATGTTGGGGGCCAGAAAAAAATTGATGCATTTTATTGAGAAACTTGATACTGAGAAACATTTTCAGTCAATGAGAAACTTGATACATTTTTTTCAGAGTCAATGAGAAACTTGATACTGCTTCTGCTCTCCCAGGATCGAGTTGACGTCGGGCACCAGATGGGAGGAAGCAACATGAAGAGTGTCTTCCAGGTGCATGTCGGACAAGGCGTTTCGGTTCTTGTTCTTGGAGTACTTCAGCTTGCTGAAGAACTGCTCGCATAAGTATGTGCTGCCAAACATGGAAAACAACTTCTGGGCATGCTCGATCAGGTTGGGGAAGGTCTGGCTGAGTAGCCCCCTGTAGAACTCCTGGAGTTCCTTCTCCAGGAACTGGGCCTTGATGTCGACGTCACTCTTCAGCTCGATCGGCTCCTCCTGCAGGTCCGTTGGGGCTTGCAAGGGATTGAATGAGAAGGGCATGGCAAAGATCTCGAAGCTGACTTTGTGCTTGCAGAAGTCTTGGAATCGTTTCTCGAACTCCTTCTTCAGACGGGCCACCTCTGTAGCATACCTCTCACCATCAAAAATGGTCTCATCCTCACCGTGCTGGCCCTGCAGAGCAGTGAAGTGGTCGAGTCGGCCGGCACACAGTTGTGACTCCCACAGCTCCAGCTTGTTCTCAAAGGACTGGATGCAGCCATAGAGGTTGTGGACCAGCTTGCCTCCACCCTGCATGGAGATGTTGAGGGCATCGAGCTTCTCAGTGATGTCAACGAGGAAGGCGAGGTCATCCAGCCACTGGGAGTCTGAGAAGTGACCGACTGGCTGGCCCTTCATTCCCAGGAACATGGCCAGCTCATCCTTCAACTCAAAGTGCGGCCCCTGCTCAGCCACCTCACGGCCGAGAAGTACAGGACATCCCCGTAGTTTGCATCAAGCTCCTGCAGCAGCTCCTTGAACTGACGGTGGTTGAGAGCATGCACACAAATGTAGTTGACATTGCCAATGACCACTGTAAGGCTTTTCAGGTCACGGCGCCGGCCGGCAGTGGCATTGTGTAAACCCCTTTAAAATTGCTACATGGAAATGTGTTTTGATTGAAAAGTCCTCACGAGCTGCAGTATAGGGCTCCATGGGCCGCATGCGGCCCACGGGCCGCAGGTTGGGGACCAATGATCAAAACCCTCCTCATCTTTACTCTCAGGCTACGGCCCCTGGTCCTATTGTTGCGGACCGGGTGTCGGTTGCGAGAACGACCGCAAGGTGGTGCAGTAGGGTCGACTCTGCCGAACACCCGGAATCGAGATCGTACCTTTCGGAAAACTCCGAGGGTACGGGTCCCTTACCGGACCGTGATTCATCAATTAATCCACCACGTGGTACAGGGTTATTTGCCAATCTTCAAAATACCTAGAGATCCACGTGGCGAGTTTCCGAGTATTCACACCCTCGATGGCACTCGTACGAGTCGAGCCGTTAGCGTGCCCGACCCGTGTGGATGGTTGCCGAAGTCCCGTCGGTCCAAATGTACACTTACAGCGGCAACAGCTTTTGTAATTCACCAACACGTGCCATGCTAGGCCAATGGAAGAAACACAGAAACAAGCTGATACATTTAACACATGGGTTTATTTATAATGGTGGGATGGGGGGAGCACGCAAGGAGCAGAGCTATCTGACTATAAGAAAATGCAATGCACAAAGAGCAAGCACTTAACGATTTCCACTTACAGATGGGCCCACAGACAGACATACAGACACACACACACACACACACACACACACACACACGCACACACACACACACACACACACACACACACACACACACACACACACACACACACACACACACACACACACACACACACACACACCACACACCACACACACACACAGATACCCATAAGGACATGGACCTTCCCGCCTCGTGCGGTCTTCGACGAGACGAGCGACCCAGACCAGCGTCGCAAGGCGGTCAGAAGACGCAGGCGCCAGCGAGACACGATGGACGAACCAGGCGCCAGCGAGACGCGAGCCGAGTCGAGAGCACTGTCAGCACTCGTCCCGACAACCAAAAACTCTCCTATGTATCCCAAACTGTCGAGAAGGCAGGAGGTTTATCTGCCACTTCTCCAAGTCTTTGAGTTGAACGTCAAAGCGAGGGATGATAACTCCACACTTGTTCAACCTGCCCGTCAGATTGACCGCAACCTTGCCTGCTCGATGGTCATCAACTATCTCAAACTCTCTTCAGTCCGATTGCGCCGCAACCTTATTCACCCTTCTCCAGGGGGGGAAGGGCCGCCTCCGCCCTCCCCCTCACTGGACGGTTTTGGCACGCAGAATCGCTCGTCGCCCTGTCATTGGCCAAAACGAGCGGCAAGTTCGTCGATTGGCCCGGGGGCGTGGTGACGTCACGCAGACCGCCTTTCTCACCGTCGCGGGGTCTGATTGGCTGAGCAGCGGCCACCTCACTCGTAGCACGCCGATTGGTCGAGGGCCGCCACGAGGCTCCTTCTTGAACTCCGCCCACCATGGCGTCGGCCAGAGCGAGGTGAAGGTGAGGATGATGCTGGCATTGTTGTAGTTGATGTTGGTGGTGTAAAAATAAAGGAAAACCCTCACTATCAAAATAACTCGCAGCGCATGTATATTTATTCACCCATTAAACGAGGGATGGGGACCCTAACTAAAAACATAGTTACCGATATAACTTCTGTAGGACCTGTATGTTGAGTGCTCCTGGCTTCCAAATTCGTAACACTATCACTGTCTACTGTGTTGAATAATTCCTCTGCACTTATCTTGTCTATACCCTTCATTATCTTAAACATCTCCATCATATCACCTCAGAACCACCTCCTTTCTCATGTATAAAGCCCCGTCTCCTTCAGCCGCTCCTCATAGTTAATCGAGGGAGGCCCAGAATCAATCTAGTAGCCCTGTGCTGAATCCTCTCAATGGCAGATATGTCCTTCCTGATTTGTGGTGATCAAAACTACACACAATATTCTCGATGAGGGCCTGAGGCCTCACAAAGTGTTCAAGTATATACAGTACTGTACTTCAATTTAAAAAAAAATGATATTAAAGAGCGTATAAAAAAATCGTGCTGGTGCAATATTATGTCTAACAGTTATAAACCATATCTTCCATGAGCCACACACAAAGCAGCGAGATGTACATACAGTACAATACTGTACGTACGCAAAAAACACATCTTCCACGAGCCACGAATATGACCTGCTTCCTGTACGTGTATTGTTGCTTCACGGGATAAACATAGTTTTGTGGGATGTCTCACCAGTGCAACACGTCATCCCCTGTGAGTTCCTTACAGAATGAAAACACTAACAGCATCTATTGATGTATCTAGTAATTAATTGGTCACCACATATGGACATTACACAATGGAAACATTCAGTTAATCTTAGTGTAAATTACCATCTTCTTACGAACAGCACCATCTGAGCTGTAACATTTTGAAAATGCTCAGCATAATCTACCCGTACATAGGAAAGACGTCATGTCCTGTGAGTTAAAGAATGGAAACGTTCAGCATATCTATTAGTGCAGCGAGTTACATACCGACAAATTACACAATGACATCGCTCACCACATCTATTATCAGCTGCCAAATACAGCATCACCTATAAAAATCCCCCACAAACAATGAGCAGACTACGCACCCCCCCACAGTTATCCACAATGCATGTGTCAAGCTCGTAGCGGAGCGTGCCACAACACATCCAAGGCATTCCCTGCAGAACTCACGCACTTCGAGGAGAAAGGGTACCTGCCAGAGCTGGTCTGTAATGCTGATGAGACTGGCTTGTTTTGGAAAAAGATGCCGACGAGAACGTTCATCTCACAGCGTGAGAGCAACGGAGCCAGCTTCAAGGCCACAAAGGACCGGGTATCCCTTCTCCTCTGCGCAAACCCCGAAGGGGACTTTATGGTACAAGTCCAATGATGCTCTACCGTTCCTTGAACCCATGTGTGCTGAAGAACGAAAACAAGCAGGCACTGCCCGTGTACTGGAGGGCAAACAGGAAGGCGTGGGTGACGTCTGAACTTTTTAAGGACTGGATCCATACCAGTTTCGTGCCTCAAGTAGAGGTACCTGGCAGGAAAGAACCTTTCATTCAAGGTACTCCTGCTGCTTGACAACGCTCCTGGCCACCCCATGGACCTGAACGGCACATCTCCATCCTCATCATTTTGCAAAGTTACATGTGCTGTTTTTGTTTGATTAAAAAAAAAAAACATCACATTACGGTAATCCCTCACTTTACGGAAGGGTTACGTTCTGCAAATTCCTTCTGCAAAGTGAATTTCTGTAAATCAAAACCAATTTTCCCCATATACTCCCATTATATAAGTGGAGATAGGTTTCCAAGGAAAAAAAAATAAAAATGCAACTGTACATCATGATGTTGTTTGTTTGTTTTTTCGTTTCACGGTACAGTATGGTATGGCAAAGAGACTTTAAAATGCATTCTTCAATAGATTGGAAATGGTATCTGGTGTTGTCGTTTTTTTATATTTGCAAGCATCTTTAATGAAACTAATTGTGCATTGGTGGTCGAAACCATTTTAAACTTTAAAAACTTTTCCCTTTGAACCAGGAACCGCCACGAACCGATAACATTACCCCCCTTGTCCCCATTGTGCCAATTCCCCGACTTTGGTGGTGTCGCCATTTGTGGCCTTTTTTATGAACCAGGAACCGCCGCGAACCGATAACGTTATCCCCCTTATCTCCACTGTAACAATGACAAAACAATCGCGGATTTTTCCCCCATACTCGCGGATTTTACCCCAACAACCGTGGATTTTACCCCACCATTTGTGGATTTTTGGTGGGTCGGGAAATCCCCAGAACTTATTCCCCCATATTCGCGGTTTCAACATTTGCGGGGTTTTCCCGGAACGTATCCCCCGCGAATGTTGGGGGAACGTATCCCCTAGTGAATATTAATTTATATATCATGGTTCTTGGAATGATTATGAAGGCAATTTGTATTATACAGTGTTCAAATATATAATTCAATCTTAATAAAGATTTAAGGAAGTTTAAAGGTGTATAAATAAATTGCATGTTTTACCACCGTTTTCTCCAGTGGTTATTACTCCACCTTATCCAAAACATCACGGCAATCCCTCACTTTACTGAAGGGTTACGTTCTGCAAAGTGAATTTCTGTAAATCAAAACCAATTTTCCCATATACTCCCATTATACAAGTGGAGATAGGTTTCTACGTAGCAAAATCTTAACTCTGGGATGTGACAAATACACTTAAGGCCGAAAAAAAAGGACCACTAGACCTGGAGCTTCTCTGAGCCCTGGCCTAATGTTGTAACCCAAATTTGGTAGCATTCTGACTGGTGGGTCTGGAGAGGAAGGTTTTTGAAGGAATTTACATGATTTTCCCAAACATTTACCAAGTCCGCCATTTTGACACATTTCCGGTCATGTGATTGGCATGACCTCCACAATTTAGTATCATGACCCTGGCCTCATGCTGTTACCCAAATTTGGTAGCATTCTGACTGGTGGGTCTGGAAAAGAAGATTTTTAAAGGAATTAATGCGATTTTCATAAAAGTTGACTAAGTCGGCCATTTTGACACACTTTCGGTCATGTGATCGGCATGACTTCTGCAATATAATTAACATCCTCACCCTAATGTTGCAACCCAAATTTTGTAGCATTTTGACTGGTGAGTCAAAAGAAGAATATTTTGGAAGGAATTTGTGCGACCACCATTTTGACACACTTCCGGTCATGTGATTAGCATGGCCTCTGCAACTTAACATCAGGACCCTATCCTAATGTTACAACTCAAACTTGGTAGCATTCTAACTGGTGGGTTTGGAGAAGAAGATTTCTGAAGAAGCCTCACATGCCACGAGTAGAAGATCACCGCGAACAACTCCAGTACCTTAGAGTGCCGATGTATGAAGAGAAGGAAAATGCATCATACAGGCTGCACATTCTGCATTTTACCCCATTTCTGTGTGCCCGAAGCCCCTATTAAATAGTCTAGTCGAGCACTTTCCACCATGAATGAATCACAGTGCATGAGCTCCATGCACGAAGAACAGATTATCATCATCTTTACTGACTCGTTGTCTCTCTCGAGCATTTGCTGCCCTGCGTCGTCCAAACACCTCCACCACCTCTTCTCCACTGCTGTAACCTCCTGTCACCCCGTCCGACCGAAGTGTGCCCCTCCAGGCGCCACGTCGGATCGGTGCCATTCGAGGAGTCCCCTCTCCAAGTGTGTCGAACAGGCGCTCCGGGGGCGGTGTGCGTAAGAGACCCGAGTTTGTGCACTGCAAATGTTTTTAGAGTGGGATGCAAATGTTGGACATCAGTGTCAATACATGAGGAGAGGGCATGGAAGTTCATCACATGATTTCACAATATACAGCAGCAAAACAACCCTTAAGCAAGTGATACAAGAGGTATAGTACATACAAGGAATGCAAAATTATCTGAACTACCCTTCCCCCTTTTTTTTGTTAACCCCCATTCACTACCCTGCCTTTTCTATTGAGGATGGCCTGACAGTGGACAATCCCTTTGGTGGACTGGGAGGAAGACAGGGTTGGACAGACATGGTGTGACAATTCCATGGGTAAAAGAATAGCCAGAGTTCTAATTACATCAACATCATTGGGGCTGAGCTGAAGACGCACCTCGAGCTCACCTTCGTTCAGTGCTTGGCAGATAGGATTCACTTACAAGTCATGATTTTGGCATAGATCAACTGCCTCCCTCCCCCCACCCCCAACTATAACAAGAGCGAGAATTGCTTTGCAATACATGTCCCCCACTGGTCCCAATGAATGTTCGGGAGATGAAAATTTATTTCCGTTTGACCAGCTCAAGCCAATACTGGATCAAAAAGGAAGAATAAACCCTCCAACACACCATGTTTAGCAAGATCGATTTTCTGTGTAGCCAGGGGAATCCTCAGATTCACTGTACGTCTCACAAAAGTACAATCACAAGTGAATGTTAAGCCAGGCACACGTGAAAATTGTCGCAGAACAAATGCTGAAGGATTTGACCAAAGGTGTGCTCCTTCTACATGACAACGCTGTGCACAAGGCCTGCATTACGCAGACAGTCATTCATGACTGTGGCTTTGAGCAGCTGGATCACTCCCCCCTCACATGAACCGATTTGACACTTGAACACACACATATGTGGCCACCAAGGTACCGAATGAAACTAAGACATGTCTGAAATCATATATTTTAACGTTGTGGACAATTGAAAGAAGCGGTTGATGTCACCGAGTGAAACATTCTCTCATATTCTCTTATCTTCTCTTCCCCCTCCATCCACTCAATCCTCTTCCCTCCACTCCATTCTCCCTCTGGTGCTTTACCCAAAGTCAGGTTGTTCTGCCAAAGCAACTCCACAGCAAGGATTGCATTTGGTAGTTTGCCTTTGCCTTCTCAGCAGAAATCAGGAAAGGAATTTGTAACATGTTCAGAGTGCCAGCAATAACTTGCATATGCTTCATGAAAGACACAGTGGGATATTTAACGCCCAGCAACTAATCCGACTTAACATCTATCCGAGAGATGGCGCACTTTGTGATGCAGCACCAATAAGATATTTATAGTCAGGCCAGGAATAAAACCCAGACTAGACACCCTAAAGGTATTTCAGTGTGCTGCTCGTGCACCATCATGTCGGATTAAGGGACACCATATATTAAAAAAAATTAAAATAAACAACAAAAAACACCGTTTGCAAGTCAAGATTATCATGAATATCTCTTTCCTGGAACCCTTTCAAACGACCCCAGTATTCAATAGTACCAAAAATTATTGTGAACATCACCATACCCTGCAATTTCCTCAAACTCCCAATTATTCATACTTCTGCATTGTTGTCAACTTGGCCCGTAATGATGCTGTAATATTCACCGAGTTCTTCATCGAAAGGACAAACGACCATCTAAAAAGATAAAGGCAAACCGAACCAACAATGCTAAATGAAGCTGCATCATTTGAAAAAAAAAACAAAAAAAAAAACATAAAACCTTTTGAAAAGTCAAGGATCTTAGATGTTCATTCTTCTGCACATCCCCCACACCTCTTTCACATCATGCCACACGAGCCGTTTGTTCCCCTCTTGCAGGACCAGGTGAGCTCGCACCGGCCCCACAGCGATTGAGGTATTTACGGTGCTTTGACTGCTGGTGCATTGATACTCCCCGGATACTGCAGTTGGATCCTCAGGATTACTCATCCTGCCTATGGACGAGCACATCCACAACTTTGAGATATTCTGCACACAGACAAACAAATAAACAAACAAACATACAGAGAGGGGTGAAAACATAACCTCCTTCACCTTTGGTGGCAGAGGTAATAATAATAATAACAATAATAAAATTCATCTTCAGACAACATATTTCCAAGCTGCCTCTCTCAATGGCAATGACTGGGACCATCTGATAGAGTTTTACTTGGTGCAGCATCCTTTGCTATCAAAGTTTGAAGACCTTGAAAGGATTCCTGTGTAAAGGAATAGAAAGGGATCAGAGGGGTGGGCGGGACTATGACTGTCAATTAGCCTGATGGGGGTGGGGCGACGAGACACATTTGACCTCGGGCCAATCAGACCTATATTGGTGCGCTTAACAGTACCATTACAATGTGAGAATGTCTATAAAGTTTGTACGACAACATTTGTAAATTAGTCGTAGAACATCTATATATTTCTAAAAAGACAAAGACAAACAAACAAACAAACACAACATGTCGCCCGACAACATCCAAACTTCCAACAGGAATCATCACAGAAATTATGTACCATCACCTACCATAACAAGGACGTTTGGAGGCAGAACAATAAGTATGTCAAAGAGGTTTATATGGAACAATTGACCACCCACTACTGAACAAGATCGTACTTGAAAATTGCAAAATGTGAAGAACCAAATTGTCCAACGCCTGGATAGACTATTAGAAATCTGTTGACAGTGTCCCACATTCATGGATGATAAAATGCACGCAAATACACAAAATCAATCCCCAAATAATCTAACTCATTGAGAAAGCAATGGAGCTCCGGAATACCACATTCAGAAGGAAATATGGAAATTCCAGATGTGATGACACGGCATGGGATCTTCCAAATAGACAGTCTTTCCTCCCCAATTGTTTTGTCTGGCTCTGGTCCCACTGAGTAACCTCATCAACAAACAAGGACACAGATACACCCTAACAACCAAAAGAAGAGCATCCAAAGAAACAGGAAAGGTGACACACCTACTATACATGGATGATTTAAAGCGGTTCACACCGATTGATGAAAAATTGACAGAACAGCTAAAACTAGTAAAACAGTTCTCCAAGGACATTCAAATGGAATTTGGACTAGCTCAGTGCACATTTGTACAAGATAAAGCAACAAAAAAAAACAGAAAACATAAAAATTTACCTTGAAACAACAATACAGCAGTTTGAAAACGAAGCATCATACAAATAACTCGGAGTAGAAAAGTGCCACCAAATATGTCACAAACAAATGCGAAAAGCAATTGCCAAAGAATACTGAAGTAGAACGAAGCAGATTCTTAAAACCTACCTCTCCATAACAAACAGAATCAAAGCCAGAAACGAACTCGCAGTGCCTGCGTCCAATACAGCTGTGGAATAATAAACTGCTCCCAAAAAGAAATCAGTAAATTCGACATCAAAACAAGAGAAAACTCTTTACCACAAACAAAATGTTGTACAGAATCGAGTGCATCCCGATAAATGTACCTGCCGAGACAAGAGGAAGAGAGCGGCCTGATGGAACTCAACCAGGTGCACAGAGTGACGAGCTGAGGACGAACTGAGGCCAAGTGTTGGACTAGCTGAGTTTGTGAAATGCTCAACAGACTATCAGATTTGATTTGTAAACAAACATTAACCCAACAAACATGAAACAAGTTCGAATTTCGAACATACCCCGTGGGAGTTCATTCGTACAACTCTCAGGTGAGCGATAGCCCAGATGACAGATAGTTTTGAAATTTGGTAAGATTTTCATCGCATCAGAAAAAGAAACCAGAACAGCTCACAAAAGTGAGGCTAGTTTCATATCATCATTTGCGACTTAATTTTGCCCAGCGCATTTAATGTTTTTTTGTTTTAATAACAATTTTAAGAAAATGGGCCAAATGGGCCGTTTCTCAGCCCAAAGGGACAGAATCACACTTTGAGCTCAGTTAATGCCTGGGGAATGGTCTCCAGAATATACATGTCAAGTTTGGTTCGTTTCCATCCACTACTAACCGAGAAATAACAATTTTAAGAAAATGGGCCAAAAAGGGTCATTCGTCGGCCCGAAGGGCCGCAATGCACTTTGGCCTCAGTTAATCCCTGCGCATGTGTCTAGTGTATGCCTGTCAATTTTCATCGAATTCTGTTCATGAATAATGGAGAAATAGACGTTCAAATGAACTGCACACAAGAAAAGAGAGAACGCGAGCGGCACTTCGACACCGTGGGGTAAAAAGTTCCCCCAATTCACCTTGCAAGGAATTTCCTAAAACAGGTGCAAATAGAAGATATTGCACAGGAAAATGAAACAGCAACAAATACAGCCCCAGCGTTTGCAAAAAAAAATAAAATAAAAAAATACATTAAAAGAAATATCAACACATATACACCAACAACTGGGAGAAATGGCAAAAGGTCAGGGAAATACAAAAAAGATTTGGACCGAGTTGGGATAGACAAACACTTGGAATATTTATTTCAATCCAGACATATGTCACACTGTCTCCAAAAGTACCATATTACAAACAAACCACATCCTCCTTTCCTAGCAATCCTCTTGAGGGAGTCATTCAAACTCCTGAGTTTCACCATCAGCAACAATCTTTCTTGGGCAAACCAACCACATTTCAAAACTAGAGGGGGAGCACTCAGGAGAGTGCAAAACCTCCGCCGCCAATACTGCTGGGTCACTCAAGTGAACCTTATATCTTATTCTTTAAATATGATGTCAACAGTGCTGACAGAGTTATAGTTCTTTTCTCCATTTTTTTTTTGGGGGGGGGGGGGGGTTGGAAATCACTTAAAACATGTAGAAATGCAAAAAAAAGAAATCGAAATTTTGTTGAAAAAAAAAGTTGCAAAATTTTTTTTTTTCTCTAACAATTTTTTTTTGGGGGGGGGGACAAAGTCCAAAATCTAATGGCATGATCCTTGGACCATACCGAACCCCCCACCAAGTTTCGTCGAAATCCGTCAAGGAGTTTTTCCGTAATACTGTTCACAAACAAACAAACAAACAAACAAGACCCGTATCTTGCCAAAAGGTGACCACGTGTGACTTCTTTAAGGTCACACTGAGGTGAACAGAGCTGTTATCCACCAGGAGCGACTCCTTGAGGAATATCTGCTGACGAGAGATTCCGATGAGAATCGTTCTAGAGTAACCATGAAAAATATGCGTTTGCCTCATAACGTCACCCAATGACGTCATAACGTCTCAAGGTTGACATATCCAGAAAGCACTCATCGAGGTGTTCAATTTGAGGTATGACACGATATGGTTCCTAAAACGTGAAAATTTGACCTTGGGGTCAAATGTTTGACCTCAGGCGCTAACCATGAAGGTCAAGGCCGATCGCCACCAAAAATTAAATTAATCAGCTGAGCGCCAGACCATGAACTATATTCCCATGAAGTTTGAAGACGATCCGATCAAAATTACTCAAAAAAATAAGGGTTTCGTCGACTCCCCTGATTTGCGACAAAGTGACCTTGACCTTGAAAATTTTATGAGCTGAAAGGGACCTCTATAGGACTCTGATATGCGAAGTTACAAAAATTTCCAATGATAACTGTGCTCTGCAGAGTGATCGATACGTGATTACAGACAAACAAAAAAACAAAAACAAACAAAAAAAAAAAAACATCCAAGCTGACTAACATATCTTGCAAAAACTTCATTTTGGCAAGATAACAAGCAGTCATAGACTGGTACTTACGAAATTGTCAACTTGACCTCTGACCTTGTCTAATAAAAGCTGTCTCTAGAGAAGGTAGCGATGCAAACCAGAAGTTTCTACAATGATTCTGTACCACACCATCAAAAATCGTAACGTCGACCGAAGCAAAAATCTCCATTTCTCCACACAATTATTTTATATTATTTTATCAAAGTCACAAAACCATAATATTCGGCCATCCACCAACAATCTTTACATAATCCGACGGCTCAGCGAGTCAGGCATGCGACGATAACCTATATTGGGATAAAAATGACTTTTAAACACCATCTTTATCGAAAACACCGTCAGCGCGCACACGCAAAACCTTTACATGACTCAACGACGCGTCTGCTCGAGCGCACTGCATCATGGGACGACCCGTGACACGTCGAGTGAAATATTTTTTATACAATCTTAAAACGTCTCCAAAACATCCGATTTTTACCAGAATTTCGACAACAGAGTTTTAAGCGTCCTAAGCGATCGCAAAAACTGAAAATAAAATTAAAATCGAAGTTAAAACGAACTCGTAATGTCGAGCAAAGAAAAAATACTCCATTTCTCCACATTAATTTATGGAATTATGTTTGACCTCACTGTGACCTTGACCGATTTTGACCAAAATCTAATCGGCGCTAGCCATCACCCTCCTGAATCACGTGGTGTAATTTGACATTGGTAGCTTCTTCCGTTCTCGAGTTATCGTGCCTACAAACAAACAAACAGAAACGGAAGTGATCAATATACTTACGAAATCTTTAGATTTCGTAAGTAACAAACAGAAAGAGGTGAAATCAGTAACCTCCGATCTTCAATGGCGGAGGTTAATTAGCCTCCAAAGTCAGCCGCCAACTGGGCTTCCTCAGCCATGCAAAGTCCTTCCTTGGCACACCTGAACTCCTATCCACCGACAAGGCTTTCATCCACAGATTGATGGAATACTGCCCTCTCCTCTGGGCTGGCACCCTGGTGTCAAACAATCCATCATCAATCCCCTTCTGGTGAAACTATTGAAATCCAGGATCACTGCTCACCCCACACTCATTTGTTCCTCTCTTTTTTTCCAACTGTGGAACCAATTTCCACATTCTCTTCAATCACCTCCTTCTCTCCATGTCTTCAAGACAGCTGCTTCCCACAATCTCAGATCATTCTCCATCCAAAACCATGATATTTTCTACTCCATTATACCCCCACCCTTCCCTACCTCAAGCCCCCCTCCTTACAAATTTTTTTTTTCCTTTCCTTAGAGTTTGCTTCTGTATCCATCTGGTCCACCCCATGTGTCGTCCTCCACATCAACAATTTGGCCAAGTCTCCCTCTCTTTTGTCCTTCAACACTGTTGTTGGAGTTTCCCCCACTCTCTCCACTGTTGGTTATTTTCTGTTGAGTTCTGATCCTTTCAGTGTTCTTGCTCTTCCATGAGCAAACACTCTGCTTCCAAAAAAAGGACTTTGTGCAATTTTACTAAAAGAATCGCTGCATTGCCAGTCTGTTCTTTCGACCTCGGGAAAGTTTTATTGGTTTATTCTCGGACCTCGGGTGGAACGGAGCGTTTACCGAGCCCGATCCGGGTGTAAACCGAGCGGGGATTACCCAAGATCCGTCGGCCCAAATGGCAACTTACTGGCCCAAACGGCCTTACTAATTCTCAAACCCGCACCTTGTGAGGCCAATGAAGGAAAGCACGAACAACGAACTGGAACATTTAACAGGGGTTTATTTATAACAATAATCAGGGAGGAGGAGCACAAAAAGAGCAGAGTTATCATGAATAAAAGGCAGGCAATGTACAAGCAAAGGAAAGCACTTACACAATTCTACTTACAGGACGGCGACGCACGCACGCACGCACGCACGCACACACACACCTCGTGGGTCTATTTTCGGCAGAGCCGGGTAGCTCCCTGCAGAGTGCGGTTTCACCGACTCGAACTTCGTGGCCCACGAACGAGGCCGCTCAACCACGATCACCGGCTGCAGAACGCTCGACAACCACAGGCACAGACTGTGCCGCAATCGCCACGATCACAGTCTCTCGAACGCTCGTCCAGACAACCACACCCCTCCATTTGAGGAGGGAGGGGCTTCTTCTCCCCGCCACTTGCCTCCTGATTGGACCGTGGGTTGTCAGACGGCTCGTGGCGGCCTTCCGATTGGCTGGGGCGCGCGCCTGGTGCTCGCCCTCTGCTCATTTGTTGGAGGAAACGCTCTCTGCCCCCCTCCCCCTCGGAGCGGAGCTACGACCCGAGGCGACGAAGTCTCTGCCCACGTCCTCAGCCAAAAACACGTGTGTAATGGCGACCGGGTCAAGTGCAGGACGGCGCGCTGTTGTTGTAGTTGTTGTTAAAGCATCTAATAAACCTG
This sequence comes from Eptatretus burgeri, assembly GCF_056783735.1. NCBI lineage: Eukaryota > Metazoa > Chordata > Myxini > Myxiniformes > Myxinidae > Eptatretus > Eptatretus burgeri. The sequence goes on from NC_140963.1 coordinate 52,285,605, forward strand.
ACGACACAATAATTCGCAACGCACACATGTAATTCCCATTATACAAAGGGATTCTAACTGTAAACACGTACTTATCGAAATAACTAAGCTTCGGGACTCTGGCCGTTTGTGTGCACAAGGTTTCCAAATCTGTAACAATACACAACACACCTCAACTCTCCCTCCATCAAGACCCACGGCAAAGATAAAGACCCCAAAACATGACTTGGGGGTCATGTTGATTATAATGGAGCGAGTCTGGAGTCTGGAGTCTGGAGTCGGGAGTCTGGACGAAATCAGCCGAGAACTGGAGTAGTAGCACGACAACCAAAAACACACAAACACCGGTCCATTAATTATTATGGTAAAGATAATTCATGGGCAGTTGAAAAAGTGTGTTGGGTGGGGAGGGGGATACACGGTTGGAGTCCCTGTGTACAGTACTGTACCGTACTGTACTACACAGACTCGAGCAGCAGCAACTTGCAATTAAAAGCCATTTTGTATCCATCGAGTGCAGCGCAACCAAACCAGGTGCGTTCAGTCACCAAGTTTCTTGCGGAGTGCTCGCCAAGCGGTTGAAGCGCTCGAACAAGCGGTTGAAGCACTCGAACAAGCACTCCGTTCGAGAGCGTGAAGGAACGGGTGGGCTCGGCAAGCGCTAGCAAGCTGCTCGGTAAGTGAACGCATTCCCAGCACATTCAACGTCACTCATCGCAAGGGATCCTCCGTAACGTCGCAAATCCACGCGACATGAGGGAAAACGTCGAATATTTTCAGCTCTCACAACAATCTGCGCATCATTTCACCACAAGACAAACACGTGGGACTCGGTCTGAACACGAGATGTCTCAAAATGTCCGAATGTAACAATTTGTTTTCTCAACAACTGATCACCGCGAACACCTGAAGCACGGTGAAGAAACATTCTGTGATAAAAGGGAACAATAAAACAAATGAGGTCGATTGTTTCAATAAAATACTTACAATGACCAACCCGTGAAAAAAAAAAATATATATATATATATATATATATATATATATATATATATATATATATATATATATATATATATATATATATATATATATATATATATATATATATATATATATATATATATATATACACACACACACACACACACTGCAACATTCGAACTGTTAATACCGTTTTTCAGAAGGTGTGTCATTATAAACACGCTGAAATAATTCCCACAAACTCCTGCGTGGGCTCCACAGGTTCATGACTTCGTTTGTTGATTTATTAATTTTTTTTCCTCTTATCTGCACACGATATGGGTTTTTTTTACAAAAATGCAAAAAAAAAAAAAAAAAAAAAAAAAAAACAGTTCACAGGCAATTTATCAAAAGCATAGACGTGGCACAACCGGCGGGTTAAATTGTGGTGGGGAGCGGCTGAAAAAAAAACCGCGGGAGCAATTAAAACTACCTACACCGTCATGACCACCAAAATCTGTACAAGCAAGAGTTTTTGCCGATTGGATGATCAGAAAGCGAAGAAGAAGAAGAATAAGAATAAGAATAAGAATAAGAATAAGAAGAAGATGAAGATGAAGATGAAGATGAAGATGAAGATGAAGATGAAGATGAAGATGAAGATGAAGAAGAAGAAGAAGCGACACTATTTTTGCAATGACATTTCACGCTCGAAGAGATTCAACTGTATTATAATTTACTCAATAAACAGGGACGGAGGCTCTGAAATGGGAACAACAGGTTTAATTCTGACATGGGCGGGTCACATGACTCGACTTAACCACGGCCGGTGCACCCATGTATGCATACATTATCATAAACCATTGATTACATGCCAAATATAATGTTAATTAATTGGAATTTTCAATCTGTCCGCATGCTGGGTTTCGAGTGTGTGTTGAGCTATCCCATAACACCGTGCGTGCCACCGTGTTGCTATGTTGATTGTACATTTGTATTCACTTCCCTAACAACGACGGGAGAAGGAGCCCCACAATCTATCACGCTTAACTCGTTATTCTGACTTACTGCAACGGAAGGTTATGCTGCTCATTTGGCCTTGTTAGGTCTTGCATATCTTTTCTTGCTTTTTCAGCTTGTCAACCATGATGACATCCAAGCATTGATTGCATCATGGGTATTGAAACCTCTTTGTAAATGTTCGCACGTCTTCTTCTTTTTTTGTGTGTTTACTGGCGTTATCAGAGCCACGAGGCTTCCACGGTGTCCGTGTCCTTAATTCGGGCCGGCTCCTTTACTGAAATACGGACGTGAAGGCGTTTGTTCAGTATATAACAAACTGGCGACGAGGATGGGATCTCTCAGGTGATGGGCCATGGGAAGGCATATTCAAGACATGGCGGTGTTCGGGACTCCACCCTAAAATGTCTTAAATTTATTGTCCAAGGTGGATTTGTCGTTTGAGGAGGCCAGGGTGAAATGTCTGTTGGACGAGTTGGCCAGTAAAGCAAACCATGAGCACTTGGGTCAGACGTCATCAGATGCGAACAGTGACGGTGCAGCGGAGGCAAACGGAGACTGGCAGGGGAAGTGAAGCTTCGTACAAGACGGGAGGAAAATCAGAGCACACAATAAGCCGGCGGCTGGAGTCTGGTGCAAATGTTGCAGTCGGACAAATCATCGCACAGAAAACTGCTGACTCAAGTATGTGAACTGTCATACGTGCTATGAAAAGGGAGTCTAAAAAGTAACGGGACTGAACCTACTGTGTGCTCCACTTACACAACTTGAATGAACGGGTTGCGTCACAGTCTTTCGCAACATTCCAGCAATATATATATATATATATATATATATATATATATATATATATATATATATATATATATATATATATATATTTATATATATATATATATATATATATATATATATATATATATATATAATTGGTGATGGTGAGCTGCGCTCATTGTGTGATTTTTTTGACAGGTCATGCTTTACACGTTGTCGAGTCTGAGTCGTCGTGCTATGAGTCGTGAGCAGAGAGCCAATCTGAAGTTTCTTGCCAATATTGGCAAAACACCTTCGGAATCCTTCGTAATGCTGCAGCAAGTCTACAGGGAAGAAACTATGTCACGCACACGTGCGTTTGAATGGCTCAAGAGGTTCAAAGAGGGACGGGAGGAGGTTTAAGATGATCCACGGTCTGAGAGACCTTCAACGAGCAGAACGGCGGACAACATCGAGCGTGTGAAGCAGATGGTGCGCGCAGATCGTCGACTCACGGTGCGGATGATTGCTGAGGAACTTTCCATCAACAAGGACACTTTCTGGAGCATCATCACTGAAAATCTCAAAATGCGCAAAGATGGTCCCCAAGCTGTTGTTTGAGGACCAGAAACAGCAAAGTCATTGTCTATCAAGACATTATCGAGCACCTCGAGGACGATCCAGACCTGCTCGGGAGAGTCATTTCTGGCAATGAATCGTGGATATTCGAATACGATCCCGAAACCAAACGGCAGAGTCGTCAGTGGAAAAGTCCTGCATCACCAAGGCCAAAGAAAGCAAGGATGTCGAAGTCGAAGGACAAGGTGATGCTCATCGCGTTTTTTGACATCAAGGGCATCGTCCACTTCGAGTTTCTACCACAGGGTCAAACAGTGAATCAATACGTGTACAAGGAGATCCTCCGGTGCCTCATGATATCAGTCCCAGACAAGAGGAGGGATCTGTGGGAGAACAACACCTGGGTGCTCCACCATGATGACGTCCCTGCTCACAGTGCCCTGAGCATCTGACAGTTTCTGGCGGAGAGGAACGTGCCAACTCTGGAGCAACCCCCGTATTCGCCAGACTTGGCCCCTTGTGATTTTTTCCTTTTCCCCAAGCTCAAGGGGGTGATCAAGGGGACCCGATTTCCTGATGTGGAGGCCATCAAAAGGGCCGTGACGATGGAGCTTCGGAGTATTCCAGAAGAAGCCTTCTGGAGGTGCATCGAAGCGTGGAAGAAGAGAATGGACAAGTGTATGAGACTGGAGGGAAACTATTTTGAAGGGAACAAGTTGTGATTTCAATATATTTTTTTGGAATAAAATTTCTGTGAAGTCAGTCCCATTACTTTTTAGACAGACCTCGTATTTCCAAGGTATGTCCAGGGAACAACAACCAACAGGATCAAAGAAAGAAGAAATTTGGCTTAAAATCAGTAAGTTCCACAAAGTAAGTTGATTCAAACAGTGATCTTAAGCCAAGTCGAGCTCTGCCAAGCCAAGGGAACCCAATAGGTTCACGGGTTGTCTCGTATCCTATAAAGCGGTTGTATTAAAAACGTGAGCGTAAAGTTGCCTAAGAGTGTGGAAATATTCAAAACTGCATTGAAATATGTGTGTAACTTTTAGTGAGTTTTAGAAGCGTCAAACGTGATTTGTATTCCTGTGGGGAATTTTACAGTTATTGAGGGCTGATGATGAATCATTGTGATGGAATTCTTAATGAATGATATTAGTGCTTGAACCGTAGACAGTAGGAATTAATAAATTGCATTTTCAATTTTCTGTTTCATGTCATGCGCTGGTCACCTGGTTGTCAATAGAAAAGTTTATAGTGATCGATTTAATTGTCTGCCGTGCTCCCCTCTGGGTACTTGCGGGGCACTCACTCTGAGGCACGGAGGCCACGTGTAACAAGATGTTTGAGATAATGAACAGTATAGACAGAATAAGTGTGGAAAATGTTTTCAGATGAAAAGATGGGGTTGGTGGGGGGGGGGGCATGTACCCTAATTGGCTTGCCCCATTGCCACACCCATCTCTCCCTCAATCATACTTCTGCGAATGGGAACAAAGGATTTGAGACTTCAGCTCGAGCTAAGAGGTCTCGAGGAGTGTTGGCCAGTGGGGAAACTCTGTTGAATGAAAAAAGCAATGATAAACCGTGCTTGTTGCTGTCTTAGAATTATGTCATGCCACATGGTGGTGTGGGAGCATTTCATCTGCAATGAGGTATTAGGTGCCAGGGAGAGCTTGGGATCGAACAAAAACCTAATTGTGCCCAGCCTGGCTAGCTTTTGCATGTGGTCTTTAAGCCACGGTCATCCTGTTGGAAGTAGGTCATTCCACGCACAGTCTTTCCACTGCATTGATTCTGCCATGGCTGGGTTGGAAGCCATTCGGGCATAAGGATCTGCTTGGGTTGATTAATTGGACTCTGAAGGAGCAAAGTGTGCCCAAACTATAGCGTGTGCTCCTCGAGGCACTCCTGTTGTTTCTCACTCTCACTGAGACCAAAGTCATCCTTGCATTCATAAAGGACCCCTCTCGTAAAGACAAAGCTCCTTATTTAAAGTCAGTGGCATGGAAAATAATGCGTGGGGTTAGGTTCCCTTTGTACATCATGAATGTCATTTTTGTATTCATTATTAAAACAATTCACTCTGCTGAGGGAATGAACGTTAGGACATCGGCAGAAGGGAATTACATGCAGCACAAATGTAGAGTTTATAAACTGGGTACTTGAGTAATGGCTGACCCACAACCAAAGCATTATGTTGTTTTTGTTTATGTAGCCTGTGTAGCTGCTGGTTGCATCATTTTCGGGAAGTGTGGCTGTGCTGCTGATGTTCCCCCTGTTCCCAGTAAGCTGGTACTCATTTTGTCAACCTTGGAAGGATGACAGGCTGTCAATCCACCTGGTGTTATTACAAAGGCACGACAGGGGCTCGACCTCAAGACCCTAAGATCTTAAGCCAGCCACCTTACCTGGTAAGCCAACACCAGTACTAAAGCATTGTGATGAATGTGTACACCTAGTATGTGAACAACTTACCACAAAGATGTGAATTCTTGTATATTTCTGTGTCAGCTTTCTAAAGATTCAAAAGTTTTATTTTTGCAACCCTAGAACTGTGTGCAACACGTAAATGGTATGAAGTGAGATTGGTAATCCGATACACATTGAGTTAAACCACTCAGCCATTCATGTGGGATGGCGGAGTGAAAGGTCTTTGTCACCAATGGGGATTAACACATGTTAGTCAAGATGAACTAAACTTCGGGTTCTATACGATTCGTCTGTGTTTTGCACTTTTTCATGAAACAATTTATAACTTAGTTCCCTGGTGCTTACAGTTACACCACCACAGCACTCACATATTCCAGCAGAAGTGTTGTTACGAATCCTGGGTTTAATTTCAGCAACAATCTTCATTTTTCACTCTTAATTGAAGTTTGTAAGGGTAGAAATATGATGTAATCAGATATTGTGAATACACAAATGCCTTTCGTTGTCTTTTCATATCTTCCCACTTGACGCGAGGTAACCAACCCACGTAGGTACAAATCATGTACTTGTGGCATCACTTTTAGATTGAACCATAGAGGAAACGGTGATGTTTTTGCCTGCACTGGCGATTCATTTCTTGACTCGTCATACAAGTATGATATTGTTGTGGTTACCAAATTCGCAAACCACCATTCAGGTCCCTTAGGTGAGGTATCTCGGTAAGTGCATGTGTAGTTAGGCCCAAACCCGTTGTCTAGTGGGAATACATGTCATTTATACGTGCTGCGACTCTTCAGGATAGCCGTTTTTCTTTTACTATCTTTATTTTGGACCAACCGCCATGAATACCACCACAACCACAACATCAACCACCAACCACAACGCCGCTTCACCACAACCGCCACGACCTTCACGTCACACCTCGCAACCGTAGCATCGCCACCGTTCTTGCCCCGCTGTGGGTACCGGTGTTGGATTCGTGCAGAGCGCGCGTCGAACAGCGTGTACAAAATCACGGATTTTGTGCTTCAAAAACGGATCAAAAACGACACACGCCCACTTTTTGCCGTCCAATCGGTGAGCGAAGGGCGATTTGGCCCCGCCTCCAGAACGATCGATATATGCAAATTTGTGGATCAAAAAGCCTTCACGCCCACTTTTTCTCGGGCCAATGGGGAGAGAGGTGAAAGGTCAAAGGGAGGGGGTCAAAGGCGAAGCTACGGGGGGATAAAAGGACCGTGTTCGTCAGTCAGAGCAGTGTGGAAGTCTGGAGCCCGAAGCCTGCAGTAGCTGAAGAAGCTGAAGAAGCTGAAGAAGCTGAAGAAGCTGAAGAAGCTGAAGAAGCTGAAGAAGCTGAAGAAGCTGAAGAAGCTGAAGAGAGTCGAACGAGGAGAGCCGAACGAGGAGAGCCCAAAGAAGAGTCCAGGGTGGAGAGTCCAGAGGCGGAGAGGCGGCAGCGGCGAAGGCAGACGAGGGGGTGCTCGCGACGGTGCCGGGAGCTGCACGCCCGAGGAAGGCCGGCAGCGCGACCTGGCCGAGGTGGAGACACACACCAGGGATAATAAAGATCCTCTATACCCCGAGCATCAGCAACCCCCTCCTGTTTCCCCCCGCGCTGAGATAGTGCGACCAAGGGGGCCCCTTTCCCACCCCCTGCCAGGCACTGTCCACGAGGCCCGCGGAGTGAGGCGCCATCGCCGCTCCGCGTCTCATCACCAGACGGGTAGGCGCGACCCGGTCTCGGCCTCAGGCCCGCCTCATCCTTGAGGGTATTTCTTTTCCTTGGTTTTGGGTATGTGTTGTCGGCGCCGTCTGTGAAGTAGAATTGTATAAGTGTTGCCGTGTGCTCGGTAGTCGGTATTAGCTCTGCACTGTGTTTTCACTTTTATATTTGCTTTTTGTGTAAATGGAATTGTGTTTTCTTTTTTTTGTGTGCATTTGGTGGAATTGTATTTGTGTGCTTCCCGTGTGCCGCGAATAAATGTGCTTTATTGTTGAACCGTTTCCCGCTTCGCTTCGTCATTTCTCCCATTGAACCCTCATCTTGCTTCACGTAAAGGGTTGGTAGTGGGCTGAGTACGCCCGATAATTAATCGTACCGTCGAGGTCGACGATAACACCGCTCGGTTATTCTGATAGTACGGAACGGGTCGCTTAAGTGGCCCGTGTCCGAAGTCGACCTGCGGCGAGGTGCGATCGCCCGGTCTACCCTCCGCGTGGGTACTTAGGTAGGTCGAATTTGGCGAGCAACCCTATCCCACGCGGGGGCTGATTGGCTCGATCGCGGTGAGACCGAAAGGTCCACCCGTGACTGGTTCCCGGCGTTAGTCCGAGAGGGTCACGACTGGATTGTCCGTCCGGTGGGCGACGTGCCGCGATTCGAGTTACGTGGCCGTCAGCACGCCGGCGGGCGCAAATCCGCAACAATATATATATATATATATATATATATATATATATATATATATATATATATATATATATATATATATATATATATATATATATATATATATAATACGGACTATGGTGCAAGATGCCACCTTGAATAACTGGAGGAAATTGCAGGACTCGACAGAAGGTGAAGATGGCTCCACAAATGTGATAAAAAGGGGATTATATGTGGGGAAGCATCAAAAATAATCATATTATCAATAAATGGCTTTGGGAAATCCTTTATTTTGAATCATCTTTCGTGTGATATAAACAGGTGCTTTTACACTCAAGGATATTTTAAAATTCAAATCTGACTCACATAAATTTAATTGAGAAAGGGAAGGAAACTGGCAAGAGTTTCTTCTGACCTTGCAATGCACACCTTTGTCGAACTGCCACTGTGCTCACGAGAAAGCCAGTGGTCGGGTAGCATGCAAAATCTTGCGTACAGCATGTGCCAGGCCAGCAGGAAAGTTGGTGAGCCTGTTGGTGCCAGCAGGTGATGCAGTGGTGAACACGGCATTCCAGAGTAGGCCATGGAATAACTGCCCAGGAGTTGGTTCTGTGGGCATTTCTGGGTCTAAATCGCCTCCGTTTATCCATTGAGCACTCCTTGCGGTCACGGCTATTAACCTCCAATCTGCGGATGTCGGAAGTGTTGATGTGGCCGGTAGGACTTTGATTGGCTCACACACCTACGGGTATTGGCATTTTAAGTTACAATGCTTGTGAAAACAATCCTGAACACCCGCTGTGCTTCAACTATGTACCAGAAACACTGTCGCCACCATGGAAATGCTAAATTGTGATTGTAAAAGATGTTCGAGTTCAAGCAAAAAAAAAAATTAACCTCTGGCTGTACAAAGATCACTATTTCATCCTTTAGTCAAGTCTCATGGAAGACCATAAAAATTCCACAGCAATTTGCAACACTCAAACATCACAACCCCTTGTGTGATGTTGAATCTAAATACCATGGTTTAAAAAAAATAGAGATAAATTCTCAATACAACAAGGAAAAAAAGACATAAAATGTCATAGCCCCTGTTGTTTTAGTAATTTTGCTGTACGGAGTTAAAGGGCAAGCCCATATTTATGTTCAACTAAAATGGCCGCCATTCTACCAATTGGCCATCTTTGATCAGATTGCAAAATAAAGTGAGGTGAACGTGTATGCCATCATGTACTTTGTTTGTGTCAAGTTTGAACAAAATCTGACCATGTATGTCTGCGAAATGGTTGGGGACACATTTAAGTCACAAAATGGCCACCAATCGGCCATCTTGGATCTAATCTCGAAAAAAACATAAGCTATTGTTCATTATCTGTGTGCCAAGTTTGAACAGCATCGGTAAATGCATATCCGAGAAATGGTTGAGGACGTTTTCAACATCGGGGTTTTTACAACTAAAATGGCCACCAGTCGGCCATCTTGGATCTGATCTCGAAAAAAAACGTAAGCAGTCGTTCATTGTCTGTGTGCCAAGTTTGAACAGCATTGGTAAATGCATATCTGAGAAATGGTTGAGGACGTTTTCAACATCGGGGTTTTTACAACTAAAATGGCCACCAGTTGGCCATCTTGGATCTGATCTCGAAAAAACGTAAGCTATCGTTCATTATCTGTGTGCCAAGTTTGAACACCGGTAAATACATATCCGAGAAATGGTTGAGGACTTGTTCGACACCAGGTTGTGTTTTTTTAGAAGGAAAATGGCTACCAATCGGCCATTTTTGATCGCATTAAGAAACAAAATGATGTGCATATGTATATCATCATGTGTTGTCTGACTTCAGTATGAATACAATCGGTCCATATATGTCTGAGATATGGTTGCGGACGCATACATGCATGCCTATATGCATGCACATGAAAATCGAGACCAAATCCAGAAGCCCCCGTTTCTGACTAAATCCACCTTTGGCTAATAATGGAACAAATCAAGTGCAAACCAAAGATCCTTCAGCACAAACTTCAGGGAGGTATGAGCAGCAAAAACTGATCCTTGAAACAGCAATGTCAAACTCAAAATCCCTTCAACAGGATGTGATGTTGCTGAAGTCGACAGGAGAAACTGAACGATTATGAAGAACCAAGCATTAAGACGTGACATCATACAAACGTTCCCCGAGCAGGAAATACCTTAAAGGCTGTTCCGCCATACTGTACCTGGAGAATGAATTTTTCAGATGCAGAGTGCATGTTCCAGCAACTACGAGAAAAAGCAAATACCGAAGCCAACAGAGCCATTTGATTGTAGCTTTGCTTTTCCAGCTGCCAATCCTAAATGAGAACACAATGTTGTTGATGTCTATTTGGAGACAAGTCAACTATCATAAGCTGAGTTGAGAATACATCGTGCTTGCACCCTCCATGCCCACTGCAACTCAAGAGGAGCTGTTAGGACTCGGGTTAGTGACAAGGCCCTGCTCACCTTCTGAGGGATGCTTATGAAGTGCTGAGCATGGTGTTCTGAAAACAAGTTAACACCCATGTATCTTAATGCTCTCTTTAGCTGAGCCAAACTCAACCAATGACCACACACTGATGGGAAAGCCAGCTCTGCCCACTGGTCATTCCCTGGGAGGAGCTGGTATTTTGCCGTCTGCAACTACACAGGACAGGGACAAAAAAAATAACAGTTATAAAGGAGGCATATAGAGTCATAGTATCAACATGGGAAGAGTTAAAATGACATGCTTTATGAATATTTGCAGTGTAAGAATGATAATACTATATTTATAACGACCTCTGATGTTTTTCAGTCATTCTAATCTGCAACCCATTAATTATAGGTATAATTGGCCAGTGGTAAAGAGGGGAGGGGCTGGTAAATTGGTCAAATTAATATTAAGAAAAGGAAGAGGAAGCAGATCACTCGGAAGATTTCTCTTGATCATCAGAATGATCTGCTTCCAAAAAGCTAAGTAATCATTCCGGATTCTCCTGTGTTTCTGTCCTCTCTTTGTGTCTATTGTTCTTTGTATTGCGGGCTTCCCCAAATGACCATATTCCCAAGCACTCCCTTTTTCAAGATTATTGTGATTTCCCACCACCTCCCTCACCTCTTTCAGTTTGCGAATTTTCGATTAGTTTGTTCCTTTTCATTTCATCCCCACTTTCCCCTTCCTATTCTTGCTGTGTTTCATTCAGCTTGTGTGCAGCTTGTTCATGCCTTGTGTGTCCTTCTCCCCCTCCCCTTAATCTGACTCTCACTTCCACTCTGCTGATGGTGTTTCCGCCTTTCCATTTTGCTCCCTTCCATTCTTCTCGAGCTCTTCCACGAGCCTTGTCCATGCAGACAAAAATAAAAAGAGAGGGGGAAATCAAGCAAGAGGAGGGCTGAGGAATGTGAGTAGAGTGACACGTGTCAGGGTAAGGAAAGGAAGCGGGATGCATTAATAGGATTATCCAAAAAAAATCGATGGTGGAAGGGGTCATGGGTCAAAAGTCTGCCATGTTTATGTACTTAATAAATATATGGCCACTTTAAGGCAAAGCTAATGTTTCAAAATTAAAATTAATATGGAGATAAGACTATGCAACCTCAAATCGATGGTGATCCACACATACATTAAGACAAACTCCCACCTCCCTCACCTGGTGCAGACATTTGTGTGTGTGTGTGTGTGTGTGTGTGTGTGTGTGTGTGTGTGTGTGTGTGTGTGTGTGTGTGTGTGTGTGTGTGTGTGTGTGTGTGTGTGTGTGTGTGTGTGTGTGTGTGTGTGTGTGTGTGACCTCCACAACTCCAAAAGCATGAAACCAAACGGACTGAAACATTCGTGTACTCCAAGCGAGTACACGAATGAAAACTGCGTGTGGGTTAATTTAAACACCCCTGTTGGAGATAATTAACGGCCTTGTTTAATTATCCTCAATAAAGGCTTCATCCTTGGGAAACCCGTTGCTCAGCCCGCTCTTCTTCGCATGGGTTTTAATTCACCATTTTTTTGGACTGTTCAACAATGCCTTGACTTGGAACAGGCCACAATGGTTTCTTCACGTTGAAGCACTCAAAATTATTTTTTTTACATTCCTCTCACATTGAATGCCTCATCTTCATACCAACAAAGCACTGTTTTCATCGCAATACTTATAACCTCCCGGAGATGCCAGGATTCATGGCTTTATTTCATTTCCACACATGCGATAAGCTCGAGAATCTCTTAACCTGAGCTGAATTTCAAAATTTAAACTGCGGAATTGACCTTAGCAGCAGTTCCGACTGCTAAAAACAACAAAAAAGATGTTCATTTGGCCTATTCGCACATTGTTTGACACTCCGGGCATCATTCTCTGGGTGGTGTTTAATATGACCAAACAGTGATCAGTGAATCACTTGCCAAGCCTGCTGTTCCTTATCAACTGTTTGGTTGGAGTGCTTGCTTGAGGGTTTAAGCCACTTGGCGAGTGCTCTCGGAGCTGCTTGGATGTTGCTTTGCAAGCCATGGCGATACACGGCAAAAGTACCTGCACTGTCACTGTGCACTGCCCCTTTGCTAAACACACTCAAAAATACATTGATCGACGTATAAAGTTCAGGCCCGACCTGCCTGTGTTGTGCCCCGTCGTGCCTTGCCTGTTGTGCCTTGCCTGCTGGTCCTTCTCAATGGATAGATAGATGGATGGAGGGAAGTGATGCATGGAAAGGGAGGGATGGATTGAGGGAAGGAATGGATGGATGGAGGGAAGGAATGGATGGATGGAGGGAAGGAATGGATGGATGGACATAATTCCTTACACCTCGTTTTCACTCTAAGATTGGAGTAAGATTGGAGATTGGATTGGAGTGTGTTCATGAACAACTGTGGAACTTGCTGTGAATCCACTTTCCATCCCATCCATCCATCCATCCCTCCCCTCAATCCCATCCATCCATTCCTTCCCAGTATCCATCCATTCCTTCCCTACATACATCCCTTCATCCATCCATCCATTTCTTCCCTCCATCCATCCATCCCTTCCCCCCATCTTTTTGTCTGTCCTCGCTCCCCCACCCCTCCTTCCTCTCTCACCCCTCTTCCAACTTTCATGAAGTGATAAACAATGGGTGGTTGTGATAAGTTCCCACAGGTGGTTGTGTTGTGATTTGGAGCTGGTAATGTTGTGCTGTGGTGTTTGTGTTGTGGATTGAACCCGGAATGTCGGAGAGTGTGCGGGTTAGGCGGACGAGCACTTCTTTGTCGGTCGGGGCTGCTGCTGGGTTCGATTCCGCAGTTTGAATCTTGGGATTCAGCTCAAGTTGAGAGATTCTGGGGTTTATCACATTTTGGTTGTAAAATGTGTGCAGAAATTTTAAAAAGGCACAAAACACTGGCATCTCTGGGTATTTATAAGCATTGCAGATAAGGTGCGATGGGCTCAAGGGTCTTTTGGCCTGAGCTTGGTTTCGGGGCTTGGACTGCAAGGTTGGCTGCTGGAAGAGCATTCGTTTGTTCGGTTTGGACATTCTTTGGCACTCCAGTTGTCTCTGGGCAGTGTGTGACCCCCTCAGAGAGATCCAGTTCCAGACAAGGTATACAGGGTGGCAGCCACAGTTCGAGTTGCATACTTCAAGGGAAGCCATTGTTATAATCCCTTTAAAAATAGGATATGCTGTTTGAAAGTGATGGGTGGTTTTGCTTTCTTGTTTGAATGTGCTGTTTTAACGTACCCCATTTCGTTCAATCCTGTATTAATGCTGGCAGACGGGACCAAGGACCATCCTCCCGGCATCCGCTCACGTTCCCCTCCCAAATGCAAGTCACCCCCCCCACCCTTCCCTTCAAGTCCCACTACCAAACACAAGTCCAGAACACCCCCTTCCCACTCCTTGCTCCCACCCCCTCCTTGCACTCCTACCTCCTGGAGTGTATAGTGACACGTGGTGAAGCGTCGCTCTCCCCTCCTAGCTCCCCCTCTCCTCACTCACCCTTTTCTCCCTCGCCTCCTCTCTCTTTCCTCCCTCCTCTCTCTTTCCTCCCTCCTCTCTTTCCTTGCCCCATCTCCCCTCTCTCTCCTTTCCCCTTCCACCTCCTCACTCCCCACCCCTCCCTCCTCTCTTTCCTTGCCCCATCTCCCCTCTCTCTCCTTTCCCCTTCCACCTCCTCACTCCCCACCTCTCCCTCCTCTCTTTCCCTGCCCCATCTCCCCTCTCTCTCCTTTCCCCTTCCACATCCTCACTCCCCACCCTCCCTCCTCACTTTCCCACTCCACCCTCTCCCACCTCCCTCCCATCCTTCTCTCCCCTCTTTCTTTCCCCCTCCTCCCCCATCCTTAGTATATCCATCAGTGAAGCGACGGGTGGTATTTGCTAGAAATAAATAAATGGCCCCCTACCTCAGCTAAAACTTTCAGGTATGCATCTACATCCTTGTTATGGCTATAGCATTACCAGTTAAAATATTGTTAAAGCATTGTATTAAATAAAAATGTGAAGGTACATCAAGAGAAGTTTCAAGTTAATCAATGCATCTAATGACTTGTGTTTCACTTTTAAGTTCCCAACTTATATCCAGGCCTAATCACTGGTCATTCTCGAATCACTCACCGCAATCCCAATGTGAACCGTGATGCCAGTGGCAAGTTCACATACGAGTACCGCAGCACTCTCGCCTATGCTGTCCGCCTCTCCGTTCCTCATAGCACATGGCCGCAGCTCCCAATGCGCGTATGGCACACCCACATACAAGTGTTGGAACAAGGCCACAGAACAAGGTATGGACAGCCGGAAAGAGACACGACTGGAAGTGGCATTGTACGAAGCCCGTGAGATGCCTTGGGTTGTCCACACTTGATCTGTCAAGTCAAGCATCCAAGATGGAACCTCCTTTGTGCAAATTGCTATGAACAGTCACTGCATCAAGTATCCATTCCAAGCACAAAATAGCACAAGCAGCACAAGGAATTATTTGCAGTGAACATTGCATTATTAGTAAACAGATGTATCTATATCAAACCAAAATAGTAATGCTGTTGGCTAATCCACAGTGCTATTACCAGTGGTACTGGGGAGAGGAAAATAGTGAGCATGTGGCAAACAGAGAAAAACATGCGAGGTTTGGCAACGTCTATGTCCTTAAAAAGTCTGACACCCCAGCATCATATCTGTCTTTCCTGGAATCTGCAGAATCTAAAGCAATCAATAATTTGGAATCTCCCTCTATGAAGCCAAAGCACAGGGTCTGTTCTCACATCACAAGCAGGTTGGTGGCCTCGAGAGCGAAGAGCCTCTCCTCCGAAGCATCCTCCTCCACTCTCTCACTCTGACCCATTCCAGGCATCCAGCAACACCAGGATAAACACGTTCTTACAGCAAACTCCTTCCTCATTAAATCCCAAAATCCAGGCTTGGTACATGCCTCAACTCCTTTGTTTCTCTTTTCTCATGTTTGTAGAACTGCCTTCCAGAGGCAGTTTAATTCGACTCTTTCCTTCAAGACTTCAATCAGATGGTGCACCACCATCTCATATTATCTCCATCTCTTCCCTTAATCTTTTATACCCTGATTAACCCAATTTAACCCGGTAACGTTTCTTTTACGTGCATATTACTCCATTTCCTCCCCTCCTCCCTCCTCTATTTTTACTCTTTTCCTGTTTGTTCATTCCCTTGCTTATTGTGTCCAACTGTTGCTGCACTGCCAGTCACGTTGCTTTTCCTTGAGCCTCTATCTTGCAGCACATGTCCATGTTTTTGTATACAAAGTGTCATCTCAAGGAAGAGTGAAGGGATAGAGGATAGAAAGCATTGCGCTGACGCATTGTCACACTGACATTGGGGCAGTGGGACAACATGTGGAGGCAATAAGCAAGGAAATGAATGAACAGATGGAGGAGATAGAAGAGGGAAGGAAACATAAAAAAACCTGCAAATAAACATCGTAGGTGGTGTGTGCTTAGAGGTGAATGAGGAGAGAAAAATGCAATGTGTCTGCTTGTGCTCACTCATCTTTCATTTGTACTCTTGGAAAATCCTCCGAAACTCAGAAATCCTGTTTTAATGCCTCTCCAACATTTTAAAGGTGTCTGTTTAAGGCTCTTTCATGCTGAGTCTTCACCGTTTTATCTGTACATTTCCATGTCATTGATTGTAGAGTCACATGATTGTTTGTTATACCTCTTACCATTCTCAATGTGTTATTTTGTCAGTTTGCAAACTGTTCTTTCTTAATCCACCAAAATTTATATAGAAAAAGTCAATACATGTATAAAGAAGTGAAAGATAAACATCTTGGCTGATAAATAAATATGAAAAATGTCCATTATTGTTTTATTTCGAAGAAAGATATTCCTGATAAATCTACTTATCTTTCAATCACGAATGTACAGGTAGTGGACAAAAAATTGAAACACCAATGTAAGGTCACTTAATAGGGCATTGGGCCACCACGTGTGGTCAGTATGTGCTGTGGCATCGAGTCGACCAGCGTCTGGAATTCTGCAGGAGGGATGCGGCATCATTCTTCCACGAGAAAGTCAATCGACTCGCACCTGTTTGATGGAGATGGAAAATGCCGTCTCAAATATCGTTCCAGAATATCCCATAAATGCTCCATTGAGTTCAGATCTGGTGAATGAGAAGGCCATGACATATGGATAACATCAGTGTCATGCTCATCAAACCATTGGGTGACCACACGTGCTCTGTGGATGAGAGCATTGGGGGGTCTCCTCTTGCAGCCACGCTAACCAGAATTATAGGCAACCAGGTCTGTGTGGCATTTTTATAAATCATTTACCAAGGTGTTTCCATTTTTTGTCGACTACCTATATGTTCTCATTCAGCCCTCTCTCCATCCTTTTCGTTATTGCAAACTCCTCTTCCCAATAGCTCCTCAAGTCTGCGATGTTTTCATAAGTATTCGATCCATATCACTCAATTATACCTCCTCCTTTTCTTCACCCACCTGCAACCTCCCACCGAGCCACCAACGGGGGCTGAGTGATTACGAGTCCAGTGGGTGGAGTAAATGTGAGAGTCATGAGCTGTGAGACTGGAATGCTGGAGTGTCCCAAAGAGAGCAGTGACTTTTGAGAATCTGACGAGGCCGTGAGCATCAATGTGGAAATCATCACATCTGGGTATGGGATCTCTTTCAAACCTTCCTCGATAATCTGCATGGAATGTGAGTTGATGGTTATTACTGTTGAGCAGATGGTCGAGAAAAATAAAAGTCTGGCAAGCGGCAACAAGATGTGCAAACAAAAGATATGCTTTTGTGCTAAAAAAAAATAAAAAAGAAGAAAAAGACAACAATGTACATCTCAGAACCTACTTTAACACTGACTGGTATTAACGTCTTGAAGTCATGCGCTCCGTTTTTTTTTTTGTATACATGGCTTTGTCAAGGCTCGTGGAAGAGCTAGAACATAGAATGGATTCGGACATAACAGGACACAAGGAACAGCAGGGGTAGTGGGGGGAGACACCAACAGCAAAGTTGAAGGACAAAATAGAGGGAGATTTGGACAAACAATGGGTGTGGGGGAGGAATGGGGGTGGGTGGCAGGAAATAATGCATGGGGTGGAGAGGAAAGATGCATAAGGAAACTCTCAGGAAAGAAGAACTGGCAATTTGGAAGGAGGAGGGCTTGGAGTGGGAGTGGGGTAGAAAAGGTCATGGTTTTGGATTGGGGATGATCTGAGATGGTGGTGAACAGCAGTCTTGAAGACCTGGATGGAAGAATGAGATTGAAGAGGATGTGGAAGTTGAATTCACAGGTGTGAAAAAAGAAGAGGACCGAATGAGTGAAAGTGGGCAGTGATCCTGGATTTTGGGAATATCACCAGAAGTGGGTTGATGATGGACAGTGTGCACCCTGCAGAAAACTGGGGGGGCAAAGCACAGGAAGAGCAGATGGTGCAACGTCAGAAAGGAAGTGGTGGAATACAAATATGGAGACCACCAACCTCTCAGCAATGGGATTGTGAGAGGCCCATAGACTCCTCTTCGTTCTTCGTAGCGGGATATTTCAATAATCTCGTTGGCCTTGCTTTCAATGGCATCAACGAGAGCAAGGTGTGATCGAGTCGGGGCGCCAGCTCAAAGTTGGGGGCAGTATTTTATCAAACTGCGAATGAAGACCTTGTATGTGGATAGGAATTCAGGCGTGAAAAGGAAGGACTTTGTAGGACAGAGGACGCCAGTCAGCGACAGGCTTTGGACGCCAACTTTGAAATGCGTTTTTCCCAAGAAATATCATGGCTGATCGTGAGACTCAGGAGTTTGAGTGACTTCCTCAAGAGGATTGTGAAGAAAGTAGGTGGGGGGATAGGAGGGTTGCTCGACGGTCCTTTCATGGACATATATATATATATATATATATATATATATATATATATATATATATATATATATATATATATATATATATATATATATATATATACACACATATGATTTTTTTCCAAGTGTTTTACCAGCTTGTGATTTTAAAGGGTCTGAGGGGAGGGAAGAGCATTCAACAGCCTGCTTGTCTGAAAGATGTCACGGCAAACGATGGAATCATGAGCAAATCGATAAAGGGGATTTTCCAGAGTGTCAGAGATCATTTATCAGGATCAGGAATAGGATGGGCCCAGAACAGCCTTGATACAGAGAGCAGATGAAAGGATTCTGTTGAGGGCCACACGATGGCTTCAAGAGTAGAGGAAGTCTGTAAGCCATATGTGGAGCTCACCTTGGATGCCATAGATTGAGAGTTTGGAGGGCAAGGCTTGATGTCAGATTGTATCGAAAGCATGGCATATGTCCAGAGAGATGGCCTTGATCTCACGTCTGATATTGAGGGCCTCCGTGCATTGTTGGGAGAGTAGAAGCAGCATGTCCATGTTAGATTGACCTGGTCAGAAAACCGAATTGATGATCTGAGATTTGGTCTTTGGGAAAAAAAAAAACGATTTTATGTCCAATGCAATGATGGATTCCATGACCTTGCTGATGATTGGAAGTAAATTAATTGGTCTGTAGATAAGGGGATCCATTTTTGCACCTTTATATGACGTAATGCAGTGATGTTGGCCGACTTCCAAGCAGATGGAAGATGACCGAGGGAAAATTATAGGATGAAAAGGCCAGAGAGAGGAAGTGCAAGAGCAGCAAAGCAGGTTTGTAGAACTTGTGAGCTGATGCCAACTGTTTCAGTTGCAGAGTTAAAGTCCATGGTTGACAGAAACTTCTGCACCTTTTAAGGTGAAAGAGACACAGAGTCCAGGAGCAGTTGGGTATGACAAGGTAGGGTGGGTACAGAGTGTTGGGGACACAAGATTTGGAAGCAAACACAGAATTGAAGCATTTGGCCTTTTCATGAGCAGTCAGTTGTGGTGGCATTTGAATTGAAGCTTGGGATGGAAGGGGAGCATATGCCAGAGACAGACTGAACAACGCACTACCGGGTTTTTGAGGAGGAAGACAAGGGTGAAAGTTCAATCTTGAGGTTGGACAGATGTTGTTTTCTGGATCTCCTGAGAGGGGACACACTTTTTGCAGGCTTTTTGGAATGCACTGAGATGGTTTTCAGTCGGATTTGCCTTCCAGGAAGAGAAGGCGTTGTTTGAGAGCAACTCCCATACCACAAGATTCAGTGTATCATGGGTGGGAAAAGGGTAGGATAACAGAAGATGAGAGGGATGAATATGTGCATAGGAGAGAGCAGGTTTCTGTGGAAGAATATCCAGACTGAGTTGATACCAGGGGCAGTTGATATGAGACCAGCCCTGTCGTGAGATGGCTGCTGCAGTCCCTGCCGATCTCCCCGAGTGAACTGCCAGAGGCAGGCATTGAGGCAGCTCTTTGAGAATAGCCAGAGAGAATTTGACTCTCACAAGCACATGGTCAGATGAACCAAATGGAGCAGAGGAAGAGCAGGAGACATTTGCAGGGAAGTTTGTCATCATCAAGTCCAGAAGGGAGGATTTACCACCATTGAGAGAAACCGGGTGGGAAAGTTCACAGATGGATCTGGTGGGAAATCCCATGGAGTCACAGAAGTCCTTTGCTGACATGCCATGGCTGGTGAGAGAGGCATCAACACCCAGCCAATTTGCCTGGTGACAATTTAAATCACCACATATGAGGAAGAGAGAGAGTTGAGATGAGTGGGTAAAAGTTGGTCCATGTTGGCGGAGAGAGACAGATGGGGATAGAGTTATCACTGTTTGGAGGATGGTACAACACATAGAAAAACTAGAAGAGCACTCGGTTGAGCGCATAACTCCGCCACGTAATGCCTGATCCAGGAGAACATATCGCGCCCAACACATTTTTGAAATATCATGCTATACAGTACTATATCATTTTGGCCCTATCTCTCAATTGTGAAGAATCACTTAAAAAATCAAGTAATTCTCATATCCAGATCCGGATTCGATCTTCACCAAAATCTAATCAATTCGTCCTTGCGACACACCCAACCTGACAACAAGGTTTCGTCCGAATCCGTCGACAACTTTTTGAGATATCATGCTGTACAGAGACATGCCAGAAGTTAATAGACACCATGATTTTGAAAGAATGTATTTGTTGAACATTTGAAGTACATTTGATCCATTTTAATACATACACTCGTATTGTGTAGACTTGTCATTTGCAGATTTCAAGGTTTTTACTCTTTCAGGCAGAGAACTAACGAGTTCTGAAATTTTCTCTTGTGGGATTTCTGCTCAGGCTTCACACAAAAGGTTGAGGAATTCTGCCCGTGATGTTGGTTTCCTGGAATTTTTCCGCACAGCTTGATCCAATATTGCCCAGAGGTGTTCAATGGGATTCATCTCAAGAGACTGACTTGGCCATGGAAGTCGCTTGATCCCATTTCTGTCCATTCTTTGGTCTTTTTTGGAGTGTGGTATGGAGCTCCATCTTCCATGAACAGTGTTGTTTTTGACTATTGAACCAGTGGAGAAGACAGGGAGACATCCATCCTCAAGGATAGAAGCGTGTGTTGTAGTAGTGTTGATGTTGCCAACACACTCCACAAGCTCTGACTGACCAGCACTTCAGATTGCTCCCCACAACATCACTGAAAAACCACCGTGTTTGGCTACAATTTAATTGGTTTAAAGAAACGCTTGACTGGGAAATCTGCAGACCCATTATACATCCACTGTCAGAAAATTGAGCAAATTGGGACTCATCTCAAAAAATGAGTTTGCCAAAACTCCAAGGGTCTGCTGGCCATCTCGTCAGCCCACTTTTCTCCTTTGAATGTTTGCTGGTCTAAGAAGAGGTTTTCTCCGAGCTGCTCTCCTATAGAGGCCCAATTGATGAAGGTACCACACGGCAGTTCTTGTGCTAACTTGGACCTCATCTGCAACATCTGCTGCCTTGCAATGGGGAGTTTTCTCAATGGACCGCTTGACAGCTCGAAGACACCTTTCTGAGGGCCCGGATCGACCAGAACGGGAAGCTGTGGATTCCTTGCTTTCGCTGGTGAATTGCACAATCACCCGATTGACCGTGGAAAGCGGAATGCCAAGGTTGAGTTATCTGATGCTGGCTGACTCCAACTTTCAAATGGCCAACAATTCGTCCTCTGAAAATCGGAAAGTTTGTGTACTCCCTGGTTTTTGAGGCATAGATAATTGTCATGCAAGACCCAGGAACTCATTTCTGCAAAGAAAATAGTCGAATATTAGTACAAATTACTGAGTAAAACTGCGTTATACAGATGAAATGAAGAACTTAAAGGTGTCTATTTACTTCTGTCATGTCTGTATATTGTTACGGTTGTGGAAATTCACAGAACACCATTCAGGTTCCCCGAAGATCAGATATGTCGATAAGTGTGTGTCCAGATAGATTTCCCCACCGATGTCGAACGGGATTAATTTGTGTAACCGGGCTGTGCATCTTTGAGTTAGCCGTTATTCTGTTCTTTCTTTTATTTCAAACAAACAGCATCTCAACCACCACGCCATCCCCACCACAGCGCCAACCACACTGCAACCATGCCACCTCCACCACCACAACAGCATTTCAGCAACCACACCACCTTCTCCACAACCGCCAACATCCCCAACGGCATCTCGACAAATAAAGAAAACGAAAGCAACGGTTAAAACAACAAGGTGCTCTGAAAAGAGAAATCCCGATCACGCCTGGGATTTCGGGTGGAAAAAGCCCACTGCGACCCCTCCCCTTGGGGGCGATATAAAACGCCGAGTTTGGAGGCAAAAAAGAGAGGTGGGAGAGACGCCGACACTGCGCTAAGAAGGCAGTCTGGAGGAGGGAGTTGAGCTGGCAGTTGAGGAGGAAGTTGGCAGCTGGCAGTTAGCGAGTGGGAAAGAGTCCCCCTCCTTGGTCGTCGGAGGCGCCGTTGCAGCCGGAGAGGAATCGCCAGCCGGATCGCCGTTGGGGGCGCCGTTGCAGTTCGGGCAGAGGCATCGAGGGTCGCCCAGCGAGTCACCAAGAGGGTGGCAGGTAGCCTGCTCGGTCTCTCAGAGCCTTCCGGTCATCCTGGCTCCGAGCAAATATTAAAGGCTTACGAGCCCGGGTCTTGTTCTTTTCTGGGGTTTTTGCATGGAAGTTTGTGGTGCCTTGTCCTAGAAGTGGAACTGTTAAGTGCCTGTACATTACGTAATAAATAGATCGGCTGTAGGTCTTTTTGCTCGTGTCTTTGCCCCCCTCCCCCCCCATTGCTTCATCGACTGCATATGTGCATTTATAAATAAATGTCCTTGTTTGAATATTCACCTGCTTGTTGCGTCCCTTCCTCCATTGAGTTTGCCGTAATTGCGTTCGGAATAATAGCTGGCTTTTAATAGCCAATAAGGCCTAAGTCACATTTGCTCTACGGCTAGAATACGGCCGCCGTACCCCCCCCCCCACCCCTGAATTGACAGAAACGTGTGGCGGCCGCAGAGTTTCTGAGGTGGCCTCAGGGTGGCCCTACACCGTATGGCTATATTTTACAGGTCGTAGGGGTCGCCGTGGAATTATAGCGCGCAGTTATAACTTTTTTCATTTCTACGTTGGCCATAGCAATTCGACAAGCCGAAAAAAAAGAACTGGTAAAAAAAGAAGAAAAAAAAAAGAACCCACTCGTTACTGTCCGTCTGGCCGCACGTTCGCCTTAGTGCCCCCCTGCAGTCGCCTTGCGGGCACCTTGAGGTTACCTTGCGTCTGCCTTGAAAATTATATGGCCGCCGCAAGGATGCCCTAAGGTTACCATGCGACATCAAATCAAAGACCGTACGGCACCCCCACGTTTTCGGTCTCCACAATTTCTAAATACCCTGTGCGGCTCCCCGAAAAATAAAAACATATGTGACTGCTACATTGTGTGACCGTGGAAATACTGCTGCCGCCCTATAATTGCTAGTGGCCGTAGATTTTGTAGACCCTACGGCCGCTGTGCCAAATGTGACTTAGGCCTAAGATACTCGAGTTCGACGGGGCTTGGCGATAATAAACCGCTCGGAAATCGCAAATGGCGTGAGCTGCGTAAAGCGGCTCGTGTCCGTACGGGTCCCGTCGAGGTGTAAATCCCCGGCATTTCTGTCTGCGCGAATACTTAGGTAAATCGACAATTCGGCGATCAACCCTGTCGCGCGTGGACAGAAGAGTTGGCCGATTTACGGTGTGGTTAAAAACACACCCGTAGCTGGATTTCGGCGTCGATCCGGAAAGCTACGACTGGATTGCCCGTCCGGTGGGCGCGCGGCCGCGATTAGCTGAAAGCGGTCGTCCGCACGCCGGCGCGGCGAGATCCACAGCAATATCATTTTAGCCCAGCCAGCTCTCAATGGTGAAGAATCACTTTAAAAATTCTAGTCGTCGGATCTGAATCTGGATCTTCACCAAAATCTAATCACTTCGTCCTTGTCACACACCGAGCATGTCCACAAAATTTCATCCGGATCCGTCCACAACTTTTTGAGATATCCTGTACACAGACAAACAGATAAGATAGAAACGGGTGAAAACACAACCTCCTTCACCTTCGGTGGCGGAGGTAACTCGAAAGGCACTTGGGAGAGCACATACCTCTACCAGGCTGAGCAGTTTACATTTTGTATTCCATTGATGTGACGGATCTGGATCCAGACCTGAACCAAAATCGAATCGACTTGTTCCTGCCACCAAACAAACTCATCCACCAAGTTTTGTCATAACTCGTCCACAACTTTTTGAAATATCATGCGATATATCGTTTTTGGTCCCATCTCTCAATGGTGAAAAATGACTTAAAAAAAATTTTTTTTAATTATTTTTTAAAAATTCTCGTGTCCACATCCACATTTGGATATTCACCAAAATTCAATCAAGTCTTTCTTATCACACACCTAACCTGGCCACCAAATTTCATCACAACGAATCCGTACCCAAGTTTTTGATATATCCTGCTCACAGACAAACAGACAGAGAAACAGAAAGACAGGGGTGAAAACACAACCTCTGTCCATCTTCGGTGGAAGAGGTAACAAGAGGTAGGAGCGGAGGAAAAGGCACAGCCAAAGGTAGTCCTATGGATTAGGAGGTGCAAGATCAGTCGTGAAAAATTGAGTTATTGATGTAAAGAGCAACTCTGCCACCAGGACGGGGTTGAGGTCTATCAAATTGGAAGAGACAATAGCCAGGGAGAGGGAGAGACACGAAGGAGTCAGGGATGTCCGGTGGGAGGAAGGATTGTGTTAAACAGATGATGTACAGACTGTTAGCATGTCATGCTGAATTTTTTGTTTCATTTCATGGTTTGATTTCATGCTGAATGACTTGCTTGCTCCTTTCACGAAGATTACAATCACAGTGTCTGGGAGATTGCTCCCTCTCTGCCATCATCTACCCAAGGGTAACACTTGGATTTTGAATCATCCAATGGATGGCACACATTAATACAACGAGTAAGCCACCTTTGAGCACCAGCGTGACCATTTATAGTGGGATCGGGAATCAAACCTCGACGAAACAGCGAAAAGGCAAGTGCATTATCTCCGAGCGATCCTGCCAGCCCACCTGAGAGACTGCGACTGGCATGCAAATTTTACACAAAAACTGAACTAAAAAGCGGTTGGGATTGTGGAATTGTGATGAAGAAAACAACATCGTAATTTTGACTGTGTATATAATTAACGAAATTAGCTGTAAGCAAAGCCCCTCGCTGCTGTGATCCAAACAATAAACATGAGCTCCCGAATTGCTTGGTGTCTGGACCGCTCCAGAAAGTATCCAGTCAGACAACAACAAACACATCAGGAAGGAGTTGTGCCCAAGTTGTATCCATACCATATGTGTAACTGTCATTGCAAACCAATCTAAATTTTGGCTTAAAATTTGGCATTAATAAAATGAACAACTCAACCAGGAAGGCAACTTGCAATTGGGATATGCTGTGGTGGAATGGGCACTGCTTTGATTGTTTGGCAATGAACAAAGTGCCACGTTATCTTGCAGTGAAGGTGGATCGATACATTCACTTCCATCATGTCATAAAATGGTTCTCTTATGGCAGTTTGCATATTTCTTGGCCCACTTTCATTCTTGTGTAACCATTTGAGCATGAGTAAAGCAGTGATTTCTGCCAATTGCAATGAGATTTGTTGCAACATGCTTGAGAACATGTTCAAAATGTATCTTTGAAAGTGTGCACATTCAAAAAGCACAAGCCCTTCCTAATTTGTGCAGTCTACACAAAGTATATCCTGCTCCTCCTCATTAGGAATAGGAGATGCTTTGTCAGATTGCAAAAAGCTGGAAGTTTTTATTTGTGTATTTGTTCCAGTTGCCTCTCCAGATTTGCTGGTGTGGACTCCAGGCAGGATAATGTGTGACAAACACACGTTGTTGGTCAGGATCCATGCGGCAAGAGCAATAGTGTGGCACATGGCTCCTCATCTCATAATGTTGAAGTGCTATATATTTGATACTTTTACAGATTGATTTCTGTAAAATCAGATTACAGTGTGTCTTTAATAAAATTTAAAAAAGGAGTTCCTTAATGTAAGAGCAAACAGCACACCTGGCCATGCCACATAATTCCTCAAATGTCACCTGTGTGATGGTCCATTCTCCAGCTATGTGAGGCTGAGGAGGAATCTGGAAAAGAGAAATGTGCATGATGCCTCCGATCACACCATATTGGTACAGGTTAATGGTTGCTCCTTTGGAATCCAAAGCATGATGTGCTTGCATGTCACTAAGAATATCTGTGGGCAAGAGCATATGTCTGAGTCCAGTATATAAGAATATCTGAGCTGGAGACTTTGCTTACTTGGTCTTGAGTCAAACATGATGTTAGGGGTGGGGGCAGGTGGTGATTGGAGCATTTGGGCTAAACTTATAAAATTGAAATTTAATAAAGAGGGGGAGGGTAAGGGTTTCATTGGAGAGATAAATATGGTAGAGGAGAGCGAGAGGAGATAGCAGTAAAGGGTGAGGGGAAAAAAAATGGGAATATATGGAGAAGAGCAGAGGGGGAGGTTCAAAATTCCACAAATATTTGTGTACAGAATATATAGATTGCCCATTTGCACAGCGCATTGGGAAAACTCCATCATATATACAAGAAAAACAAATGAATAAAGGTTGTGCATTCAAACCACGTTGAAAAGTAATCATGCTGTTTGGTCATATTATTTGATCAATTGGCTGAAGGCCATTTTTTTTTTGTGAAGGATACCAAGGAACCGATGGCATGCACACCAGTGCAGATTAGATCACTGGTTTAACATCTTCTTACAGACGGTGAACTCTGCAATGCAGCTTACTGCCACTGCACTGAAACAGCACATTTATCATGTGGTATGCTTACTTGCCACCTGTCCCAAGGTTCAAAATATTACACAGGAAAACTCAAAGATAGATTGCACACAATGTCGAATTAATGATGAGGGTCAAATGATGAGGGTCAAAAAAGGTCAAATGTAGCATCCATCAGTATACAAGCAATACTGGGAGGAGGTGTAAATGGCCTTGGGTGCAGTTTCAGTATGTGCAGAATCGACAAATATCATACCTTCTGTACTTTTCTTGCATTCAGAGAAGTCCGTGTTTGCATCTGCTTCGATCACCATGAGCCCCTCAAACTCTGACAGATCCTTGTGAGACCACACACACACACACACACACACACGCGCACACACACACACACACACACACACACACACACACACACACACACACACACACACACACACACACACACACACACACACACACACACACACACACACGCGCACACACGCACACACACACCTTTGGCAAACGCTCACATGATGAAACAGATGACAACTAGAATGGCATTCAGTAAAGTGCATACCTCCACCAGGCTGAACAGTTTAAGTTTTGTCTCCCACTGATAGGCCGGATCTGCATCTGGACCTTAACCAAAATCGAATTGGCTTGCTATTGTCGCCTACCCAACTCATCCACCAAGTTTTGTCATAATCCATCCACAACTTTTTGAAATAACATGCTATATTAGCATTTTTGGCCCCATCTATCAATGCTGAAGAATCACTTAAAGATTAAAAAAAATTCTCAGATCCGGATCCAGATCTTCACCAAAATCATATCAATTCATTATTGTCACACACCCAACCTCTCCACCAAGTTTCGTCAGAATCCATCCATAACTTTTTGATATATCCTGCACTCAGTCAAATAGACAAACAAACAAGGGTAAAACCATAACCTCTGTCCAGCCTCAGTGGCGTAACAACAACAACATCAACGACGACGACGAATGAGCAGTTTCTATGAAAATGGAGTTCAGCTGAGACTCTTCTCTCATTGTGACGGAATACAAGGCAGAAGGAAATCCCGACAAAACAATCAATCCGGACTGGCTGTGCGCATTACCTGTAAACTACTGCCTTTGCTGGATTCCAGTCTACTCGAAACGGATTCCTGACGAACACAACATCCAGAAAGGAGCGTTTGAGCTCCATGGTAACACGATTCCGAGGGCAACGTGAAAGGTGGAAAGGAAACGGGAGTCAGGTGGTCATAGCGTGTCCACAAGAAGCGAAGAGCAATTTCACGCTTGCAAAGGAGTCGTGGCAACTCAAACTTGACACCAACACCACCCTCTGTGAATTCGTACCCCTTGAACCTGATGAATGATGTGAGCAATCATTCCACAATGAATAATGAAGAGTTGAGTCATTCTCACAAAATGGGAAATGAATCATTACATCGTCACGTGCTCACAAAAAAAACAAATCATCAGGAGACGAAAGCCAACATGGCCACAGCCATCATAACATGATTACTGTGCAGTTGATTAATAATGTCACATTGTTTCAGTGTTTGACATTACAATAAAAAGTTCCCAAGCAAAATTTAACTGTTTTTCTAAACTATTCACCATTATTTTCAAAAAAAACCTTTTCTGAGCACTGTATCAAATCTCCATGGAGGGTTATCAATGTTCCTACTGCACAACCCAAAATCTAAATCCCAACTTTTAGGTCCTCAACCACAGTGAGCAATCTATCATCATGAGTAAAGACTTGAAAGAAGTCATCGCTGAAGACTGAAACATATTTCGATTTGCTCACTGATCAGCATTCAATTTTGTTTCTGTTCTGGAAATTTTATCGTCAACACATTCATTCAGCAATTGATGGATCTCTGAACCTCAAAAAGCAGATTGCAGTGTTCTCTTCGGTCATCTTTCTCATCCATGGCATGTGCACCCTGAATAGTAGCATCAGAAGTCCCAGCTTAAAGTACAGTGTTTGCATCCAAGTTGACAGAGCCATAATGGCCACCTGGCACAGCAGCGAAGCGTTTATACTTTATACGTTGAGGGTCCAGACAAGGTTTTCTTTGAATTGCATCACACGTAAACGTCTCACCTTTCTTCATATGTTGACTGACTATCAAGATCATCATGCTCTCATGAGGTTGGAGTGGGTTGAAGAGAAAGCGTGCTCGAATGTGCAAAATGGCTTCGGCAGAAAATGTCGAAAGAGAAGAGGACGCAATTGTTTTTCATGATGTTTCATCAAAAACCTTTTGAAGGTGAGGCGAAGATGATTCTTCCATTTCGTGGCTTTCGACGTCGAAAACCTTTGGCAATGTGCGACGACATTTTGGAGATGTGATGATGACATTTCTGTTGATCACCCTGGCTGAGAAGTTGACCTTACCCTTCTGGATGAACTGGGTGAGAAGCTTGAACAGCCAAGGAGGTAAATTATAGACACTCCATCACAGGAGGCCTGCTTTGCTTCTTTGGACATGAACATGGCGTATAAATGGACCAAAAGGCTTCCTTCACTAATCGATGGCCAATTCTTTAATCTTATCAGTGATACGTTTCCCTGCAATGTTTCTCACACTCTGATTTTGGCATCTGATGTTCCACAAAGCAGCACGGAGAACTTTAATCGAGATCGGTAATTTTTGTTTACGAGCTGCTACGTATTTTTGCATTTTCTATGAATGCTTCAACTTTGATTGTACTTGCATCTTGATCTGCAATCCACAGAATAACTATTTACATATATTACATCAACTTCAAAAAAGCACTATTTGCATTCAAACTTTATCCACTATAACCCTGACTATATGACTTTTCTCTGCTGAAGACTCAGAAAACATTCAAAAAATATATTGTGAAGAATATTTAAGGGTTGGGGAGAGGGGGAGGAGGCACTTTAAGAGCACGACGCAGTACCGTGGATTCTTCTTCAGGTTTCCCCACAGCATGAGGCAGGCGAATGGGAAAGGCAAACAGAGTTGAAGGTTTCCAGTCTCCAGGTCAGCTTTCTCATTGGCAGCCTGTGAAAGTACTTGTTATGTCAATATTAAGGTGTTTCAAAGTAAATGTATTCATTGTCTCATACAGTATCACTACTGTTTTGTTCATCCATTTGTTCACACATATGTTGAGGAACACAGAGAGTTAATAAGAAGTTACATACCAAAGGCTAAGCGATCATATAGTAACATAGAACAAACAAATATGTCATTCAATAGTTTCCCGGACATTCACTATTCTCTCATGATCCTCGAATCACTCTTTGTTTCCATAATGGCAGTGACCTCATGTCTTTCCAGTTCAATCCTTTGTGCGAACACCTTACATATCCTCTCAAAAGGCATCCTTTGATCAGTCCATCCCATTGGGACTATACTCTGTACAGAGCATCTCTGCTGCCGAAGCAGTCTCCTGGGCTATTGGGCACAATCCTGGATGGGTCACCACTCTGATTCAGAATAGTCAAATCCTTTGATGGGTGGTTTAATGTCTCCACATACTCAATACATACTTTGACAAGTGTGCACAGCTGGTTTAACGCCTCCACATATTCATTCACAACCAGGTCTTCGTTTCTCAAACAATCATTTTTGCAACATCGTACATAATATGACCTTTATTTAAGTATTTTCTCCCTGTAAGCTGTGTGATGAATGTTAAGTGATGACGTCACGTGCCAAATTTCAAAATTAACTACATATCTGCGATCACAAAGTGATCACCAAGGGTAAGCCTCTCCCAGCACCCATGATCCAATGATGGCCATATATTTTTCAGACCTCCATATCACCTTGACCTTCAACATTTAGGGATAGAGTGTAAAATAAGAAAATGTGTCCCTATCTACAATCTAGCCATACAACTCAACATCATGAAAATAGGAGGAAAATTATTCAAGTTATGATCAAAAAGGTGTTTTTTGTTAATTTGCTCACAATCCGAAAATAGTAGGTCAAGGTGTTGGCTTTAACCTGGTGTTGGTTTAGTGGTTAGGGTGGTGGCTTGAGATCCTAGGGTCCTGAGTTCAAGTCCCGTTGGCTGCTGAATTAACACCAGGGGGTTGACTCAGCCTGTCATCCTTCTGAGGTCGGTGAAATGTGAACCAGTGTAGCAGCCAAAAAGCTGCACACGAAGGCAAGGGGTCTTAATGGATAATTAAATCTGGTATTGGTGTGGCGCAGGCATGATGGGCCAAATGGCCTGCTCCTGTGCAAAATTTCCTTGTAAAGGAGAGAAATCAAATACCAGGTGCACAACTTCAGTGCAGGGACATCTCAGAAAGCCAATCGATCTTTGAGATTCTGCATTGGCATGAAATTGAGCGATGACAAAAAATGTGTCTTTTTTCAGAGCGTCATTTGATGTTGACCTTTAACTCGGAGGGGTATGATGCAAATTAAGTGTAAATGTACCTGGCTCTAGGGTAAGGAGAGCAATTTCGTTCTGATTGGACAAAAATTAGTCAAGTTATTATAAAAGAAATGTAAAAGTTTCGATAATGAGGTCAAGATCATAAAATTAGATGAAGGTCAAAAAATATGTCAACCCCACATACTTTTTATTCGCATTACTTTGAAAAACTTCATTCCAAATGTCCCTCAAAGATACAGCTTGGACATTAACAGAATAAAATGGGGGAAAAAAGATTAAAAAAAAACTCCAAATGGTGGTTTCGTTCTCCTCGGAGTTTTAGAACCTCTGAGGTACCATTAATATTTGGGTGCACGAATTGCAGAAACAAACCACACAACAGGTATGTCTCCCACTATCCAATAGGTGGAGGCTTAATAATCTCTGAACTGTGAGGGATCCTTGAGAGTTAAAAGGAAATAAATTTGCATTTTAAAATTGAGTTACATAGGTGTCGAGAAGTACTAGGAATTGGGGGTACTTAGATACTGGTAAAATTGTGCAGGCTTGATGGGCCGGATGTAGTGGGCAAGTGAATGGGAAATTGTCAGGTCAGGCCAGATCAGATCTGTGACTTGCTACAGGTATCACGTAAACCAAAACAAACCTGTTCCATGGTCGGGTTGGCGATGACGAAACCGTCTCCCCCACCAGGTTTTCTGGTGAGGAGGGTGTTTGGATATGGACACCCATCAGGATTAAAAACAAAACCTGTCAAATGGCGGAGGAGCTCCTTGTGAGCCAACGGCTTTCCATATCTCGTGCCCAACTGTGTCTGCGGACGTCCTCCTGCAGTTGGGTTACTTCTTATTAGGTTGGTGGCAGGACTTGCACTCCGGCCACCGTAAAACCCTTCATTCCACAAAACATTCGAGAAGCATAAAAAAAATCTGAAAACCCATTCCTTGAGAGTACCTCCCTTTGCAGGGCAGCTCACCGGATGACAGGATTGGGGCAAAGTCGTCGGGACCCCCAATCTTTGATGATAGGAGGGAAACCATGGGGTAACATTCCCAGGTCAGATTGCAGGAGAGTGTGTCAGCGTGGTGCTGAGGTGTCGTCCACCAGACGGCAGTCTCCTTGGGTTAACCTGAGGCGGTCCCTTCGGGTGGGTGCCTGGAATGTCCTATCCCTAAGAGAGGATGATCACCTGTCTCTGTTATCATCTGAGCTCAAGAGTTTGGACATCGGTATTGCAGCATTCTCTGAGGATCGGAGACTGGATTGCGGTGAGATCATGACACCTACTATTGGTCTGGTCACTCTGATGGTTACCATGCCCAAGGAGTTGCTGTAGCTGTGTATAATAAGCTGACTCCAATGATAATTGAGGTAACACCAGTCAATGAGCGTATTATGAGATTAAGTAAGGATTTGTCACTCCTTGGGTGTCATTTCCCTGGTATCTGTATACACTCTGACTGAGGAGAGTGATCTCACCTTGAAGGACGCATTCTGTGCCATGCTCGAGTCTGTGGTTGATCAGTGCCCCAGGCAAGATACACTTCGAGTCTTGGGGGATTTCAATGCATCGATTGGAACTGATAGGGATGGTGATGAGACGTGTGTTGGTCCCCATGGGTCTGGAACTGTGAACCTGAACAGCACTAAGTTCCTTGACTTTGCAAAACGTCATGGACTTCGGGTGGCGGGCTCACGTTTTCAGCCCCCACAAGCTTATCGCTGAACTTGGTATTCCAACGCTGGCGGTGCGGCAAAGGACATTGACCATGTGCTCGTTGATGGTCACTGGAAGATGATCCAGAACTGCAAGGTATAACGGAGTGCTCATTTCCTCAATACTGACCATCAGCTTGTTGTAGCAACTCTTGAGTTGCACCTTAAATCAAGGAGAATGGTACCATCCCAGCCTAGGCTGTTGGGAAGCTCAAGGATGAGAGGGTATCTGAGGAGTTTGCAAACAGGCTGAGTGGACACTTGGGGGTCTGGGTGCTTTGAGGGGTCCTGAAGAGTTGTGGAGTGCCTTCAAGATCACCGTCCTTGATGTTGCCGGTGGATGTCTTGGAACTCACAGTAGGGCGAAGAAGAATTTTGTCTCTCAAGGGACACTGGATACCATTGACCAGAGTTACAGGGCCAGGCTGAATGGCAGAGCTGAGCTGTTCAAGGAGCTGAGGCGTAAAACTGTACGTGCGCTAAGGGTGGACAAGGAGGCCGATGTGCGAGGAATCTGTGAGGGGGTTGAGCATCACCTGTGGTCAAGTGATTTTCGTCCTGCTTACAGGGGAATTCATGCAATGCGTTCGTCCAAGCCCATCCCTCAGTGTACTGCAATTAGAGCAGAGGGTTGTAGGCTCTTGACAGAGGAGTCCGAAGTGAAGGCCCGCTGAGTCGGTTGCTATGAGCGGTTGTACCATCAGCTGTGGAGATGGACGTCAGGGGTGTTACAATCCCTGTTGCTGACCCTCCAATCAACTGTGATCCACCTTCATTTGTAGAATCACAGGCTGCAGTGAACCAGTTGAAATGTGGTAAAGCTCCAGGGATCTGTGGAATCCATGCTGAACTTCTCAAGGTTGGTGGAAATGCTGCTCTCGTGTCGTTGCATGCAGTTCTGTGCTCTGCCGGTAACACAGGCATCATCCCAACTGACTGGAAGAGGGGCCTTGCTGTCCCTCTCTGGAAAGGGAAGGGTGATCGCCAAGACTGCAACAACTACCGAGGGGTGACACTGCTCTCAGTGCCGGGCAAGGTTTTTGCTCGGATAATTCTTGATAGGGTTCGCCACCATCTGCTTGAGCACCAGCGTCCAAGGCAGTCAGGCTTTACACCAAAGAGGTCAACGATTGACCGTATCCTTGCTCTTCGGGTCCTCACCAAACGCAGACGAGAGTATCGGCAGGGGCTGCTTGCAGCCTATGTTGATCTCTGTAAAGCGTTTCATTCATTGAATCGGGATGCCCTCTGGAGGATTCTTGGTCTTCGTGGGGTGCCACCAAAACTGATCGATCTGATGTCTGAACAATATTCTGGTCCTGAGAGTGCTGTGAGATGTGGTGGTACCATCTCTGACTTATTTCCAGTTGCTACTGGAGTTCGTCAGGGGAGTGTACTGGCCCCCACACTTTTCAGCACTTGTATGGAGTGGATTCTCGGGAGGATGTTGGAGAGATCAAGCTGTGGTGCATCGTTTGGGAATGTCAAGATCTCTGACCTTGATTTCGCAGATGATGCAGTCATCTTTGCAGAGACTCTACATATCCTTTTGGAGGCCCTCGAGGTGCTGAATGGGAGTCAGAGCCGCTGGGATTACGGGTTTCCTGGGTCAAAACTAAGATCCAGGCTTTCAATGACATATTGGATGCTGCTGTCCCGTCTGTGCCTGTTTGTGATGAGGATGTCGTGGAGAGATTCACTTACCTTGGCAGTGATATTCATGTCTCTGCTGGCTGTGAGCCAGAGGTCAACAGATGTCTGCGTCGGGCCTGGGGAGTCATGGATTCACTTGATCATGGGGTTTGGCGCTGCCGGTACATGTGCGGGAGGACAAAAGTCCGAGTCTTCAGGTTCTTAGTGCATTCAGTCTTGCTCTATGGATGTGATACTTGAACTCTGACCAGGGATCTGAGATGGACACTTAATTCCTTTAGTACCAGGTCTCTTCAGAGAATCCATGGCTATCGCTGGTCAGACTGTGTCCGAGTGGTTGCTGAGAGAAACTCAAATTAGATTTGTTACCTGCATAGTCCTTGAGCGTCAGCTGTGGCTTTGTGGACATGTTCATTTTCCTGACGCTGATCCTACTCACCAGATTCTCTCAGCGAGGGAGCCTCGTGAGTGGAGGAGGCCAATGGGCCGACCACGTGCCTTATGGTTGCAGTAGGTTGATCATCATCTCAAGGAGATGGGGATGGGCCAGGCATCTGCCATGGGGATGGCCAGACGGAGGTCCCTGGAGTACTAACGGAAAGTGGACACAGCGACGTGCTGCTCTGGCGCATGCTCCCACACCTGACCTGACCCGAATGGGAAAGGCAAATAGTGTCGAAGGTTTCCTCCTGCGTTGAAGTTTCTTTTTCTTGGAAGTCTCTGTAAATCTTTGTTCATGAAACAGTTGTACTTCATTTCTCAAGCCACAGATGGCATGTGAGAGGCACTTACTGGTGCTTTAATGGCGGGAGTCGTAGGACAATTTATGCTTAAAGTGGTTTCCTCTTTGAGAGTGTTCTGCAATTCTGCTTAGCTCACCAAGCTCATTGCCTGTGGCATACAAGGCTGCCTTAATACCTGGCTTTCTGACTTCCACCACTCTCACAATGGACCCCTCTCCTCCAGCCTCCCTCTCACCACTCTCACAATGGGCCCCTCTCCTCTACCCCATTGCTATCAATGGACCCCTTTCCCCCCTCTCATAGGCTGCAGTGTCCCAAGGCTATCTTCAGTCCAGTCTTGTTCCTACATAAAAGACCTCTCCAATGCTCTTCAAAACCATCTCTTCGTTATTTTTTTCAGATGACTCCACATTGGGTTATTCAGTGCCCTCATCCCACTGAATGCCTGGTGTTGGCTTTAAGGTTAGGGTGATGGGCTTGGGATCCAAGGATCCTGAGTTCAAATTCCACTTGGCTGTTGACTTAATACCATGTGCGGTTGACTCTGCATGTCACCCTTCCGAGGTAGGCAAAATGAGTGCCAGCTTGCTGGTATCCTGTGTCGGAGTGGCGACCCATCCAGGATTGTGCCCAATAGCCAAGGAGACTGCTTAGGCAGCACCAATGCTCTGCATAGGGTATGGTCCCAATGGATGGATGTATGGATCCCACTGACAGGCAAATGGCAGCTGTGTCATTTTCTGGTCCTCTTGAATAGGTTGGATGCTGGTCTGACAAATGGAACATGTCTCTCAGTCCTGGCAAATCTCAGAGTCCCCACCCTGTCATTGGAAAGATCACCAAACTAACTCACCTTTCCATTTAAATAGTCAACCACTGGAAGAGGCTCAATCTCTTGACCTTCCAATGTGACCACAAGCGATAACCTCTTCCACACTAACCATATAACTAAGCTGGTTTCCAAAGCTAGCTATAGACTCGCCACACCCTGTCGTTCCCAGATATTCAGTGGAAAATCAAAATTACTCAAATCCTACATCGCAACTGTGATCCACCTTCGTTTTCGGACCCTCCAATCAACTGTGATCCACCTTCGTTTGTGGAAACACAGGCTGCGGTGAACCAGTTGAAATGGGGTAAAGCTTCTGGGATCTGTGGGATCCATGATGAAATGCTCAAGGCTGGTGGAAATGCTGTACTCATGTCGATTTTGCCTATTTTTTTACAAGCCAATTTTCTACATCAATCGAGTTGGACAACACGCTCATTGACACCTATGATACTTGCATTATATTTAACCTGCTGGTTAAATGAATGAATGAATGAATGAAGGGTTGAATCTCACGAAAGAATGGGGTTGGAGATCATTTACTATTACCTTTCACATTGGTAAAATCCTTTTGTTTTTTCAAAATTTTCAATTATTTTTTATTTTTGCGTAAAACACTCCATTGCACTCACTGATGAACCTCTGAAAGTTTGATGAAGATCTGTTTGGCCATCTCTGAGAAAAACGGTGGCACAGTCAGACAAACATCTCTATTATACAGGGTGCCCCACAGAAAACCAGGAAATTTGAGATGTTGAGATTTATATTGCCATATTTTACCATATCAATAAACTACCATATTAATTTTCTAACCGTTTTTTTTATTTATTTCAGAATGCAGCAGTTATCAAATTTTCAACGTGAGGTGATTGTTCTCTTTAAGAAAGAACATCCAACTTGGGGACTGAAGAAATGCCGTGAAATTTTGCCAGAGTTTTTTTTAACGAAGTCACACCACCAAGACATCAATGAAGACATTCCAGTCAACGTGAAATCTGCCGGGAGCTACAGTTATCAAAAGGGACAGTCTTTCACATTCTTCAAAAATCTGACTTAAAGTGCTATAGAAGAATTAAATGCAATATTCTTACAAAAACACATCAACAAGCACGAGAACAAAAATGTCAGGCATTGATAAACCGTTTTGAAGGACACGAGAAGTGGAAGCAGGTGTGGTTTTCTGATGAAGCAAGTTTCAGTCTTCATGCACCTCTCAACCATCAGAATGATCGCATTTATCGTGCTGTACAGGTTAAAACAAACATTTCCAAGGATGATCTGCTGGTGGAGATTGATCAACAACAGCCTTCAATCATGTGCTACGGTGCAGTCTCCTGGCAAGGTAAAACAGAGTTGCGATTTG
Source organism: Eptatretus burgeri (assembly GCF_056783735.1). Taxonomy (NCBI): domain Eukaryota; kingdom Metazoa; phylum Chordata; class Myxini; order Myxiniformes; family Myxinidae; genus Eptatretus; species Eptatretus burgeri. The sequence continues at coordinate 52,323,128 of NC_140963.1, forward strand.
TTGAAGGGGATGCTGCTGGACAAGAACATCTTCCGTCGTACAGAAGAAAGAAAAATAACAGTGAATCAGCTCGTGTATAGAGATGAAATGTGCACCCAAATGTTCCACGACATAAACCAAGTAATGGGAGGAGATGAATGGATATTGCAACAGGATGGAGCAAAGGCTCACACAGCCACGGACACTGTTGCCTGGCTCAGAGTCAATACTCCTGACTTTATTGAACCTAACGAATGGCCATCCAAAAGTCCAGACCTCAACGTAATGGATTTTAGCATTTGGGGTGTACTGTTACATCAACTTCAACTACAGAGGAGAGAGGTCACGGACATTGAATCCGTGAAAACTGTGTTGACGGAAGCTTGGAACAATATCCCGCTTGAAGTTATCCAAAGGGAGACTGGAAGTTGGTTAAACCGTCTACGCCGTTGCTCAGCGGCCCACGGAAAGCACTTTGAACATGACATCTAACGTTTGCTTTTGTTTTGTTTGAAAAGAAAGTGTATCTTTGTTTTGCACTACATCTAAGTTTGCTTTTGTTTTGTTTGAAAAGAAAGTGTATCTTTGTTTTACACTACATCAAAGTTTGCTTTTGTTTTGTTTTAAATAAACTGTACCGAATTTCCTGGTTTTCTGTGGGGCACCCTGTAGTACAGAGAACAACAACAAACAAACAAAGGAAAAGGAGCAATTTAGCAGAGAATAGGAAAACGGTACTAAAATAGACATCAAAACTTTGTATTCATTCCTTCAATATGATCATATTTATGAAAGGTGATATTATCACTTGGAAAAACATTTCAACAAGATTGTCCTCCACAAGGTGAGATAATTTCTGGTTATGCCATGTGTAATGTGCAATGCTGTGCAGTGATATGCCATGGTTCCCACCTGTAGTAGGCTCAAGCTAAGCTCATCAAACTTCTGTTGCAGCAGTTTCTGCAACTGTTGTTTTGACTCGTTCAACCTTGTGCAGAGTTTTTCTCTTCGATCCCCCTCTACTTTTACATCTTCGCTCTCCATCAACCCATCTACTTTCTCTTCCTCCACCTTCTGATCTATCACTAGCTCACCAAAGTTCTCTACAAGTTCCTGTTCATTTCTTGGTTCCACAGTGCTCTTCTGCAAATCTGCAAGCTTTGCAACACTTCCATTTGAGAGGTCCTTTCCACCGTTGTTCTCAACTTCACTCTGTTCTGTAGCCATGTTGTTACTGTCTATTACATCTCCAATTTCAAACTCAACATTGCTCTCCAGATCTTGAACATCACACAATTCTTCCATTCTCATCTCCAGTTCCTCGAGCAGCTGTTGAGTCAGACAACACGACGGTATAAAATCCACTGCACACATTGTCTATTGCAATTGATCTTTATCTATTGATATCAAAACAGCACGTTTAAAAACTTTCGAGTCAGAAATCTTTCTATCAAGTTTTTTTCCTCTCATATAAGGAAATAAATATGTAAAGTAAGTTACACATTTATTATTTTAATGAAATATTTGTAAAAACAGTGGCTGATTAAAAAACAGTAATTTGAAGGAAACTTAAGAAACAGGAGAAGGTCATTTGGCTCATAATTGCTGGACCATATCCACACCCAGCAAAATACTCCCATTCTAACACTATGCAGTGAATGTCAAACAGGGAATCAACTACAGAAGACACAATTGCCGAGGTTTAACAAGAGCTACCCCAGGATATTTAACACTCACAACTTAACTGCAGACTCGAGAGTCAGCTTGATGTCTACATCCAAAGCATGGCATGGTCCGAGATGCAGCATCACCTTAAGGTATTGCTTCAAAACAGCAGTTTATAGTTAAGTCCAGCCCCATCAGACATCAAACCCAAACTAGATGACATGTGACCAAGTGAGCAACACATTGGCAGAATAGTAACATTTAACGAATGCCTTATGTGAGTGAGAGTGAAGTGGTAATGATACACACACACTACATCCATTTGAAAGTACCTGAAGCATAGACTGTGCTTGCTGTAGGATGCTGACAGTGCTTTCGGATGGCTGTTCAGCCCACAGGCTTAAGAACGTGTTCATTTCACGCCAATCAATGGGGTCTGGTGTGCCATCACAACGCATATACCTCTCCCACTGGAGATAGCCAACCAAAGATGCCATGAGACAATGGGTGAGATGCAGTACTCCATCACTGTCTACTTTGCTACACAATTCTCATTTGAAACATTACATAATTTAGAAATCTTTATTTCTTTTGCTGCAATTACTTTGTGATGGTTGAGGCTGCCTTCGCTTTTTTCTCTCTACAAGAGTGAGGCTCGTGGAAGAGCAAGGTTGAATGAACGGTGGGGTAGTGGGGCAACAATTGGGCAGAACCAGCAACAGCATAAAAGGAAAGGAAGAGAGAGAGGGGAGAGAGAAGAGGGGAGGAAACACTGAAACCAGTAAGAGGGTTGGGCTAGGAAGGGTTAATGGGGGAAATAAAGCTTCTGGGTCAGGATGGGGGGTGACACAAGATGGCAATGGACTACCTTCCTGAATCCCTGGAGGGAAGAGTGGAAAAAGGGGGAAAGAAGTGAGGAACAAAAATAATTGAGGTGTGCATTGCAGTCAGCCTGGATTTTGGACGTTTAACAAGGAGAGGGTTACTGAAAGAGCGTGCACATCATGGTGTTGTTGGGGAGGGTCGGAGAACTGAGAGAGCATACTGTTGTGGAAATTACTTCTTGAGGATAACATTGCTTAGCATAGTTTAGTTATCTCCATTGTGAATGTCTTCGAGTAAGTGTGAGGTAATTTAATCAAAAGGATATATGCGTCACTTTATGAAGATAGGCGAGTCCACCCTCCCTCTTGTGTCTCTAAAAACCGCCAACCCTTTAAGCCTTTATTTATTGTTCTCTCCTCTGGAATCTGTCAGGTATATGGTGTTTAGTATTTGGGTGGGCCACCAGCCCATAGTTTAGATGAGAAAATCCACTCCCATCATCTTGGCGGCCCATGCAGAACCAGCACCGTTGGGGTGAATGGTCAGGGAGGGGTTGCCCCAACTCCAGATTGTGCTTTGGCCAAATTGAGAGCAAGCATGGAGGGGGCATGTTACATCAAGGTGGAAGGTGGTGGTCAAGACTACAAATGCACATGTGGCCAGGGGAAGGGAGTTGATATCCAGGAACCACTGTGCTGAGGGCTGCATCGGTCTGCAGGGCTGCCACGTGACAGCCACACTCCAACCCAACCAGCCATGCCTCTCCTCCTCCTCCTCGGGGGCCAGACAGTTGCAAGGACACACCGAGGCTGCCCCCTTGTATCAGTTCCAAACTGTGTCTTGCAATGTAGCTCGAGTATTTCCTGTCTTCTCACTCTATCTGTTGTCTATCTCATTTGGTATGAATGGGGCCCGAAGATAAATAACTAAGGAATCTTCTGATTGTTCGTTGTTTTGTGGGCACAGTGAATG
>NC_140963.1:52331568-52344068 GCF_056783735.1 Eptatretus burgeri
TTTTGTCAAAATTCGCAATTTTCTAAGTTCGTGACCTTGTGATCTTGACCTTGGGACGAAAATGAAAAAAAATTGAGCTCCGTGGGGCTATGCAGGTGACATTGGGCTAACCAAATACCGAAACCCCTGCCAGATTCGACAAACCCCCTCGGAGAAGATGTAAATTGAAATTAGCTACCCCCTAAAAACACACGTTTTTTGGGCGTGGCTCCGCCCATAATGGGCGCACTACGCCCATTCTCAGGAAAACAACTAGATCATGGTATAAACCTCCCACCAAAATTTTATCAGGATTGGATCAAAACCCATGGAGCTATGCTCGGGACAGACAGACAGACAGACAGACAGACAGACACACACCAATAACGAATATAGTGGTCACTTACTGACTCGTGAACCAATAATAAATAAATAACTCCTACGGTTGAGGCATTGCACATGGACACAAATACAGACAAAGTGTGACAAAATAAAAAGAAACCCTGCCCCACCCCTTTTAAGTACACTAGTACTCAGCTTGGGCTGGAGCTGATCCCCGTCGAACCCAGAATGGAGGTGCTTCCACCAACACGTGCACACCCAGGCAAAGTGGCGCTTCACTTGCAGCAGGGCACACACATGCCAGGCAATCCGCAAGCAGATTTTCACACACAAAGGCTCTAAATGTCCAAGCCTTCCTCTTTTCAGAGGTGCCAGCTGCCTCGTGCGGTCCTCACACCGACCTCATGTGTGTGTTCTGCCGAACTGTTTCCGCTCTGCAGTTTCCGCTCGGCTGCACCTGAACCGGAGTTGGTAGTTGGTAGTTGGAACTCTACCACAGTCGGTAGAGTGACCCGGTTCGAGCAAGACGTGCCGAGGGCATGCTTTCCCCGGTAGTCGAAATCGCGTAGTTAATTAGGTAAATTGGTTATCGACAAATAGATCCTACGCTACACGGTTTAGATATTGGCAGCCACGGTCGGTTAAACGACCCGCCGGCTCGTGGAGTTATCCGAGCGACGGCCTACAATTCCGGGGAGATTGGTGGGAGACGACGCAAGCTTTTCCCACCTAGTGGTCGTTCTCGCCACCGATCCCCGGCCCACAACAATATACACACACACACACACACACACACACACACACACACACACACACACACACACACACACACACACACACACATATATATATATATATATACACACACACATATATACATACTGTATATATATCTGAATGGGTGTCCTTCTGTACTCTTGCCTCATATTCATATTTTGATCTCAAATCTAAATTTGAGTACATAGCAATAATAACAAATTTAACTTCACTGTTACCATACTTATGGAGGGCACTGTACATACAACCTCCCACATGAGCCTTAGAGAATTATCAAATTAAAATAATATTCTGCAACCTGCATAAAGACATGTATTCACTCGGACAGGAAGTCGGTAGAAAGCACAAATTAGTATTGAGGATGATTGAATGTATTTCTGTTTATCCAGAAGACAGTTGTATCTGATGATATAATGTACTCCACTGCACTGTATTCCATCTTGCTTTCCTGTACATACCCTTTCCTGTGTGTGCTGCTGATGGTAAATGCTGATGATCTCATTCTGTTCTTTGTCGAGTCGGGCTTTCAGCTCCACCAGCTCCTGCATGTAGTGTATTCGCTCCTGCCAGGCCACATTATGGTTGAAGGACAGGCTCTATGCTACATCTACTTGAAAGTTTAGACCGAAGAATAATTGACAACTGTTTGGCCTGCTTTGTGTTCCCAGGGATCTGAGCATGTATCAGAGGCATTCAAAAAGTTAAACGAATATTTGCTCTCTTGACTGATCTCTGCGGGATGAGATATCATCTGATCTACGTGGAGTAAGTTATGGTCTGATGTCTATGGCATGAGTTATTGTCCGATCTCAATATAGGGTCGGTTATCGTCTGATCTCTGTGGGAATTAGGTCTCACCTCATCTATGTGGGGTCAGCTAGCATCTGTTTTCTGTGGGGTAAGCAATTTGAAGAAAAACTCAGGCCTGAATGGCATGACAATTTGGGAACAGAGGTTTCCCATGTGAAAAGGGGAAATCATTTCGTAAAGCAAATGCAGTAATAGGCAACAGATTCAATGAATAATCCATCTTGGAATGTTAACAGAAAGGTTCTCTTTTTCTCTTGAAGAGATTTGCTTCCTTATCGTAGAATCCATTACGAAGATGTATTATAATGCGTGCAGGAAGGCTCATATACCCATACCTTTTGTTCACGTTCCTGCTGTTGCTTTCTCTCTAATAACTCCTGTATTTCTCTTTTCAACTCGGCGGCCTTTGCCTCTTCTGCCTGCTGCTGCAACTCTAATAGCAACACAAGCACAAACGTTAAAATCAGGAAGCGTCAGCAAAACCTCAGAAAGTCCAATGTTTCACCCTCACAGATTGGCCTTCATCAGGAAGGAACACAGACAATGTGAAATCAAATCTTTTCGGGAGAAACCTCCCTAAAAGTAGGTACATGACAACCTCCAGGCATTGTGCGTGCTCTATCCTCGAAATGCTGAGTGTCATGTGAGGAAGCAGCATGTACCATTTTTAAAGTCTTGGTGCTGGAATGTATTTTTTTTTTGATTTTTGCAAATAATATTTTGAGGTTAAGGCAACCCTTAGCAAAGTTAGTTAGGTAAGGATTGCAAATGCTTTATAACTGGTTCACCTTGTTCCAATTTGATGAGCTCTTTTTTACTTTTCTTTTTTGTACCACTCTTTTTGGTTCCACCTTTTTTCTTTGGACCCTGGATAAAAAAATCGGGCAAAAGGATTGTGGGACACAATGCACATCAGAATGTCAGGAACAATAATAAACCAGTCTTTTGGCACAGAGCTCGATTTATTTTCACCTTGCTTTTTGATCGAATCTGCAGTTACAAGAACACATCATCCTTATTCTTCTTCTGCAGCAGCAGCTACAATTATTCCCGACGTTGTCGTGGGGTTCGCCAGGGAAAGCTTGACCCAAGTCTTTCACAAACTGGCTGGCCAGGCCTGACATTCAACTTCAGCGAATCTGCACTCCCCGTCGACGGTCAAGCAACCCGCTGCATATAAATCAATTCATTTATTACATACGTATGAGAAATGGGGAATAAAATGAGAATAATTTAAAATTGAGAAAAGGAAGAGAAGGGAAGATGATCGATGAGAGAAAGAATGGGGGGGGGGGGGTTGCTTGTTGTGGGGAGACAAGGGGAAGATAAATGGGGGAATTTGAATTACAAACAAGACGGAAAGGTAGTCAGTCGTACGTAGATTTAAAAAGGGATACACCACGGACAAACAACCATAGGTTGGCAGCCATTACCAAGACTTGATGGGCTGAGTGGCTTCTTTCTCTGCGTTGAAGTTCCTTGTATAAGGGAGTTGTTATAATGATAATTATCATCAAAGTTCGAACATCCTGTTCTCGATGCCTGACACCGCCAGCTTAAATCAGATGTCCGATTGAGACGAGCGAGTCTGAGCTGTTCTGCCTCTGCAATACTTTCCCTTTTATTCATTTTAAAAAACTACTACTCGGGTTTTAAAAGGTCAAGACGACAGGATTCTAAAACAAAGATACATATAATCCGCGTTTACAGTGAACAATTCAAACAAATAAACGAAGTCAGGAACCGGTTTCGGCGTCGCAACACTCACCATGATGCCGTTGTCATGGCAACCTGAGTTGCCGCAAAGGCATCGAAAGGTCGTAAAGTCGACTTTATACTGTGGCCATGACGAACACCTTTTACATTCAGCTCTTCGTCTTCTTCCTCCGAACCTGACAGTCGATCACCTCAAGCAAAAGTGGCACAATACTATTACTAGTGCAGGCTCGTACGTGCAAAAAAAAAAAAATAAAAATAAATAAATAAAATAAAATAGTAACGACACTCGTGACGTCATAGCACCGTGTCCTGTCATTGGTTGGTAAATAAATGGCCGTAACTTGGGAACTAAACCGCTTGTCCGATGAATACGAAACCTTTAAAAGGCACATCCACAGGGCCCCAGCAATATTCCTGGCAAGTTTCAATTCGATCGGACCAGTGGCAGACAGACAGACAGACAGACACCCAGAGATTGCTGGAATTATAGATAGATAACCTGAATGAATGATATGGCGTACGTGGTAACTTGGAGGTGATGAAAAGCGGATGGGTAAGAACGGAAAGCGGGCTTTTATTGAAATAACACCAGGTGGGTTGACTCGGCCTTGCCATCCTTCCGAGGTTGACAAAATGAGCACCAGGTGACTGTGGTAACAGGGGCACTGCATCAGTGGCACAATTGTGCTTCCAGAAAAAAATGATGCAACCAGCAGGCACAGACCGCATACGAAACAACAACGTAAACGATATCTCATGGCACCAATTACCATTCCAAATTCAAACTGGAAAAGACTAATGAAATGGAATACTGCACTGTACTCAAACGAAGGGCGAATTGGAAAGCACAGATCGATTGATTCGTGGTGATGGCAATGGCAACGTGGTCGACGTGATCAGAAGTGAAGTGATACTGTTGTGGGGCTGGGTATCGGTGGCGAGCACGACCGCTTCGGGGGAGCAGTAGAGTCGGCTCCACCGAACACACCGGAATTTAGGTCGTGACCCTCGGATAAGTGCGAAGGTACGGGTCCCTTAGGGGACCATGAATCGCCAATATATAATTGAACCGCGTGGAGTAGGGTTAATTGTCAACTTCAATATACCTAAGTACCCATGCAGTCTAACTACCGGGGAACCACACCCTCGACAGGCCTCGAGCGGAACGAGCCGTTACCGTGCTCGAACCGTATGTAACCCGAGCGGATGGTAACCGAGGCCTGTCGGTCCAAATGAACAACTACGGCAACGGCCTTCCGAATCCCCAATATGCACCGTGGCAAACCAATGGCAGAAATGACAAAGAACGAGCTGGTACATTCAACAAGAGGGGAATTTATAAACAACAATAATTGGGGAGGGGAACACAGAGCAGAGTTATCACGAATAAGAAAGGCAATGTACAATGAGCAAAAGAAAGCACTTAATCAATCCTACTTGAAGACAGGCACACACACAGACACACACCCAAAGAAATGGACCCCGTCGGGTCTTTATTGAAGGCTTCCAACTCGAGGAAAGGTGAGCTGCAGACCAGAGCATGTGCTTGGACCTGTCCATCTCGTGTGGTCTTCGACGATCCGGCTCGGCGGGACTCGAACCCGCAACATGATGCCGCTCCAAGCACCAGGTACCGCGCTCTCCAACCGGCCATGCACCAATCAACCAAGACCAAGATCAGAGAGGACGATGACCCAGGACCAGACGAACCAGCCAGCACCAAGACCCGCGACCCCCAAGACGACCAAACTCCCCAGCCTGGTGTTCCTTTATATCTTTCTTGTCCGGGGTGAGAAGACCAACATCTGAGGCGGTCTCCACCCTCATTGGCCAGGGTGTTGTGGGAAAGTTGCCCTCTGTGGCAATCTCAACCCCATTGGCCGGGATGTCGTGGGAAAGTCGCTCTCTGTGGCAATCTCAATCCCATTGGCCGGGATGTCGTGGGAAAGTTGCTCTCTGTGGCAATCTCAGCCCCATTGGCTGGGGTGTCGTGGGAAAGTCGCCCTCTGTGGCAATCTCAACCCCATTGGCCGGGATGTCGTGGGAAAGTCGCTCTCTGTGGCAATCTCAGCCCCATTGGCCGGGGTGTCGTGCGAAAGTCGCCCTCTGTGGCGTGATTGGACAAGGGGCACACCCCTGCCTTCCTGGGCAGAGTCTCGATCTGAGGCAATGGAAATCTCTGCCCACGTACGTGGCTGGACACGCGTGTGTAATGTCGCGATGTGAAAGTGAAGGAGTGATGGTTTCGGTTGGCTGGAGGCTCGATTTGTATTGCAAAAACCCTGACTAAAAAAGTGATTCGCAGCGCAGACATGTAATTCCCATTAGACACAGGTAGGGGGCCCTAACTATAAACACATACTTATCGAAATAACTAAGCTACGGGGACGGCTGTCTCAGTTTGCACAAGGCTTCCAAATTCGTAACAATACTGCATTCTGAATCCTGGAAGACGTCGACATGGCCTTCAGCGAGAGGAAGCTCATGACGTCACACAGCAACTTGACAAGACACTGGACTGCTCAGAGTGATACCTTCCATTTCAACAAGTGGTCGCTCCAGGTATATCAGTGTATGTGTCAATCTTTGGAAGTGGAATGGAAGTGAAACATTGCGTTTTAAAATTGATCGTACTTTCCATCCAATTCTAGTTTTGATGTCACTGACACGGGTTTACGGGTTTTCAGACACAAAATGGGTCCAACCCATAAAATCCGGGTCACTTGCCATGTATGAATAATGGCGTATAGCCGAAAATACCTTTAAATATTTCATAAGGGGTAATGTATAGGCTCTGCATTTGCTCAATCCCACATTCAGTTTCACACAACGCGATACGACACATGGGATCGCAGAAAAGGGTCATTTGAACATTATAGGTATGGAGGAAGAGGAGATTCTATTTGCAAGTGAGATTAAGTGTCTGTGGAAAAAGCAATGATGGAAGAGTTGTCAAAACTGTATCAACAATATTAATTTTATACTTTAGTAATTCACATTTTCTTTTTTTACATTTATTTTTGAGAATCTTCACGATGTTAAAACATGTTGAAAATCCTACAATTTTAAAGATATGAATATTCAGAATAGAACGTCTTATCAGGGGAAACGACATCTCAAGAGAACTTCACATCGTGTGCAGCCTTTTCAGCTGTGAGTTGCATCATTAGGTAGGGGCACGGCAATGCCGCTGATGCAGTGCCCCTATTACCAGTACACTGATGCTCATTTCACCAACCTCGGAAAGATGACAGGCTGAGTCAACAACCTGGTGTTAATTCAGCGGCCAACGGGGATCGAACTCAGGACCCTGGGGTCCAAAGCCACCACCCTAACCGCTAAGCCAACAACAGGCTTTCAGGGGAACTGATGTCACTTTTACTTCCATCACCAGCTTACAGTAAGATCTCTCGACAAAAAAAATTCACGTATCCGGATCCGGATCTTTACCAAAATCAAATCAATCCGTCATTGTCTCACATCCAACCTGTCCACCAAGTTTTGTCATAATCCGTACAGAGAGGAGACGGTGGAAGACAGAAAGACCACTGGCCTGTTTGCGGTGAGAGACCCAAAGACTCAGGTTCATCGTGGGAGATGCCAATGATCCTAAATGCCTTGAATTCCACAGCGAGAAGCCAAGAAAGGTGAGAAGCGGGAGCACCATCACAAAGGGGAGAGCAGTACTCCATCAGGCTGCAGATGAGAGCTTTCTTTGTATGTGGTTAGGAGCTCAGGTGTGCCAAGGAAGGAGTATGCACGATGGAGGATTCCCAGTCCGTGACCGGCTTTTGAGACCAGCTTGGAAATATGGCTTTACCAGGAAAGATCATGGCAGATAGTGAGACCCAGAAGCTTGAATGAAAGGACTTCTTCAAGAGGATTGTTGAGAAAGTCGATAGGGGAGGGGGGGTTGTTGCCAGACAGTCCTTTTGGAGAGACGTAGTGAGTGTGAGAGATTTGTCAAGATTGAAAGACATGTTCCAAGTGTTGGATCAGCTTGTGATTTTATCCAGATCTGCAGAGAGTGAAGAGGCTGCTGCTTGCCAATCTGAAGGATGACAGATCGTGAAGTCATGAGCAAATTGATAGAGGATTTTCCATAGTCAGAGAGATCATTGATCAGAATCAGAAAAAGCACAGGGCCCAAAACACTGCCTTGAGGAACTCCAGCCTCGACAAGAAGATGGGATGAGAGAACTCCAGAGGGCCACACGTCAACTGTGACAGGAGAGGAAGTCTGCGAGCCACAAGTGGAGATTGCCTTGGACACCAGAGGAAGAGAGTTTGGTGTGCAGGGCAGGGTGCCAGACCATATCAAAAGCACGCGATATGTCTGGGGATATGGCTCTGATCTCATATCTGGCATTGAGGACCTCCATCCATTGTTGGGAAAGCAGAAGCAGCACATCCAGGGTAGAGTGACCCGGTCTGAATCCAAATTGATGATCAGAAATCAAGCCATTGTTGAAGAGGAAGGATTTGATGTCGGAAGCGATGATGGATTCCATGACCTTGCTGATGATTGGGAGAAGGCTGATTGGTCTGGAGTTGCAGGGATCTGTTTTTGCACCTTTTTTATGCAGAGCGGTAATGTTTGCTGATTTCCAAGTCGATGGCAGATGACTGAGTAAATGAGAGGGTGAATAGAACAGAGAGGGGGTAAGCAAGAGCAGCAGAGCAGGTTTTTTGGACAAGAGGGCTGATGCCATCTGGAACGGTTGCAGAATCATTCGAGGTTTGCCAGCAAGTTTTCCACCTGATCAGGAGAAAAGGACACAGAGTCCAGGAACAGCTGGATTTGACTGGGTTAGGTGGGTTCAGAAAGCAATGGGTTTGGGACACAAGATTTCGAAGCAAACACAGAGTTTAGGCATTCAGCCTTTCCACGTGCAGTCAGCTGTGCAGCCATTTTCGGTAAGGGAGGGGGAACATACACCAGAAACAGACTTAACCAGATGCCATCAGGATTTGGAGGACAGGTTTGACAGATCTGTGGAAGAAATTAACTCAATTTCCACTCAGGTTCAACATACAAAGGAGAATGTTTAATTACATATGTGCGCACATACGGGAGAGAAAAAAATTCATCAATGAATATGTTTGTGTGTCTTTCTCAAAAAAAAAAAATAAAAAACACACCAACGCATGCCCTATATATTGTTATGAATTTGGGGATTCGATTGCACACAACATTCAGGTTCCTTTAGTCAGTTATGTCAATAAGTGCTTGTTCCCTCGATAGCTCAACTTCCATTGTTTTATGGGCAGAAATTGATTAAGTGCGCTGTGATTCAATTTAATAGTTCGGGAGCGATCACGACACAATGGAGACGCCCCTCCCCCTATTCTGCGAACAGGAAGAAGAGCCCTCCCGTCCTGAATCACAGGATGTAAACAACTCTCTCCCACCCGCGGTTGTGCGGGCACGGGGGGGGGGGGGAGGTTGGATGAGTCACGCTGGGAGCGGGGGAAGGGCGGAGGAGAATAAGGAAGAGATCCTGAGTTGGTTCGGGGTGGTTGTTCAGTGAGCTTCGGCTTCGGCTTGGCTCGGGTTAGGGTTGGAAGTTTTTTGCTTCGACTTGGCTTTTCAGCAGGCCTTCGGGTTCTGCTTGGCTCGGTTCGCTTCTTGGGCTCTGCTTTGTTCATCGGAAGAGAGTTGAGCTGGTTGCTCGGCTCGAGCTGCTGGTGGTGGCTTCTTGCTCTTGGTTCGTGTTGTGAGAGGCTTTGTTCATCGGAAGAGAGTTGAGCTGGTTGCTCGGCTGGCTCTTCTTGGTTCGTGGAGCTCTTTGTTCTCTGCTTGGTTCCCGGCTTGGTGCGACTCATCGGCCTCATCTTGGAGGTGGTTCCTCGGGGAAGTGACGCATCGACGGGAAGGATCGGCGCCTCGTCTGACCAGCATGTGTTCGGAAGCGTGAGAGGATTCTCTGGAGCTCGGGAAGGATCGCGGCTCACGGCGATTGGATCCAGCTCGCTCTCGCTGGAGCCCGGGTCCGAGCAGCTTGAAGACCACACGAGGTGGAGAGGTTCGAGATAGGTTCTGGGTTTCAGCTCATCTGTCATCTGAGTTCAAGTCCTCAGTAACGGCATCAGCCACCATTTCTTGGGTGTGTGTGTGTACGTACGTATGTCCGTGGGCCCGTCTAACAAGTAGGAAACTGTTAAGTGCTTTGTGTGCTGTAAATGATTGCATTGCATTTCGTATAGTCGGTATAGTTCCCCATTATAATGAATAAATACCCCAATTGTTAAATGTTTTCAGCTCGTCGCGTCGATTCTTTCATTGACTGCGCATTTTGTGTGTTGATAGTTAGAAAGCCATTGGTTTGCCATAAAAGGGGGACATTCGGACCGACGGTTCTCGGTGATTAAGCCGCTCGGAATCGCGCATGGGACAGGCTCGCTTAAGCGGCTTGTTCCGTACGAGTTCCGTCGAGGGTGAAATACCCCGGTAGTTGGATCGCGTGGGTATTTAGGTAAATTGAAGATTGACAATCAACCCTACCCCACGTGGTCTGCCCATTGGCGTATTTCGGTTCTTGCACAAGGACCCGTCGGCTTCGGAGTTATCCGGGCGGCGATCTATATTCCGGGCGATCGGTTGGGCCGACTTGACTTGCGGCTCCGTCAGAGCGGTTGGCTCACGGCCGACCCCCGGCACCGTAACAATATGAAACAGGGATGAGTGGGGGAGATGATTGAACAAGCAGGAGAGAGAGAGAGAAATAGCTTTTCATCTGTGAAAGAGTAACTATTCCCAAAATTCGAAATAAAAATAACTGCTTTATGCAACTGGGAAAGGAGTGAAACAGTCTAAACAATGTCGGCAAGGCTCAAATACAGCCAATCAGAAAAGAGCACAACAGCCGCTTAAGGTTTGAAGGGACAGTTACACAAATCAAGGGACACATTCTCACCGTTGATAAAGAACATGACATTACAAAGACTGGTGCTGCCCACAGAACCTCAGCAGCTATTACAACGCATCTGGATATTTCTTAATCAGTTCACAAATTTAATGAATATAATGCATGGATTTTTGTGTAAAGTTCTGTTGAATAATGTACTTATTAAGTCTTCCTGGAACTTTTGCAACAATTCCAGGTTGTTACATAGTTTTAATCAAAAAATGACAAATCTATATCAACTGTATGTTTTACAGAATGCAAATGTCATGGTACCCATGGATGTTCACAAGGGAATCCTCTCAACTGCAGCATTTTATAGAAGTTCAAATAATATTTCCTGAGTGAGGAATAATGTATTTTCGTTGAGTCAAAAAAATGAGATATGTGCTGAATTCAAATTTGCTGTCTGCCAAGCTGTATCTTGACTGCTTGACCCTCAAAATGACGTAATAAGCCACGCCCCCTTTTTGCCGAATGCAAAATATAATTCTCCTTAAAAATGGCATCAAAACTATCATGTGTGGTATCAAATTAAAGCTAATGACATGTACATTGCATTCATACTGTCAATGAATTCGTTTTGTATGATCTTTGGTCAATGAAATGTCAAAAGGTCATGATTTGTGTGAAATATACAATCAAAATTATATATACATTTATGGTCCTGTAATGGAGAGGAAAGTCAACTTCTACTTTAATTAAAAGTTGGTCAGGTTTTGATTAAAAAAAGGATTAATATTCATTTAATGTTGTTTGTAAGTGTGACCCATCTTGGTCTCTGAAAAAAATATAGCTTCTCTCGAGGGCGCCAAGTCATCATATTGTGGCTACAGGCTGTCTCTACTGCACACATCAGCACATGTTATTGGACAAAAGTTACCCCATTCAGGTCAGGTATGGGAGCATGTGCCAGAACAGCACGTCGCTGCGTCCACTTTCCGCCGGTACTCCAGGGGCCTCCGTCTGGCCATCCCCCAGGCAGATGCCAGGCCCATCCCCATCTCCTTGAGATGATGGTCAACCTGTTGCAACCATGAGGCACGTGGTCGACCCACTGGCCTCCTCCACTCATGAGACTCCCTCGCTGAGAGAATCTGGTGAGCAGGATCAGCGTCAGGAAAATGAACCACATGTCCACAAAGCCGCAGCTGACGCTCACGGACTATGCAGGTAACAAATCTCATCCGAGTCTCTCTCAGCAACCGCTCGTTGGACACAAAATCCGACCAGCGATAGCCAAGGATTCTCCGAAGAGACCTGGTACCAAAGGAATTAAGTCTCCGTCTCAGATCCTTGGTCAGAGTCCAAGTCTCGCACCCATAGAGCAAGACTGGAAGTACCAAGGACCTGAAGACTCGGACTTTCGTCCTCCCGCACAGGTACCGGCAGCGCCACACCCCATGATCCAGTGAATCCATTACCCCATTGTTATGTCAACAACCTTGCATCACATAATAAAATAACAGTTGCACCAAACACCACACTAAGTTGAGATTTGTTGTGGTGTGTTCATAATTAACGACAAAATCTAATACCCAAATAATTATATCAGAGTGTATAATAATGTAAAAAAATAGTAGCTCAAGGATACAAGATAGACTGGTTATGTCAAATTTTAAAAGTACAGAAGGCCTTATAAAACAAATGTGATGACATTTTTAATATCAGCTGTAATGGTTACGTCAAATTAAAAAAGTACGGAAGGCCTTAAGAGACAAATCTCACGACAGTTTAAATACCGGTCGTAATGATTATGTCAACTTACAAATGTATAGAAGGCCTTATAAAACAATTCTCACAACATTTTAAATTTCAGCAAGATTGTTACTGTTTTTTTAAATTACGGTAATGGTTATTACAATGACTAAAGAATAAGATACATGTTATTTTTTGTCAAATTAATTATGTTGATTCCCTTTAATTTGACTTTCCTAAACAATATCGCTTTACTTCAGTCAATTTGTA
>NC_140963.1:52349068-52401568 GCF_056783735.1 Eptatretus burgeri
GAGAGAGAGACAGCGAGAGAGAGAGACAGCGAGAGAGAGAGACAGCGAGAGAGAGAGAGACAGCGAGAGAGAGAGAGACAGCGAGAGAGAGAGAGACAGCGAGAGAGAGAGAGACAGCGAGAGAGAGAGAGAGACAGCGAGAGAGAGAGAGACAGCGAGAGAGAGAGAGACAGCGAGAGAGAGAGAGACAGCGAGAGAGAGAGACAGCGAGAGAGAGAGACAGCGAGAGAGAGAGACAGCGAGAGAGAGAGAGACAGCGAGAGAGAGAGAGACAGCGAGAGAGAGAGAGACAGCGAGAGAGAGAGAGACAGCGAGAGAGAGAGAGACAGCGAGAGAGAGAGAGAGAGACAGCGAGAGAGAGAGACAGCGAGAGAGAGAGACAGCGAGAGAGAGAGACAGCGAGAGAGAGAGAGACAGCGAGAGAGAGAGACAGCGAGAGAGAGAGACAGCGAGAGAGAGAGACAGCGAGAGAGAGAGACAGCGAGAGAGAGAGAGACAGCGAGAGAGAGAGAGACAGCGAGAGAGAGAGAGACAGCGAGAGAGAGAGAGAGACAGCGAGAGAGAGAGAGAGACAGCGAGAGAGAGAGAGACAGCGAGAGAGAGAGAGAGACAGCGAGAGAGAGAGAGACAGCGAGAGAGAGAGAGACAGCGAGAGAGAGAGACAGCGAGAGAGAGAGACAGCGAGAGAGAGAGACAGCGAGAGAGAGAGACAGCGAGAGAGAGAGACAGCGAGAGAGAGAGACAGCGAGAGAGAGAGACAGCGAGAGAGAGAGACAGCGAGAGAGACACAGCGAGAGAGACACAGCGAGAGAGAGACACAGAGGGAAAGAGGGAAAGAGGGAAAGAGGGAAAGAGGGAGAGGGAGAGGGAGAGGGAGAGGGAGAGGGAGAGGGAGAGGGAGAGGGAGAGGGAGAGGGAGAGGGAGAGGGAGAGGGAGAGGGAGAGAAAGAGCGAAAGAGCGAAAGAGGGAAAGAGGGAGAGGGAGAGGGAGAGGGAGAGGGAGAGGGAGAGGGAGAGGGAGAGGGAGAGGGAGAGGGAGAGGGAGAGGGAGAGGGAGAGGGAGAGGGAGAGGGAGAGGGAGAGGGAGAGGGAGAGGGAGAGGGAGAGAGAGAGAGAGAGAGAGAGAGAGAGAGAGAGAGAGAGAGAGAGAGAGAGAGAGAGAGAGAGAGAGAGAGAGAGAGAGAGAGAGAGAGAGAGAGAGAGAGAGAGAGAGAGAGAGAGAGAGAAGAGAGAAAAAACTTCAAAATAATTCCCAGGACGAGTTGATGTCAGAGTGAGTCGAAATGGGATACCAGTCTGGAAGTTTGATGGCTGCTTGAAGTCTCTGCCAGTCAGCCTGAGTGAACTGCCAGACTCGTCAGCACTGAGGCGGTTCGCTAATAATGATCAGAGAGATGTCTACTTTGACAAGCACGTGGTCAGAGGAACCGATTGGAGCGGAGGAATAACAACAGACATTTTCAGGGAAATTGGTCAAAATCAGATCCAGAAGAGATGGAGTACCTACCATTGGTTGAAGTCGGGAAGTTGACCGATTGAGTAAGTCCCATTGAGTTGCAGAAGTCTTTTTCTGAAGTGCAATGGCAGGTGAGAGAGGTACCCACACCCAGTCAACTGGCACGATGGCAATTGAAGTAACGTTTGACGATGCAATTCACTGCACTATGCAATTGCCGTTTCGTTATCAAGTCAATCGGATGAAAATTCATGATTTTAGAAGTTTGACCTTTTTACCTCAAAATCAATTGGTTTCCCCAAAAATAGCTGGTCAACGTGGATTTTGAAATTCTCAATGAGGCACGACACAACTGCTGTTAAATTTTCAAGTCAATCGGATGAAAATTGATTTTAGAAGTTTGACCTTGCATTGACCTTCGACCTCAAAATAGTTGGTTTCCTAATTCAGTGACCCAATCTGCAAATCCTGTTCAGCTTTCAAGTAAATTGGATGAAAAATGATGATTTGACATTTGACCTCAAGATGACCTTTGACCTCAAAATCAATTGGCTTCTCAGTTGTGACAACCTCAACAACTTGGTAAGGTTTCATGACAATCGGTTGAGAATTGTGACCTGTAGGCGATTGACAGACAGACAGACAGACAGACAGACAGACAGACAGACAGACAAACAAACAATAACAAAGTCGAGCGACTCACATACTTGAAAAATCTTCCATTTTGCAAGTAACAAACAGGGTCAAAACACAATCTCTGTCCACCAAAGGTGGACTGAGGGAGCTATAAAGGCACTTTGGAGAGTGCACACCTCCACCAGGCTGAACAGGTTACGTTTTACAGCCCACTGATAGGCCAGATCTGCATCTGCACTTAAATCAAAATCAAGTCAGCTTGTACTCCTCTCAAAAAGTTTATTTTGGTGAGGTGGGTGGATCAATAATCGATTGCAACTTTATTCACAAATAAAATATAATCCAAAGATGAAATAGAAAGCACAGACTCTTGCTGACATTTCCTAAACATCTGCAGGTTGCTGGGATATAATAAATCAAGGTTGCAATACATGCTTTTTTTAAAATACAAGAGAACAAGAACCAGGAAAGGAAAATTAACAAGGGTTCTGTAACAAACAAAGGTGAGATGACCGAATTTATAAAGCAACAGCAATTCGGATATTAAAGTGATGAAAAGATCATATAAAGCACAAAAAATTAAACTGAACCATATTCAACTAAAATATGTTATTGACGGTAATGTTAAAAATATGAGGAACTAAACGAACAAACAGGAAATGCATTACATTCAATGAATGCATCTCCTCAAGGGTTTAAAAACAGTTACATCGGCGGTGGCTCCCGCCAGGTTAAGGACAAATGTGGCCAGAGGAAAGAACAGAAGGGATGGTTTGAGGTGGTGGTGCTGTGTGGCCCACAAGATGATGCTGCAATGATGAATAGCCAAACACAAGCAATCAAGCAGAAAAAAAATAGCAGCCAAAGTAGAGTAGGTCTGCAAGAGGGGAGGGGCAGGTGTGCATAGTCATCATGTGTTTCAGGTGAAGCTCTCATTTAAACAAAATAAAGAAAGAAAGAAAAGCTGAAAATATTCAGCTTACCGCAAAAACAAATAAAAACCACTCCTACCGCAATTGTGTCATTCTTTGCATTTTTGTGGCCGACTCAGCATTCCCACCAGGACACTTGATATCAGGTTAATCTTCATTGAACTGTGTATCCTGTGTTTGTCCAATCATCTTATGTCCGTCCTTGTATACATTGTTTAAGGACTGTGACATCCACTCATGTCCTTGGACTGCACAAAGTACATGTGCAAGTTCCTGCATGAGCCTTTGATGCTACAAAAACCCCAAAACTTCCTAATTTGAAAGGAACAGAGGCCTCACACGAATAAATGATAAGCACGATTCCAATAACGTGACGATCTGATCTTTGCCGGTACTTTTGAAATGAGGCTTTAATATTTGACCTTTTTTCACAATATGTTTCGTCATATACAATGCACCAGCGATAATTTACAAAGAAAATGAAAAACAAACCCTTATTAGCTTATGTTTAAGACTCCCCTGCTCGTTTGAAAGTCCATTTTGCCATGGAGGGGAGGCGAAGACTACGTCGATTCAGAAATTTTAAATTATTGAACACATTTTGAGGAAAAATAAATAAGAAAAAAAACACATTTGATCAATTAACGAAATCCCATCCCTCTCCTCCACTCCACCTTGTTTCAACCTGACCAATGCCCTCTGCTCTTTTTGGGCAGTAGTCTGTGATGATGCCCTGCAGATAATCCAAAGTTTAAAATTCTGCTCCATACTTCCAAAGTTAAATTAGTAGTAAACTCGTTTTATTTTTCACCAAAGACATTATACTCGAATGTGAGCACAAACAAAATTGATGTAAGAGATACGCAAATATGGAAGAATTGCAACTCCATGTAATCTTTCCCTTACCGCCTCCTCATTCTAGCCTTCCCCTTCCTCCACCCCTCCCACCCCCATTATATTAGTTTTATATTCCCAAATCTTCAGATTAACCTACCATTCTTGATTTTGGTGAAAATATAGTGCATTAAATGTTATGTTTTTTTTTGTGAATTCTCGTGGATTGGCTCACTTCGCTCGCCTACCCACACGTCGTTACAGGGATTTACATCACATATTTGCTGTGTTGTCATGATTTACACCAATCACATTGCAAACACTTATTTTGTTCAAATTTATTTGTAATATTAAATTTATTTATAATTTATTTATAATCTAAAAAGGTCCAAGTAGTCTAAAGCTCTGAATGGTCAAAGTTCAAAACTATCGAATCTATTTGAAGGGTGGAGGGGTCTAAATGGTGTTACGGTCTAAGGGGTCTAAAGGTTTAAAGGTTCTTGGGGTCAAAAGGTGTCAAGTGTGGAAAGGGTCTTTAAGGCAAAATGGATTTAAAGGGATTTATAGGTGCTCAGGACTTTTTGGTCATCTGGGATCTTTTGGGTCCTCGGGAATTTTTGTGTCTTTGGGGTCTTCGGGGACTTTTGGGGTTTTAGGGTCTTTGGAGTATTTTAGGTCCTTGGGGACTTTTGGGTCATCAATGTCTTTTGGGTCTTCAAGGTCTTTTGGGTCTGAGGTCTTTTGGGTCTATGGATATTTAGGGATCTTAAAGGGTCTTCAACAATCGAAGGGGTCTCAGCAATCTAAATGGTTGAAAGGTTCATTCCAAAAGTACGCAATTAATAGACATACGTATGTGGTCAGGGTGCAACTGACGTTCAAACAGTAAGTAAACAATAGACATATAGTCACACGGCTTCACTGCCTCATGGCTTCATGGATTGTACTTTTAGTTTTTAGCTTATCTGGAATTAAAATTCCAGAAAAGGTATGGCCATCACGCACCATACGTCTGTCTCCTTTTTTGACTTCTCCAGCCAAACCGCTGGGGCGATCCGGCTGAAATTTGGCAACAGCATTCCTCTCCTGACTGGTAAGAGGAATTACAAAGCTCGTTCCGGTCACATGACGAAGTAGGTCAAAATGGCCAACAGTAAATTTCTTCAAAAATCTTCTTCTCCAGACCTACCAGTCAGAATGCTACCAAATTTGGGTTTACAACATTAACCCAGGATATTAAATTGCGAAGGTCATGCCAATCACATGAGCGGAAGTGTGTCAAAATGGCCGACAGTCAATTTTTGGGAAAATCATGTAAATGCCTTCAAAAATCTTCTTCTCCAGACCCACCAGTCAGAATGCTACCAAATTTGGGTTACAACATTAGGACATGGTCGTGATGTTAAATTGCGGAGACCAGAAGTGTGTCAAAATGGCGGTCTCGCAAATCCCTTCCAAAATCTTCTTCTCCTGATCAACCAGTCAGAATTCTACCAAATTTGGGTTAACAACATTAGGCCAGAGTAGTGATGTTAAATTGCCGAAGTCATGCCAATCACTTGACAGGAAGTGTGTCAAAATGGCGGTCACGGAAATTCCTTCCAAAATCTTCTTCTCTGGACCGAGCAGTCAGAATGCTACCAAATTTCGGTTACAACATTAGGACAGGGTCATGATCTTAAACTGCGGAGGTCATGCTGATCACTTGACTGGAAGTGTGTCAAAATGGTGGACTTCGTAAATATTTGGGAAAAATCACGTAAATTCCTTCAAAAACCTTCCTCTCCAGACTCATCAGTCAGAATGTTACCAAATTTGAATGCCAACATTAGGCCAGGACACAGATAAGCTGCAGGTCCAGTGGCCCTATTCTTATATCTGTAGATTAGTAGTGATCAAGCGATAATGATCGACTGTCGTCCTCAACCCAATATATTATCTTGCTTCTTCGCAATTTCTTTCCACTCCCCACCCCAATTCCTCCGCTTCCTCCCACCTCAAATTTTCCCACTTTCCTGATGCATGCACACAATTAAAATAGCCCCAGCACCAACACTCTAGATTACAAGGTGTGAACCGTTTGTTCCCTCAAAACTTCGCACATGTACTGAAGCGTCCCACAGAGGAGGAAAGGAGTGTCCGAAATGGGTCAATGTCACAAAGCCCCAGATGGAGTTCATTAGTTAGGTTTAAACCATCACCAAAAGTCACAAGGGTGTAATGCACAGCTGCAGAAACTGTCTCAGCATTAAATAACGCTGAATGTATGAAATGCATCGATGAAGTGCCGAACGATTCAAGCCTTATAATTTATTGATACGTCTCAAGCTTTCGATACAGCCTGGCAACCCACCTTGCTCTCAAATCTTTGCATGTGGCATCCTTAATTATTTAAAGAAAAAAAAATTCTGGAAAAGCAAAGAGCTTGCTGGTCTGCTTTCTAAAAAAATTCAAGCAGAAAAAGTGACAATGTAATTTCTACACTAAGAGTCGACCAAGTAAAAAGGAAACAGCAGCTGAAGGAGGACTCTTAACTCATTCATATATATATATATATATATATATATATATATATATATATATATATATATATATATATATATATATATATATATATATATATATATATATATATCTATATCAAGGAAGGCAATGAAAACTGACTGCATGTATCATATACCTGTATGCACAGGGTGCTTTGGTCTTCAGATTCTCCTTTTCATCTTCAGGTGGTTCAGTCTGGTCACCAAACAATGGCAAAACAAAGTTGTCATAAAAACCACAACATAATGTATCAATAAAACATTACTGTGCAAAACTATGGATTATTCCAATGATAATTATACAGGGTGGCCATAAAGTCTGCAAACATAGAAAATATGTCATTCTGTTACAGTTTGAAGTGGCCATGTGGAGTGGGCTGCACGCTCGAAAGATCTGAACCCCTTTGATTACTTCTTCTGGGGTATGCTGAAGGCGCAGGTTTATTCAGGTGAAAATCAGACACGAATCATCTGAGGCAACGCATCATGGATGCATGTGCAGGGATTGATGGAAATGCTGCATTAATGCACCTCGTTCATTGCAATTTTGCACAGAGCATTGAACTGTGCATTTTTCATGAGAGACAAAACATTGAACATATCATGTATTCTAATGTAATGTCAATAAACCATTTATAATGTATATTCGCCCATGTTTCCAGACTTTATGGCCACCCTGAACTTTACATTTTAGGGTAAATTCATCAAATTATCAGTGATAAGTCATATGTGTTTATTATTTCGAATTAACAGCCTTTATAAATGTGCATGAATAAACTGCTCGAGTAAATAACAAGATCAGTGTCATTTTATCACATCAGTCAACACTTTGCAATTCTAGCACTACCTTCTTGAGTGCCATCACTCTTCTACCGATCCTCTCTGGATACGACTGAAGCACTTTCAGGCATATTGTGCCAAATATACTGTAATACATTCCACAGTGCTGTAAGGTTTGTTGGGTTCGTCTTGTTCTTCTCAGTTTCCAGGTAATCCTATTTGGCCTCCATGAAGCTCATCACCAGCTATAACCTTGTTCTCCAAGTACTGTATATATTACAGTAGAAGCATGTTTGAGATCATTCCTATTGGAAAATTAATCTTTCTTCCAAATAAATGATTTCTCCAAGGAATTGCAGCATGGCTGAAGATGCAGGGAATTGCAGCATCTGCTTTTTAAAACAATGGGACCCTAACAAAAAAGAGGTACAAGTTTTCCTCCAATAAAAGCTGCTCGATACAACAAGCAGTCACAAAGCACCCCCCAGGTTTAACAGTTAGCTGCAAGCATTGTGTGCTGTAACATTCATTCGAGATCTTCAGAGAACAAACTGATGTCTCCCAGATTTAAAAAAAGCTCAAACTTCAATTCATCAGACTAGAGTACCTGATTCCATTGCTCAGTTGTCCAATTTTGGTGCTGCCTTGCAAATTTCAGTCTTTTCACGATATTCTGTGGTCTATTTACTGCAACTCTTCCATGGAGAACTGCAATCAGCTTTTTGTACACAGTGCTGGAAGAGATGTTAATGTTCAGGCCTGTTCTCATTCCATGTCAGCTGCTGACCTGATTTTCTTCGATTACACAAGCTGAGCAACTTCAAGTGCTTATCTTGCCCTGGGGAGGTTCTTCTGGGTCTACCTGGCCTTTTCTTGTCTTGTATGGAGCCAGTTGACTTCAGGCGTTGCAAAGTGTATCATCTCACACCGTTGTAGATATTCAGCTTTTCTGCTATTTCCCTCAGTGTGTCCTCACAGAGTTTTGATCTTCACATGCTGTTCTGTTGAAAGTTACTTCCTTGGCATCATTCTGAAACCACTCAGACTTTTCAAGCAAGGGAACAAGCTGATGAAAAACTAATTTCACATATTCACGAGTTTGCAACTTATATTGTGGTTTCTAGCAATTCAGATTAATGTGACTGTTGTTGGATACTTCAATAAATCATTGTTATTTAGTGTTCAAAAATTCAAATTTTCTTTGTGATAAGTGGATATTAAGAGCACATGATAATACTAGAACGGCACTCGGTAGAGCGCATACATCCACAAGGCTGAACAGTTTACACTTCATATCCCGCTGAGAGGCCGGATCTGCATCCAGACCTGAACCAAAATCGAATTGGCTTGTTATCATCACCTACCCAACTCATCCACCTAGTTTTTTCATAATTCGTCCACAACTTTTCAGATATGCTACATATAGTTTTTGGGCCCAACTCTCAATGGTGAGGAATCACTTTAAAAATTCTGGTAACCGGATCCGAATCCGGATCTTCACCAAAATCAAAATAATTTTGTCCTTGTCACACACCCAACCTCGCCACCAAATTTCTTCCGAATCAGTCCACAATTTCGAGATATCCTGTTCACAGACAGACAGATAGGGGGGGAGGGTGAAAATATAACCTCCATCCACCTTCGGTGGTGGAGATAATAATGTATGTCGCAAAAATAAAACTTTTTCAATCTCCTGATTTATTACCCTCGCCGAAGGAGAGAGTATTGCATTTTGGTCCATTTGTCTGTTTGTTTGATTGTTTGTCAGCACAGAACTTTTGTGTTTTTCTCCGCAACTGCTCGTCAGATTGAGACGAAATTTTCACCATAGGAGTGACTGCTCATGTAGAATGTTTTGTTGATAATTATGATGTCATAGGTCACGTAGGGTGACCATAGGTCACGTAAATAATCTGAAATAGGAAGATTCAAAATTGTTCAAGTACGTCTAATATACAAAGAATAGCCATGTTGGAAAAACTTTGGACCTCTGTGTCTCTGAAAATGCACGAAGGAAAAAACTGAAACTTGGCACATAGCAAGTACTCATGGGGAAAAAGTGTGATTTTTTATGACGTCATAAGTGTCTTCGGTGTGACTTTATAATTGCATATGTAGAACACTACATCCGATCAGTATGAAAAATTATGTCATCTCGGGATAAAAAAAAAGAAAAGAAAACAATATTAAATTTTTTGTTTAAAATTATTTGAAACTTCAACTGCATAGACATGTCTATTTTTGTCCGGCGATAAAATATTTCCCTGGAAACCACCCCCCCCCCCCACCAACCCCTATTTACATTCATTCTTATGGGGCAATTGGATTTGGTTAAAGTTGTTTCAGTTAGTCACATTTTTCAAGAATGTAACGACAACGTTAAGCGAGGACTGTGTGTGTGTGTGTGTGTGTGTGTGTGTGTGTGTGTGTGTGTGTGTGTGTGTGTGTGTGTGTGTGTGTGTGTGTGTGTGTGTGTGTGTCTCATTTGAACGTTGTTCCATTCACACAAACACAGCTTTTTTGAACAGATTAGGCTAATCCTGAAAACAAAAAACACCCACAATAAGTCAGACAGATCTTGAGAGCTAATTATCCATTCACAGCATACTTCACACCTCATTCACAGAGCTTCACAGGGCTTCACTCCAACACTCTTCTGCCATTTCACACTCCATTCTCTCCACGAGGTTCTTTATACAGACAAGAGAGATAGCGGTGCTCGCCCTGCTTCACCATAAACCCTTACAATTCGTTATCCATAGTCATCCTTTAGACAACGCACATTCAATTCCCTCCCATCTATTTATTCATTTTTTATTTGAAAAGTACATTTATTTACGTATTTAAGTAAAAAAATTGGGTTTAATAAGATTTTTGAACATACTGTGTGCCAAGTGCACAGGAAATTTAACGCTCAAATGCGGGAAAATCAACAATCTGTGGGTGGCATGCTGAGCAGCGCAACGCAGGGATTCATTCATGTTCCCATGTGCATCTGGATTTTTTTGGTGGCACCATCCATACTGTACTGTATTGTAGTGTTTTTGTACATGTTTACCTCCTCCAAACGCCACTGGTGTCTGTCGATTGCCCAAAAAGATTTGTACGCAAACATTTTTAGGTTTTATTATTATTATTGTTATTATTATTATTATTGCATGTATTTGTAGCATTAATTTATTCCTTTTTTATTTAAAAGCAAATTTTATGACATTTTTATGTAAAAAAACAAAAATTAGGGTTTTTAATTTTTCACACTAGCCCCACATGGGAATTTATACTGTTTATTAAATTTTACACACCTCTCTCTCTCTCTCTCTCTCCCTCTCTCCCTCTCTCTCTCTCTCTCTCTCTGTTCGGAAGTACAGAGTGTGTGTGTGTGTGTGTGTGTGTGTGTGTGTGTGTGTGTGTGTGTGTGTGTGTGTGTGTGTGTGTGTGTGTGTGTGTGTGTGTGTGTGTTATGTATATAGTATATATAATTATAAATGACCAGGATGGAACCAACATTATAAATACATGTGGAAAAATTACAGGCCAAGACCAGGAATTGAGCCCAAGTCCTCTGACAAACCGTACCAGTGCTCTGCCATCTGAGCTATCTGGGTGACCCACCGGCTGAGCAACGCAATTCTTCCACATATACCAGTGCCACTTTCTTCCCCCCGCTGCTTCCAGGACACTCGCTGCCAACCATAGGAGCAGCAAGGGCCTGCTCACGAGAAGAATAACTTTCTGTGCTCAAAAGTGTGCGTAGAAAGTGAGACCCTGGTTCATAATACTCATGAAGCTTTTCTCTTTCCAATGGTAGCATACAAGTAATGTTGACGAGGTGGTGCAACAAAATCGATTTTAGGGGCCCTTTTGAAACTTGGCTCCCAGACTAGCAAAAACAAGTAACAGTGGCCAGTAGAAGAGAAGAATGGGAAAGAATCAGTGTGTGCAAAAGAGATCATGTATGTTCCACTTCAGTATAGAACTTTCAGTGTTGACAATTTTCCTTGTACTGTCAAACGACTTGTATATTAAAACTATGAAGCATGGTCTCCTACAAACACGAAGAAAACATGTTGTGACTCCAACAATGAATGCCATGCTGGTGATATCTCTGACTCATGTTATTTGTTAGTTGCAGGAGGCAATGTCTGAAAGGGAATATTTTGATGGTTTTCAACAATGTCCAAAGTGTCCCTGTAAAGTTCGACCTTCAGATCGACAATTCCCCAAATTAACTTCACGACCACACTGAACCCTGCTGTGAGTACATGGTGCTGACACAGGATCTCACACAACCTGTAGGTAGCACCTTTTGTTGCAGGAACAATTGGCATATACAGATACCTACCTGCAGCGAGGGAGAACTATCAATGGGGAGTGCCGTTAAGCCCGTGTAGGAAGGTGGAATACCACAGAAAGGAGAAGGTAGCTGTGAATCGACTTCCTGGACATGCAGCAGACAAGAAGGTGAATTAGTTACCGTTTTTCATTGTAGACCTTCCTCATCTTTAGTTATTTGTTTTATGTGGAACTTCGTCCATTAAATGTATTAATTTCTACTTACTCTGTTTGCCACCATCATGGGTGCCTTGTCTTACAAACTTTGCTATCTCATAATAAGTTGCCAAATAAAATCATGCACATTAGAAAAAAGGGAATCCACAATTTCCAGTTATAGATGCAAATACTGTAATCACTTGTGTATAAGCTGCATTTTTCCCCAGAAATACGTGATCAAACTTTGGGGAACATATTAGCCACTGAAAGTGAAAGCTCTACTTCTGCAGATCTCTCACAATGATACAAGACGAACGTTCGTTACTGGGTACCATCATCTTAAAAATGTAGTGCATTGTGGGATGTCTTATGCAACACTGAATGTATATTTATTGTTCTGAATAACAATTGTTTCAAGAGAAGAATTAAAATTGTTTGGTTATAATACATTTGTTTACTAAACTAAAACCTATTATCTAAACTTCAAAAAATATGCACTGCCTTAGCAGCAAAAGAGCTTGGAGATTAACACATGCATCTGAAATTGATAATCTGAAATAGGAAGATTCAAAATTGTTCAAGTACGTCTAATATACAAAGAATAGCATTCAGCACATCTGAACTATTTTTAACCCATCATTCTCTTCCCATCAAGAAAAAACATGGAAGGTGTCATCAACAGCGCCATCAAGCATCTGAAGGCAAATAGATGCTCAGCTCAGATTCCGTCAGAATCGTTTTGCTTCAGATATACTCACAGCCCTTATCCTGGCATGGCCACAAAAGCAAAGTTCCAGAGGAGAGATTTGCTGCCTTTGACATCAAAAGGCAGCATTTGATAGAATCTGACATCAAGGAGCACTGGTAAAGCTCCGTTCAATGGGGGCAAAAAGAAAAAAAAATCCTTCAATGCCTGGAGTCACACAGATAGAAAAGATGATTGTGGTCGTCAGGTTACACCATACTGTCAGGTGCCAGTGGTTTAAATAAGAAGGCCCACCACCATCGGATGGACACAAAATACTGCCGACAAAGCAGCCCCATCCACATCCTCATTCAATGCTTCTTTGATCGATTCATATCTCTTCGATTTATTCCCCGGTCTGTTTGCTAGTTATCTAAGTTATGAAGTTAAACAACAACCATCCAACAGTAGTGGCAGATTTCCTGAAGAAGGAAAGTGTAGTTACTTCACAGGCAGTGTAGTTTTATAGAATAAGCCATGCTTTGAAGAAAACAAAGAAAGGAGCATCCTTCTTGTATGCTCGTCATTTACAGGTTAAAATCTATAGAAGCAAAAAAAAAACAAAAACAGACAAACCAATAGGAACAAAGATTCCACTCACTGAGAAAGTAAACGATTCTTAATGCATCGTGCCAACTTTGCAATCATGTCCATTTGCATTGTGCTGCAGATTTATAACGATATCATATAGAAGCAATTTATTCTGGTAAAAAGCAAAGACAGGAATAGAAAGAAGCTGGCATGGATAGGCAAGGAGGCTATTAGCTGCAAGTACATATAACATCAGTGAGAAAAGTGATTAAGATAAATATTCTATACAAAATATTAGCAGTAAATATAGATTGCAGACTCAGAACAAAGATAATTATATGTCAGCAATTTCAAATTGGGCATTTTTTCATCAACATGAACAAAATAAATGACAGGAGTTAAACCACAAGCAAGAAGTGCCTTTACTGGAGGAGATGAGTATATGGAGCATGTTGTATGTTGTAGTGGTGTGAGCTAGCCTGCTTCATGCACCCATATTAAACCAACACATGACGTTGGGAAGAAACTTTCAAATCCCATACACGACATGTATTAATCCATGGTCAACTAACGTCCTTACAATTTATGTTAAAGGACACAAATCCCCTTCTGGTAAAAGCAACCCCCTTCTGGTAAAACTATCAAAATCAAGAATCACTGCTCACCTTCACTCTTTCATGTCTCTTTTTTCCCACCTTTGGAACAAACTCCCACAGACTCTTCAATCCCACGCTTCCCTCCAGGTCTTCAAAACAGTTGTTCACCACCATCTCTTATCGTTCCCCATCCAAAACCACGATCTTTTATACCCCTGCTAATCCACCCCAAACCCACCTCCTTCAAATTCCCTGCTTTCCTTCTTGAAAGTCCCTGTCCTGTAAGGACCTGAAAGTCCCTTGTTTTCCTTGTGTACCCCGCTCCATCCCTCTCACTTCCACAGAATGATCTCCTCATGGCTCTGTTCCCCACTCTTTTTTCCTTCCCTTTCCCACCCCTCTTGTCTCCTGCTCCCCTTGTACGTTCTGTGTGCTAACTCTTATACGAGCCTCGACAACGTATTTAAAAAAAAAATCTACTAATGTCTGTCATTATACGCAAAAGCCCCCCCATGAGCCTTAAATCAATGTAGAACTGTTACCACAGCATAGGAAACCATACCATGAGTTAGCGACAATGCAAAGTTGAGGTAAACTTGAACTATGGAATTTTGGAAAACATTTTGGACCATCAAGGAATGTCTGTGTATATTTACTATAATGGAGCAAACATTGATGTCACTGAAACTCCAAAATTGGCATGGTGGCAATAGCAACCACTTTTGGTGGCAAGCTGGTATTACAAAACATTGTCCTTCATCTTATGATTATGGAGTGTATGTTGTGATCAATAAAATTTCTTTTAAAAAGGACAAAAATTATAAAGTGCATTTCCAAGACTGTGCCACAGCACATTGCCTACCAAATGTGGGCCGAGAAGGGTACTCCAACCCGAAGGGCGGGAGTGCCCACTAGTATTATCAAAAAGGATTATGATCAAGAAAATGTAAAATTTGGAAGATCTCTGTTGTGGCCTCCATAACATTTATAAACGAGAAAAGGGTGGGGCAGGGCGAGGGAGTGCTTTCAAAACGATTAGTTACAAATGCCAAAGGCAGAAGAGACGAGCAATGTCAGTTGGCCCAGTCGCTGGACCATGTACATGGGAAGATGATGGTCACTTTACTGATATTTTTCAAAGACAAGTTAAATTTCAAATTCAAATCTTCATCAAATTGTGCAGTTTAGCACATTATTTTTGTTGAAATAAAAAACATTTTCAAATGTACAAAAAATGTAAACTGTAATCAAATGAATTTATTTCACTTTATCCATTTGTAAAAATGTAAACATGAGAAAGTAATAAATAAAACAAACAAATATGTAGCTCGCAACCATCCATAAAACACTACAGCACACTTTCTTACAGTCCCAATAATTTTGCTAACGGTGTGAGTGTGTGTGTGTGTGTGTGTGTGTGTGTGTGTGTGTGTGTGTGTGTGTGTGTGTGTGTGTGTGTGTGTGTGTGTGTGTGTAACTGTTGTGAGAGCTTGTTCTCAGGTGCAATATTAGATATTGTTACGTTTATGGGGTATGGGGCAGTCGTTGGAATTTTTAGGCCTTAGAATGGTTTGTGTTTCGTTTCTGGGACTTATGAACACATATTTGGGATAATTGTCTGACATATGGTCCATGTGATGGACAGGCCTTGTCCATTTTAGACTGGAAAGGTGAAGAATGTCCTGTCACGCATCTCCTGTTGAACTGAGAGGGGGCAGGTGCTCCAGACCTCCCACCAATGAGGGTTGCCCCCCACTCCAAACATGGCCATTTTTTGATTGGTTTGAGCAAGGCAGCACACCATTGGATCATGCTGCTTGGCTGTCACAGCACCCATTGGTTCGGATCGACGATGATTGGCCGAGTGCCAGTACATGCTGGTATGACAATCCATTGGCCAGCGTTTACTGGCACTGATGGAAACCTCTTGAGGGCTGAAGGGAGGAGGATGGGGTGTGAATCCTTAAAGAGGACAACTTGGCCAAACTCACTCTCTCTCTGGTCTCTGGCTATCTCTCTTGCCATCTCTGTCTCTGGCCACCCATTGAAAGTGGTGTGCTACGCTTGAAGATGCTGAAGAGTATTTCACCACCTCAAGCACATTGACAAACTGCCAGCCCCTAATTGTCTCATCCAGTTTTGTGTGTAGCGTTGCTGTGTGTGTGTGGGCTCATAGTTGGGGTTTGTTTCTTCATCGTTTGGCGTCTTGTGTTTATTGTGTTCATTTCTTCTGGGATTCAGTGCCGTATTTGTTGTAGTTAGACATGCGTGAGACTTAGGGCAAGCCTTCAAAATTTGGCTTAAAGACAGCTATCCGTGGGCTATTAATTCCAGGGAGTGTGACGTTACCACCTTTCATACGTTTCATTCAGAAATAAAAGTGTGTTAAAGCTTGCTGTACAACATCCCACAATGTCAATACAGCATTTTAAACTATCGTTTAAACTATTGGGAATCATCTTTGTGAGGTTTGAGGAAGCGGTTGGCAGAATGGAAGTGGGGAGATTGAGGAAGAAAGGACAAAATTATTCAATTAATACATTAGATTTCAGTGACTGCAGAAGATAATTTCAATTAAAGAAAAACATCATTACAAAACCACTGTGGGGAGCACAATAAGCAACTAAAAGAAACATCCACCATCCAATTATGCACAGGCTGACAAAGCTGACCTGTTCGAACTGCTGTGCCAGAGCGATCTCCAGGTGTATGTTCCCAGGTATCATAGATTGACAATGCTGCTCCTCATGCATCTTCTGATTCTGCCTGCAAACAGGTAGCAAAAGTCAAGAAGCAGGAGAACCTAATGTCTTAAACAAGAGAATAGTTGTGACAGACAAGCTTGTTTTTCTCAATTACAACCCTGATTCAAAAACAAATCAGCCCGGTTAATGTGCGTCATACTGCTTTAAGGATTTACACCAGTAAAACCGAAGTCACCTGATGCAGGTGGTATCATCCAGGATAAATTTCATGCTGGTATAAAAGTTGGCAATGCGAATGCAACAGCAGGTCAAAACAGGTTCAAGTCACAACTTAGGACCAAGTGTTAAATTGTGGAATTTTCACGTTTGAATGTCTACAAATGCCAATGAGAATTTGAGTTGGTGAACTTTCAATAAGACGAGCCTTGAACCAATCGCTTCGCTGACGGTAGTATTCAACTGCATAATGACAAAGTAGAAAAGGGAAATAACTCGAGCATAAAATTTGTGTTTATGATCAAATAAAATCAGTGCCATGATTTTATATGACAAGAAAAACCTGAAATTGTGTTCTATAGTTGAAACATTTATGCAGTTTTCATTCTTCTCTTCAACAGGTGTTATCTGGATCAGAATCACAAGATATTTGTTGTTTATTATTTTTTACAGCATGACAATGATTTTTCTCATGTTATCATGATTGAAGTTGTCATTGAGAAGTGTCAGCATCCCTATGTTCGTTGGTGTCAACAGTGTGCGCTTTGCATTTACTTTGTTTCCGGAGACGCCGAATAAACGTTCTGCATTTTTGTGTTACATGAACAACACACCACTTTAATACCGAATGTCAACACTGTGGTTACTTTATTGATATAATTATTCACGTTACGTTATTATTATTACGAGAAGCACCCGCTCCCTACGTGAGCCGTCAAGTGGGTCATGCTATTATATTTATGTCTATTTTACTCCAAGGGGTCCAAGGATTACACACCCAAAAAATGGTTGAGATCGGTTCAGCCGTTTTTGCGGTACCTGGGAACAGACAGACGGAGAGACGGTGAATTATAATAAGATTTTTATGACATTATTAAGAAACGTCAGCTAAATCGTTATGGCTTGTTCGCAGTTCTCAGAATTGGTTTTTGCAATAACACACTGCTTTTCATCGAGTCATGAATTATTCACCGCCGAAAAGGGTTTTCCCAGTGTTCATAAATGATGTCCCAGATAAAACAGCACCATAAATGGACGGACGGAGAAATCTGGCTACTTTAACATATAAAACAGAATATGACAGGAGAGGCTTTTAAAATAATTTGCTGAACTAAAGAATCGATTCTCGTTGGACAAGGTGAGATAGGGCACAGGAGGAATCTACTCTCGAAAATTGGAACCGCTATAGACGGGTAATCGACTACAGATAATTTGGAATTCGAACCATGGTTGTGACAGGGGGAAAAAAAATCGATTCTAACCAGGTGTTCGATTCTTCTGCCAAAACCTAATCAGAACCATATGTAATGCAGGGTTCAACATGAACATGGTCACTCAGATGACCACAGGCAATGGCCAGGTAGGAGGTGAGGGGCAGTAGAGAGAGCAGCAAATTCATCAACATCTTACGAAGCAAGCTCCTGCTGCGTTTGTGCCAGCAAAGTCTTCAGTTGGGTATTCTCTCCTCGCAGGCCCTATCAATAAAAAAGCAACAGTACTGAGTCCCTGCCTAGAATGCATGAAGCTTCAAATGAACAAGACAAAGAAATCCTGATAAGTACTCATTTTAACCAAAACAAAAAGGTGTTCAAAAATATTTTTTAACCAATATCATCACATTATATTTAAACAATTAGAGGTCGTCACGTATTATCACAAAAGCGTTGTTTAAAATGCTTTCTTACATCGGATATGGAGGTGTACTCCTGTACCTGCCCTAACAGTTGGTTCACCTGTTCTGAAAGCACCTGATGTTGCTGAAACACACATTTCGCAGAGATTCAAGCAGAACAAAGATATTGCAATTACATGAACGATGCAGAATACTTTGCCCGATTCATTCATTCTCCCTCTTTTGATTACTCCCATCTCTCACTCTTCCTTTTTCTTCCCCACACCCCTTAATCCCTAACCCTTTCTTTTTCAATCAATATTATTTCACACATTTATTCCACCGTACAATGCATGCGGCATGGTGTACAGCAACCTTTGAGAGCCACGTGTATGGCACGGTGTACGGTGGCCCTTGAGAGTCTCATGTGTGGCATGGTGTACAGCGCGCTTGCGAGTGACATGTGCAGTACAATATGTTGGCTCTTGAGAGTCCCGTGTGCAGTACACTGTACAGCAACCGTTGAGGGTCACATGTGAGGCATGACGTACGATGGCCTTTGAGAGTCGTGTGCAGCACCGTGTACAGCGGGGCATGAGAGCAACGTGTGCGGCACTGTATACAGCGGCGCTTGAGAGTCACGTGTGTGGTATGGTGTGCAGCAACCCTTGAGTCACGTTTGCGGCATGGTGTACAACGGCCCTTGAGAGTCGTGTGCAGTACAGTTCTGCTTGAGAGTCAGGTGCTTGACGCGGCCTGCATACAGCGGCGCTTGAGAATCATGTGTGCGGCACAGTGCAAAGTGGTGATTGTCGTTTCACTTGAAGAAGCTGTTGGATCCATGCGTCTGTGTTAATCTTAATTCTGTTTAGCTACTTTGCTGAACCAAAGTCCTGCAGTTGGGAGGACCAAGCATGGGAATCAAGGAGAGTATTTGCATGAGCATGCTGAGGGTCGAACTGAGTGATTTTTGTGAAAAGCATTTACTTGTAAGCTGAATCAGCATGACTTTAAGGTATTAAGCAGAGCGGGGAGAGCGGGATATAAGGAACGGGAGAGGATCAGGTGGAGGGAAGAAGACAATTGGGAGTGGGTTGGAGGTAGGGATGAGTCCCTCGAGGGTGGGGGAGAGAAGTCAATTCTGGAGGGAGATGGGTGGGCAGGGGTAAGAAAGTGGAGAAAGAGTGGTGTGAGTGTGTGTGCGCACACATGATTACCATAACAGGGTAGGGTAGTAAATCCAGCAGGTCAGCGCTGCCGATTGATGACCAGAGTGCCCGAAACTGATCAAGATGGTACTGGCTCTGTCAGGCGGGCAGCAGTTCAGAAGCCAGGTAGTTTAAAGAGGGATCAGCGGAGTGGAGAGGTTGCAGAGGAGGACGTTGGAAGTGTTGTGTGTGCAGGAGACCAGGTGGAAAGGAGACTGGGCAAGGAGGCTGGTAGGTGGACACAAACTGTTGCACATGGGTGGGGATGGAAGGAGTAATGGCATGGGAATAATAGTATCAAAAGAGATCAACAAGCAGATGGTCAGAGCGTAAAGATGGGAGGGATGGATAGTAATGGAATGGGTGCTGATTCAGAGGCAGATGGTGTGTGTTATGTCGGTATATGGGCCACAAACAGGAAGGACTGGGGGCGGAAAAGCAGGAATTCAGGGACGCACTGGAGAGAATGATGGGAATGGTTGAGCTGGAGGTGATGCTGTGCATTGCGGGAAATTTTAACACGCATATGGGAGTAGCGGATCCAGGTGAAGACGAATGTGTTGGTAAATTTGGTTGGGGGAAGAGGAACAGAGAAGGTGGAAAGCTGGTGGAGCTAGTGGTGAGGAATGGGATGGCCATAGCTGGTTGATTCCTTCAAAAGTTACAAGATTACCAATAGGAGTGGATAGCAGAGAACAGAACTGGATTTGGCAGTGGTAAGGAAGCGGCAGTTGTGGAGGGTTAAGGATTGTAAGGCCGTGGTGGGAGAGCATGTTACCAACACAGCACAAGTTTGCGGTGTTTGTGGTACAAATGAAGAAAAGGAGGGAGATTAAGAGCAGAAGTCGGAAGATTATTAGGTGGGGGAAGTGTTGGGGCAATGTCTTTGTAGAGTTCAAGGAGAGGATGAAGGGCAGGTATGAACAACTTAGCAAAGAAGCGGAAGGTTTGGAGGAGTGGAAGAAGTACGGAGAGGCATTTAGGGGAATTTCAGAAGTTTTGTACGGAAGGACGTTAAGAAAGGGTGCATCGTCGAAGGTTAGAAACCAGGTATAGTGGACGGAAGAAGAAGCAAAAGTAGTTGAAGAAAAGAAGGTGGTGTGAAAGAGAATAGAGGGAGGCAAACAGATGCAGGGTTGCTGCACCTGCACAGGCAAAATAAGAAAGCAGAATGGAGAGCTATGGATAAGGTGAGGAATTATTTGGAAGGTGTACAACAAGTTGGAAGAAGATCATCTATAAATTGGCTCATGATCATGATGGGGATAGTCAGGACATTAAGGGGGGAGAGGGTTGGTATTAAGTATGGTGATGGGAGGCCAGTGACAGAGAGGGGGGCAGTATTAAAGGTGAGGGAAGGATATTTCAAGCAGCTGTTGAACTGGAAAAGGCCTAAAACACTGTCCCGAGAGAGATGGCAATGCCGACGATGATATTGATGGGAGTGCCAGAAGTAGAAGTTAGGTTGGTGGAAGGGATGTACAAGGGAATGAAGGGAAGTTTTGGTTGGTCCTTGGATGTGTGAACATCAGTTTGAGGCAGGGAAACTCTCAGCCCACTCATATCTATCATGGTGATGGAGCTGGTAAGCAGGAAGGTAAAACATGAGGGGTATTCTGGTGGGGATGTCTCATGCAGACAATTTGGCTGTTGTGGTAGAGAATCGGTGGGAGATGCAGGAATTACTGGGGGAATGGAAGAAGGCATTTGGGAAGCATGAGCTGAAGATAAGTCTGGAGAAGACAGGTAATGTGGGTCAGGCAGCAGATAAAATAAATAAATCTCAGGTCAGAGGGGAAGGAGATGGGGGACAAGGAAATTGGTTTGAGGATCGGGGGGTGCGGGGGAGGGAGGGTGAACAGTGACCGCAAATGGTTAGTCGGAGACAAAGGTGTGGAGGAGGATTCAGGTGGGTACGAATACATGGAGGGTGGAGGGATTAATGTCAGACATAAAGAGATCAAGGAAATTGAAAGGGAAGGTTCTGATTTTGTGTGTAACGCTGGCCTAACTTTAAGGTCTGGAAATGGTGGCACTGACAGATACAACAGAGGCTCTGCAGGTTTAAGAGAACAACTGGGTCAGGAGGATTGCAGCAGTAAAAAGGGTGGATGGGAGGATGGATGAACTGAGGAAGGAGATTGGTGTGCAGACGAGTTTGACAGTGAGATTGGTGAAATTCTGGCTAAGATGGGCTGGACACTTTGTGCGGATGGGGTAAGAGAGATGGCAAAAGAGAGTGGATAGGTCAAGGGAGCAAGGTAGGAGGAAAAGAGGTAGATTGAGATGGGCGGATATGGGTGCATCATGTGAGGAGGGATATCAGTCAGATGGAGGTACATGGAGAGTGGAGAGAGTTGGCTGAAGACAGAGGGACGTGGAGGAGTATCGTGGTCAAGGCAGAAGCTTGGTGCCATTGGACCTCACCCCTTATAAATGAAGAGGCAGGAGGAGGAGGAGGTGGAAGAGAAGAAGAAGAAGAAGAAGAAGAAGAAGAAGAAGAAGAAGAAGAAGACGACGACGAAGAAGACGATTCCTCCTGTGGACACAATGTTGATGGCACCCTTAATAATAATCAACGCAAAGAGTTATATGCAACTACAGTTCTTCAATTCCCTGGCAATATTGAATGCCTGGCTATATGCCATCCTTCAGAGGATATCAAACTGGCTGTCCCTTGGTCATCAGTCCATGCATCATCGGTGTGGAAGTAAAAACTATATTCATGTACTCTCAATTATAATTGTTGCTGGTACTTTATTAATTTAATTTTTGTACTGTAGTCGAATTGGCTGTCAGTAATGTTTGCCTTTTCCCAAGAGGCTTTCGACCGACACATTGATAAAAGGAATATCTTACTGTGAAAAAGGTATTTCTTGCTGCAGAGAAACAGGGTGACTTGGTTGATAACACTGCAAACTTTTGCCATGATTGTGTCATTCTTTCCCTCCCACCCAAAGTGGACACGTATTGCAGTTTTGAGTACTTTTGCCTCGTGCTTCTCACCCTCCCATTCTTTGGAATGTCAAATTGTGAAAAGAAGAATTGCTTTGGGCTTTTGTTTCAGTGAAGTCCATTTGAATGTTTCAGTGAATCATTCCATGTTCTTCCTCCATATATACGAAATTTAAGATTCTCCATTTGTATGCTGATCCAACTTGTGGAAATTGAGTTATTTTCCACCACAATTTTGGTGCCCGAACAGGGACCACAAACCCTGGCAGGGCTGGGAACAGCATCGTGTGGCATAACAGCAAGCAAGTGGCCACAAACTAAGATGTTTGCTCTTAATTCAGATCAGATGCTGCATCTCTCAGCCAAACGGGTAACATGGTACTCCATTGATAGGAGAGGTATACAAAGGAGAACCTTTAGTGACAGGTCTCAGAAAATTAAGCAGTTAGAGACCGTTTAAGATTACAGGGTTCACCCTGGGCATTCGAGTGTTTTAAATAGAGGTCAGGGATCTCTAACGGAGAGTTGAAGTCTCTGCCGTGCTAAGAGAGAGTTGAAGTCCCTGCTCGCTAAAAGGTTCAAGTCCACAAGGGGGAGAACGAATAAGTGTTACAAATGTTTGTTGAGTTACCTCTTTGGATTTCTGTTTGTTCATTGTGCTCACTGGAAGTTTGCTTGCTGTAAAACTGTTGTATTGTCATTGTGTGGAGGTGTTACGGATTCGTAATTCCTATAGTTTTGTATTAAGGAGTTACCTCTTTAGTCGGATTTGTGAATCCTATGTGATTGGAAATGTTAGGATATAAGTTGGGTGTTCCAACCTGGAACTCTTGTATGTTTGTATTTACATCTGATTTGTATGCACACTGATTTGCATTGATCTGGATATAGTACTAAGTGAGTGTTGAAATGGAGAATGTGCAAGTCCAGTAGATTTCACTGGAATAAAACGTGCTCTTTTGTGTATTGTGAACTGTGAAGCTTATGGGAATGAATAAGTACGGAAAGTAGAGATTAGGATTGTTCATCACCGCACACTGTGAAGACTTTGGATGAGGCGAAGTGCACACGCCAATTCCAGAGGAAAAACGATGACGACAGACTCCTCATACGTCGTTGCATCTTTGGCGTGAACACAAATAACTGGGTACATATCAGCTTGTATTGAAAGACGGAGTCCTAGCATTGTGGTGCGGTCTCTTTGGAGTGCAGAGCGGATGCCATGGAGAGTGTTTTAAGACCAGATGGAGAGGTGGTGTGCGTGTGTGAATTCGATCTTGGTGAACATCTGAATTATAAGCGATTGTGAGCTCGATAAGCAACTGAAGATTACTGTACGATGTCATCCATAAATGTCTTGTTAGAAATTATATTGCAACAACTAAAGCATGAATCAATTGAATGCGAAACTTCAGGCAGAGCGTTAAAGC
Source organism: Eptatretus burgeri (assembly GCF_056783735.1). Classification (NCBI taxonomy): domain Eukaryota; kingdom Metazoa; phylum Chordata; class Myxini; order Myxiniformes; family Myxinidae; genus Eptatretus; species Eptatretus burgeri. The sequence continues at coordinate 52,372,739 of NC_140963.1, forward strand.
AGGGTGTGTTTGAACTTTTCTGTTAGTGGTTTAGTGGCTGGCTGATGACTGAGAGCAGAAGGATGTTTGTTGTGTCTGTTTTGATCCCTTACATCATGATCATTACTTAAAATGATCCCTCAGATATGCGCACATGTGTTTCGGTGCAGTTTTGAATATTCCCACAACTGGGTAGGCAATTTCCGTGTGTCTTGAGTCATGAATCACATTATGCCTTGAGAACAGCTAGATAATGCACGAATGGAATATTGTGTGTTCCGTGTGAGAATTCCCTCCCTCGTGCTGTGGTAAATTGGACCGTGAGAGTCAAATTGGATTAAAGCTCGAGCTTTCTCACTGTTTGATAACCTGGTATGCTATTTTGGCTTTCAACACTGTACGTTGCATACATAATAAATGGATGGCCTCCGAGTAGTACCATTTGAATCCCTATTATCGAAGAATAATAATATAATGCAACATGTTAAGTCAAGAGACCACTTTGGTTTGAGGCCACTTTGGCTTGGACACTTTGATAATGCAAAGGCCGCAGATTCTTTGCCTGCACGGGCCAACACCAAACTGGAATCTCTGTGCTTTGCCAGCAGGGAAGGACATAAATGTGTGTGCCATGCCTTGGATAGATGCTGAAGCAAGTGTCAAAGCTTTATTTAAGAGCCATAGAGATGCTGATAAATTGTGAAATGACAATTGTGAATGTAAAATATATTCTGAACGGGGGTCCATTTAGGAGACTCTCTATTGCCGGCATTATGAGACAAAATTAATTAAATAGCGCTTTCTTCAGGATTTTAAATTGATGAAAAGTGGGAATTTGCCTCCAATTGCTCAGCCCAGCAAGCTGAGGTCTTACAAGCAGCTGTTAGTACTGCAAGAAGACATTTATGGGTACTGAAACCCCCCATTCAATTCAAATACGGATCCAAAGGGGGGTTGGGGGGCTACTGTGTTGAAAAATTCATTGTATATATATATATTGTTGTGGTTGACGAAATTCGCAAACCACCATTCAGGTCCCTTAGGTGAGATATCTCGGTAAGTATATGTGTAGTTAGGCCCAAACCCGTTGTTTAGAGGGAATAAATGTCATTCATGCGGGCTGCGACCCTTCGAGATAGCCGTTTTTCTTTTACTATCTTTATTTTGGACCAGCCGCCATTACTACCACCACCAACCACGTCTCAACAGCCATCACACAACAACCACCAACCGCAACGCCGCTTCACAACAACAGCCACGACCTTTACCGTCACAACTCGCCCTCGCAACCATCGCATCACCGTCATTCCCACGCCGCTTGTGGGCACCGATACTGGACTCGTGCAGGGCGCGCACCGAGCAGCGGGTGCAGAGGCACAGCCTTTCCGAAGAAAACGGATCAAAAACGACTCACGCCCACTTCTGTTCCGTCCTATCGGCGAGCGTGGGGCGATTTGGCCCCGCCTCCAGGTGCGTTGGAGTAATATCGCGAAATGCAAATTCATGGATCAAAAAGCATTCACGCCCACTTTTCCTCGGTCCAATGGGGAGCCAGTTGGAGGTGAAGGGTCGGAGGTAAAGGGTCGAAGGTGAAGGAGCGAGGCCACGGGGCATATAAGGGGCTGCGTTCGTCAGTCAAGGCAGTTAAGAGTTCGGAGTCAGTGAAGAGTTGGGACGACTCAAGAGAGGAGTCGGAGAAGGCGGTTGGACGGAGCTGTGGAGAGGTGGCGGCGGCGAAGGCGGTCGAGGGGGTGCTCATGTCGGAGTCGGGGAGCTGCGGAGGGAGAGGCCGGCGGCGCGACCGAGGTCGTGGTGGAGACGCTCGTCACGGGACCCGAGACAGGGAGATATCCTCCTTCCCCCGAGCATCAACAACCCCCTCCTGTTTCCCCCCGCGCTGAGATAGTGCGAGAAGGGGGCCCCGTTCCCACCCCCTACCAGACACTGTCCGCGAGGCCCGCGGAGTCGGGGCGCCACCGCCATCTTGCGGCTCATCATCAGACGGGTAGGCCCGACGCGGTCTCGGCCCCAGGCTCGCCTACCCCCCTCATCCTTGAGGGTGGTCCTTTTCTTTTGCTTTGAGTGTATGTGTTGTCGGCGCCGTCTGTGAAGTAAAACTTATAAGTGTTGCCGTGTGCTCGGTAGTCGGTTAGATCTGCATTGTTGCATTTGCTTTTTGTGTATTATTGTGCTTCTTCTTCTTTTACATTTGCTTTTGGTGTAATTGTATATGTGTGCTTTCCGTTCATCGCGAAATAAATGTGCTTCATGTTGAACTGTTTTCCCGTTTCGCTTCGTCTTTTCCTCTATTGAATCTCCATCTTACTTCACGTAAAGGGTTGGTCGTGGGCTAAAACGCCCGATAATTAATCGAACCGTCCAGGTTGACGATAACACCGCTCGGTTATCCCGATAGTACGGAACGGGTCGCTTAAAGTGGCCCGTGTCCGAAGTCGACCTGCGGCGAGGTGCGGTCGCCCGGTCTACCCTCCGTGTGAGTACTTAGGTAGGTCGAATTTGGCGAGCAACCCTATCCCACGCGGGGGGCCGATTGGCACGATCGTGGTGAGGCCGAAAGGCCCACCCGTGACTAGTTCCCGGCGTTAGTCCGAGAGGGTCACGACGGGATTGTCCGTCCGGTGGGCGACGTGCCGCGATTCGAGTTACGTGGCCGTTCGCACGCCGGCGGGCGCGAATCCGCAACACTGGTGTCAGGTCGTGCGATATAAACTCATCGCCCTCCTCGTGGCACTGGTATCGGAGAACGGGAAAACGGGCTCTCCTGTCTCCAACTGAATTCACGGGAATCGGTCCAGGGGTGAGAGGAGCGACCCCCGATTCCCTCCAAATTACGAGCGATTCAAATTTACCCTTTACGAGAAATAAGATGGCGTCTCAAGGCGAGCGGGAGCCGGGGGTATTAGGTATGTGTCGTCATGTAGGATCCATGGCCCAGGTCGGTTCTTTTTATAATTATAACCCCACCACTAACTGTGGTCAGTGGGAGCGGCTTGAGCACGAACTTTGCCGGCAAACGGAGTCGCACAATGGCAGCACAGAGCGGGCTGATATTAATGGCACAGCACGAGGCGTGAGCTCCCAGTCACCGGTTCAAGGCACGTGGTCACGGCATGTGCCATGGCAGGCGTGGCAGGATGACTATGCGAGCATTGGCAGGCTTCAGGCACAATTGGGGGACGTCTTGGAAAAGGTGAAGCGTTATGAAGAATATATCGAGGAGGTGCAACGTGGAGTGGACGAGTCACAACGGCACGCAGACGCGCTTCAGAAAAATTACGTGTACGGGGAGACACAGCGATTGGACGATTTACTGGAACGAATTCGGTGGCAAAAACATGACTTGGCCAATAGAGTCGACAAATTACGTGGGAAAAAGAATTTGGTAGTGTTTTATACCCGTCAGTTGGAATATGCAAAGAGCAAACTGAACAAAAGAATAGAGGAACAGCAGATTGGTATCTCCCAGGAAAGGAAACAATGGGAGGAAGAATGGAAAACCGAGCTTGAAAAGAAACAAAAGGAGCACGACTTGGAAGTAAAACAATTAATGGAAAAATTATTGGAGGAAGCAAGGTGGTTCAAAGAACTAGAGGGGAGAGTGAGGGAAATACAGTTGGAAGAGAAAAAATGTGAACACGATGGGGAGTTGGAACAATTGAAAGAAGAGATAAGAACAGGCAATCAGGAAAGAGAAAGCCTAGAATGGAAGATAAAAAGAGGAGAGAGACAGCTCGAGGAAAGGGCGGAGGAATTGCTGGAAAAGTCAGAACAGTTCGAAGAACTGCAGGGAGAATTGAGGGAGGAAGGAGAAAGGAAAACAAAGCTCGAAAAGGAAAAACGCGAACAAGATGGAGAATTGGAACTACTGAAGCGAGAGGTAAGGGCAAGCCAGTTTAAAAGAGAAATCCTGGAAGGGGAGATTAGAATGGGAAAGGAATGGCAGAAAAAACTCAATGAATACAGTAAAAAAAGGGACGAATTGAGGAGGGAAGCGGTGGAAAGAAGAGATGAAATGAGTGAAGAAGCACGCAAATTGAGAAAGGAATTGGAAAAGAAAGCTTCTGATTTACAGAAACACCAAAACAAAGAGAGGGAATTACAAAACGAGTTGAGGATGGTGAGAGAAGAAAGAACGACAGCAGAGAATGAAACGTTAAGGAACCACACTGAGCAGATTGAACAATTAGAAGCCAAAGCAAAGTCGGAGTGTGCGGAGATGAGAAAGGAATTGGAAAAGAAAGCTTCTGAGTTACAGAAACACCAAAACAAAGAGAGGGAATTACAAAACGAGTTGAGGATGGTGAGAGAAGAAAGAACGACAACGGAAAATGAAACGTTAAGAAACTACACTGTACAGATCGAACAGCTGGAAGCGAAGGTCAGATTAAAGAATGAGATGCAAGAAAGAGTAATGATGGAAGAACGAATCAGACAGGAAAAGGAAGTCAGCCAACTGAAAGAAATAACGAGATTGCAGAATGAGGAACAAGAAAGAGTACTGAAAGAACAAGGATTGAGACAGGAGAAGGAAATCAGCTAACTGAAGGAAACCACGAGATTGCAGAATGAGATGCAAAAAAGAGTAATGATGGAAGAACGAATCAGACAGGAGAAGGAAGTCAGCCAACTGAAAGAAATAACGAGATTGCAGAATGAGGAACAAGAAAGAGTACTGAAAGAACAAGGATTGAGACAGGAGAAGGAAATCAGCCAACTGAAGGAAACCACGAGATTGCAGAATGAGATGCAAAAAAGAGTAATGATGGAAGAACGAATCAGACAGGAGAAGGAAGTCAGCCAACTGAAAGAAATAACGAGATTACAGAATGAGGAACAAGAAAGAGTACTGAAAGAACAAGGAATGAGACAGAAGGAAATCGGCCAACTGAAGGAAACTACGAGATTGCAGAATGAGATGCAAAAAAGAGTAATGAAGGAAGAACAAATAAGACAGGAGAAGGAAGTTAGCCAACTGAAAGAAATAACGAGATTGCAGAATGAGGAACAAGGAAGACAGTGGAATAGGAAATACAAAGAACAAGGAATGAGACAGGAGAAAGAAATCCGTCAATTGAAGGAAACGATAAGATTGCAGAACGAGGAACAAGAGAGACAGTGGAATAAAAAACTGAAAGAGTATGAATTTGAAACTGAACGACAAAAGGAAAAAAATAGGGTGGAATATGAGAAGTTGAAGGAGCAAGGAATGAAGCAGGAAGGAGAAATCAGGAGATTGAAGGACACAAGATTGGAGAGGGAAGAACGAGAGGAACAATGGAATAGAAAACAAAAAGAACATGAATCTGAGGCTGACCAATTGAAAGAAAAGCTGAGGCTGGAGTACGAGGAGATAGACAAAGAACACCGAATGAAACACAAAATGGAAATGAACCAAATGAAGAAAACCATGAAACTGGAGAAGGAAGGACAGGAGAGGAAATGAGGAAGAGTAATTAGACAGCAGCAAATGAAACACAAAATGGAGATGAACCAAATTAAGAAAACCATGAAACTGGATAAGGAAAGACAGGAGAGGAAACGCGGAAGAATAATGAGACAGCAGCGAATGAAACACAAAAAGGAGATTAACCAAATGAAGAAAACCATGAAACTGGATAAGGAAACACAGGAGAGGAAACAAGGAAGAGTAATGAGACAGCAGCGAATGAAACACAAAAAGGAGATTAACCAAATGAAACTGGAGAAGGAAGGACAGGAGAGGAAATGAGGAAGAGTCGTGAGAGAACAGCGAATGAAACACAGGAAGGAAATGAGCCAATTGAAAGAAACAATGAGATTGGAAAACAAAGAGCAGGAGGAACAGTGGGAGAGAAAACAACAACTATATGAGTGTGAAATTGAACAACTAAAATGGAGAGCGAGATTGGAGTCAACGGAGATTGAGGAGCTCCGGAGGGAGAACGAACAGCTAATGGGGCTCAGAGAGAAAGAACGACTCAGATGGGAAGGAAAAAGGAACCAGGAAGAGACAGAAATAAGGAACAAGGAGAGAAAAGGTATAGAGACACGGGAGACAAGAGACGAGGTGAAAGTAATTGGGAGGGAGAGAAAAGAACAATTAATACGGAAAGCAAGGATGAGGTACGCGGAGATCGTGAAAGAGCAAGGAGTGAAAAACAGGGAAGGACGGGAGCGACTGAAGGAGAAAGCAAGGTTGACCTCCATAAAGATAAGGGAAAGACGCCAGAAAGAAGCAGAGACCAATAGACACGAGGAGACGACAGAAAGAATAAAATGTATAGAGACACGGGAGATAGAGGGTGAATTGGACAAGGTTAGTGACGCACACACACACACGGAGGTAGTGGAGGATAATGGGGGTGAGCTCGCGGACTGGGTAGAGACCCGGTGCGAGCAGTTGGATGGCCTCCTCCAGGAACGAGGGGAGGGAGTATGCCCCCTTGAGGCGAGTCACGACCAGGTGAGTTCGGTCGTGCTTTGCGAGGTCGAGGGGAGGAGTGCTGTGGACAGGTGCACGGAGAGCTTGGGGGGTATAGAGGCCCCGGAGACCCTTGTGGGGACACATATCCCCAGTGTGGTTGTCCCTGTGTGTGTGGTGCAAGGTGTGAGTGCGTCCCCGTGTGTGGAAGCGACCCCGTGTGTGAGTGGTGTGGTGGCGATTGTGCCGGAGTACGTGCTTCCCAGCACGCCGTGTGTAAAAGGGGCACCGTGGATGAGTGCCCCCGCGTGTGTGAGTGAGGCACGGTGTATGAGTGAGGCACCGCGGGCGAGTGCCCCCGCGTGTGTGAGTGGTATGGTTTGTGTGAGGGAAATGGCACGAGTGAGTGGAAGGCCGCGAGTGAGTGGAGCCACGTGTGCGAGGGAGATGGCATGCGTGAGTGAACGGCCGAGTGCAAGGGAGACCGTGTGTGTGAGAGAGCGGTATGTAAGGGAGATGTCGGTGGGCATGTGTGAACATGCAGCCGCGTCTCCCGGTGTGAGTTTAATGGTGAGGTGTGTTAGTGTCGTAACACGCGGGAGTGCGTGTGTGGAATGGAGACGGAGACTGCGACAGAGGAAAGAAAGCCGAGTAGCGGCTGTAGTTGTTTCGGGGACCGTGCCGGGTTCACTCAGCAGTGAGCACGAGGTCCGTGCTGTGCAACGCACGAGACCCCCACGTGCTCGCTTGCGAGAGTGAAGTCCCGGTCCGGAAACGCACGCGGTGGATTTGCCGATCCCGCGGACGGACAAAGTTTAGGCAGGATTATGGATTTGGACCGGACGGGTTCTCCACGCGATCGTGTGTGTTAAGCCCCAACGGGCAAAGCACATGTGTTCGCGTGGGGAACCCCTCGAGACGTGGGGCTTGTGTTTTTTTTTATGCGCACGGTGACGTCATGGCTGCACGTGGGGTTGGAATCTGGCAGGAGGTGTATCCCTGCCGGATGGTACCGTCCAAGGAGGGACGAGGTACACGTGCAGCTGCATGACGTCACGGGCAGGTGCAAAGTGCACAAGCTGTGAGTTGCCGCGCTGGTGCTGCGCATGTGAAAAAAAAAAAAAAGCAAGCCTCACTTTCGGGTGCACAGGATTCCTGGGCAAGGGGTGGAAGACCCCCTTGACCAGGGCACAGGATGGAAACTAGTTAGGGGGAAGGGTTAGCTTAGTTAGACCGACTTCATGGGGCAGGGGTAAGTCCTCATGGAGTCCGTGGAATGGATTAGTTAGAGGGATTGTAGTCAGATTTAGGTTGGGAAATGATTTTAGAGATTTGGAGACAGTGACAGCCTTTGGATGTGTAGAGTTGACGTAGTTTAGCTACGTAGTGTTAAAAGGAACGTGCTACTAGTTTAAGGGACGACGTGGGAGCACGAGTTAGTTAGGGGATGTAGTTAGGAGGATGGCAGAGTTCAGCGGTGTGTGTGTTGAAGAGTTGGTGAGTTGTGAGGTGAGTACTTGTTGAGTGAGTGAGGCCAGCGGGTCTGTGTGAGTGGAGCGAATGGGGAATGCATGGTGCGATGAGTGATTGGGGGGAGGAGTGACTCCCGCCCAAGGGACCCCGGGGTCAGTGTAGAGTGAGTTAGCTGGGTTAGTCAAATTAACAAAAATGGAGGTCGTTTTGTTGTTGGTGGGAGTGTAGGCTCGAAACCCGTTTGGAGGGGTGCAGGAGCCCTGTTGACGGGCTGGGAGCGTGGCTGCGAAAGGTGAGTATCGCTGAGTGGGTACCCCGGGCACCAGGCTAGTCGGCCGTGGTAGGCCAAGGGCCCATGGGGGGCCGGGATAGCGTAGTGGGCACGGGTGCGCCTGCTTGGTGCGGGGGCCCGGGGCGCCATTAGCCGCGTGGGCAGTGTTGTGGGCACGGGTGACCCTCGGAAAGGGGCCTGGGAAGCCAGCCTGCCACGTGTGCGTTTCAGGGGAGGTGCCATGGGGGGCACTCCCCGGTGTTAGGGAGCTGGTAGGCTCGGAGGCAGTGTCGTGCCCGGGGGTGCCATAGCGGGAGATTCGGCAGAGGGTCGTGCCTGCCAAAGGGAGCCACGTGTCCCAGCCATGAGACCGTGTGAGGGCACGGAGAGAAAATTGGGGGGCGAGGCCCGAAATTGTGAGGACACCAACACAGGCGACGGGAATCTGGGTTGTTAGAACCAATAGTTTAAGCGAGAGGCGCTTGTTGGAAGCCCCGGGGTAGTTTAACAGGTTAATGGTTAGGGTAGATTAGGAAGTGTACCCCTCCGCACCATCCATCCCCTCGCTCTCGTTGTGGGCCGCTGGACCCACTTTAGTTATAGATCGCTGAAGTCTGGGGAGGCCATCCTGAGGCTTAGATTGGGCCTCAACACAGGACGCTAGCTCTCCCTTATTCCCCTCCGGGAAGGGAACGTAGGGGTTGGGAGTAGGCTCGGTGACAGGATAGGTTAGCCGAACAAGGACGATAAAGGGGGTTAGGGGACGATTTATAGTGGGGAAGTAAAAAAAAAAAATATGTTGGGGCTAAATTGGGGTTTGACAAATTAAGGGAGTGGGTATAGACAGTGACAGGCAAAGGCGATAGGTTGGGAGGGAGACCGTAGGGTAGGTCCGAGCCCGCCTTCCGAGTGGCCAGCACCACCGCACTCCCTCCACCAACCTCCACTGAACGGCAAAGGCTGGCCAGCTTCATCTGCTGGCTGCGTTGCTGCAAGGCAAAGGCCGGCCCACTTCATAGGCAGCTGTTGTTTTGCTGCAAGGCCTGTGCCGGCTGGATCGTCTGCAGCTGCTGTGCTGCAAGGCCTGTGCCGGTCGGATTGTCTGCAGCTGCTGTGCTGCAAGGCCTGTGCCGGTCGGATTGTCTGCAGCTGCTGTGCTTCAAGGCCTGTGCCGGCCAGTTCATCTGCCGGCTGGGTTTGCCTGCAGCGGCCTTCTTCTGCTGCTGCCTTTGCCATGCCATGCCCACTGCCCACGTTCACCAGCCCCGTTCAATTTTGCTTTGCCCCCCCCCCTGTTCATTTCCATGCGCGCCGGGATCATCGTAAAAGCAACAGTTTGCAAGCTGCAAGAACTGCCCTGTTGGCAGCTACAACACGGGCCTGCAGTGGCGGCCCGTGCACCGTGTTTGCGTTCATTTCAAACCATTCATCCATCCATTCGTTGTGTTCATTGCGTGTGCCACTTGAGCTGGCACGGAGACTACGTTTGTGCAGCCCATGCACCGTTGTGGTTCACTGCGTTCAGTTCAAAAGGGAAGGCCTTGGACTGCGTGTGAGCAGCCGGCCACGTTCCCTGTCACCTGCATTGTTTGAGTCAGAGACTGCATGCGAGCAGCCTGGCTCCCTGCTAACTGCTTTCTTTTTGCAGAGTTCAGTGATCCTGGGCCATGGTTTAGTGTAAAATTTGTAAGTTAAGGTTAAGATGAACTGTAAATATGAGTGCGCCCCCCCCATGTTTGTCTTAGCGCCGGCAATTTTATTTAAGTCGTCCGTGTGAGTGAGTTTGTTTAGGTAGTTACTCAGCCCTCAGGTTATTTATTTTGGGGACACGAATACCATGAATGTCGCACTCAGGGATCCGTAGGTAAAATGTACTAGGGGTAAACTACACATGATGGCACACGAAAATTTGACGACTCGGGACGAGTCTGTAAAAAGGGGAGGGGGCAGTGTTGTGGTTGACGAAATTCGCAAACCACCATTCAGGTCCCTTAGGTGAGATATCTCGGTAAGTATATGTGTAGTTAGGCCCAAACCCGTTGTTTAGAGGGAATAAATGTCATTCATGCGGGCTGCGACCCTTCTAGATAGCCGTTTTTCTTTTACTATCTTTATTTTGGACCAGCCGCCATTACTACCACCACAAACCACGTCTCAACAGCCATCACACAACAACCACCAACCGCAACGCTGCTTCATAACAACAGCCACGACCTTTACCGTCACAACTCGCCCTCGCAACCATCGCATCACCGTCATTCCCACGCCGCTTGTGGGCACCGATACTGGACTCGTGCAGGGCGCGCACCGAGCAGCGGGTGCAGAGGGACAGCCTTTCCGAAGAAAACGGATCAAAAACGACTCACGCCCACTTCTGTTCCGTCCTATCGGCGAGCGTGGGGCGATTTGGCCCCGCCTCCAGGTGCGTTGGAGTAATATCGCTATATGCAAATTTATGGATCAAAAAGCATTCACGCCCACTTTTCCTCGGTCCAATGGGGAGCCAGTTGGAGGTGAAGGGTCGGAGGTAAAGGGTCGAAGGTGAAGGAGTGAGGCCACGGGGCATATAAGGGGCTGCGTTCGTCAGTCAAGGCAGTTAAGAGTTCGGAGTCAGTGAAGAGTTGGGACGAGTCAAGAGAGGAGTCGGAGAAGGCGGTTGGACGGAGCTGTGGAGAGGTGGCGGCGGCGAAGGCGGTCGAGGGGGTGCTCATGTCGGAGTCGGGGAGCTGCGGAGGGAGAGGCCGGCGGCGCGACCGAGGTCGTGGTGGAGACGCTCGTCGCGGGACCCGAGACAGGGAGATATCCTCCTTCCCCCGAGCATCAACAACCCCCTCCTGTTTCCCCCCGCGCTGAGATAGTGCGAGAAGGGGGCCCCGTTCCCACCCCCTACCAGACACTGTCCGCGAGGCCCGCGGAGTCGGGGCGCCACCGCCATCTTGCGGCTCATCATCAGACGGGTAGGCCCGACGCGGTCTCGGCCCCAGGCCCGCCTACCCCCCTCATCCTTGAGGGTGGTCCTTTTCTTTTGCTTTGAGTGTATGTGTTGTCGGCGCCGTCTGTGAAGTAAAACTGTATAAGTGTTGCCGTGTGCTTGGTCGTCGGTTAGATCTGCATTGTTGCATTTGCTTTTTGTGTATTATTGTGCTTCTTCTTCTTTTACATTTGCTTTTGGTGTAATTGTATATGTGTGCTTTCCGTTCATCGCGAAATAAATGTGCTTCATGTTGAACTGTTTTCCCGTTTCGCTTCGTCTTTTCCTCTATTGAATCTCCATCTTACTTCACGTAAAGGGTTGGTCGTGGGCTAAAACGCCCGATAATTAATCGAACCGTCCAGGTTGACGATAACACCGCTCGGTTATCCCGATAGTACGGAACGGGTCGCTTGAAGTGGCCCGTGTCCGAAGTCGACCTGCGGCGAGGTGCGGTCGCCCGGTCTACCCTCCGTGTGGGTACTTAGGAAGGTCGAATTTGGCGAGCAACCCTATCCCACGCGGGGGGCCGATTGGCACGATCGTGGTGAGGCCGAAAGGCCCACCCGTGACTAGTTCCCGGCGTTAGTCCGAGAGGGTCACGACGGGATTGTCCGTCCGGTGGGCGACGTGCCGCGATTCGAGTTACGTGGCCGTTCGCACGCCGGCGGGCGCGAATCCGCAACAATATTAATGAAATAATGTTACCTCTTATAATGATTGATCTGTGAACCAAGTACATCAGGTGGTGAAGAAAATTGGGTTAAAATACAGGTCAAAGACATGTAACAAGTTACACACTTAGCAAAATAAAAAAGCCTTTTGATCTGCAAGTTTGTCTGCCAAGGTCAGCTGCCGGCATGAATAGCAGAAAGCAAAACATCTCTGGTGGCTTTGTATGGGCCTCTATTCGTGAGGTTAATTCATGAATCAGATTTAATTGGACTAACGTAACGGTCATCTGGAGTAGCTAACCAGGGGAAGATCAGGGGACCAGTTGGGTGCTAACAGCAGGTGTCATCTTCTATCTATAATTCCAGCAATGTGTGTGTGTGTGTGTGTGTGTGTGTGTGTGTGTGTGTGTCTGCGACCACTGTTTCTCGACAACCACTGGTCCGATCTAATTGAAACTTGCCAGATATATTGCTGGGGACCTGAGTATGTGCCTTTTCAAGGTTTGATATTAATCGGACAAGTGCTTCCCAAGTTATGGCCATTTATTAACCAAACCAATGACAGGACACGTTGCTTGGCGTTTTGCACCCACAGTATCCATCTTCGATCTATAATTCCAGCAATCTGTTTGTTTGCCTTTTCAAGGTTTGAAATTAATCGGATAAGTGGTTCCCAAGTTATGGCCAAGTTAGAGCGCATTTCCCATTACGGGTTACAACGTACGGACTTCCGGATAGTGATGACTTACTGTATTCTAATAATTTCTCTATTTCTTATGCGCATTTATAGATAAACACAATGCCCCAATCCAGTCGTCGTTTATGAGAGCGAAGGAACGGCCTGTGTAGTTGTTTGAAAGTTTTTTTTTCCTTTTTTTTGCATGTACGGCCACGCACGTACGGCCACGCATGTACGGCCTGTGTGGTTGTTGTTTCTGGCACGCGGTTTGAAAGTTGTTTTTTTTTGCACGTACGGCCACGCACGTACGGGCACGCACTAGTGACTCAAATGCTCACAGCAGGTTCAAATCCTGCCATGCTTCCCCCACCACAAGGATAAACATTATTTCGGGAAGAGATGGTGGAGGTTACAAAAGAGATAGCTACATGCATGGACAGGGAGTATTTTGAGCTGCAATTTGGAGTGGCTTTCATCTGGTGACTCAACTTTGACAAATGACTTGACAATTTTTGCACACCTGTTTAAAAACAGAGGTTTAAACTGTATTTATTTGTTTTGATAAAGGAATGGATTTGTATTTAAAAAGTCAGAGCAAATGATGAGATGGCTGGAGTATGTGTGATGGGATTGTAGATACATTTTTATCATGATGGGTTTGGGGGTGATAAAATATATAAATTGATGATGATTAAAACTTGATATTAAAATAAAATATTAAACCTGAAATAGAAATATACTCAAATATGATGTCACCATCCTGATTCTTTTAAGTATGTAATCCATTTTGGAATTAATATAATTATATTTCTCCTTTGTATGGAAAGATCACCTGTATATTAAAAGTGTCAACAGGTTGAACTTTGCCAGTAAGTTGAGTATAAAGAAGAATTGCCTGTCATTTTAAAGCTATCTTAAGAATTTTTATAAAAGACACAAACAACTTGGAATGTGGATTTAAGAAAATGTCCAGATGAGTCCACGAAGCTCGAGTCGCTTCAAAATAATATATCTTCCCAGTTTTGGGAGAAGTAGACCGACCTTTTAACCTACAAACGATGGAAACTTGTTTTAATGCCCATTAGAATTGGTGTTTGACGTCATTCTAGCATTCTGTGTGATTAATGTCCAGATTTGAATATGTGTTCCAACCATTTAAGCAGGAGCTGTCTAAGAAGACTGAAGATAAGTTTCACCTGGAAAATGTCAAGATCAGGCGAACTGGCGCTAGTGCCAGAAAATGATAAAAACTGTGTCTTATTGAAAACTATATAAAGACGAAGAGTCTCCACTTGTATTTGAGATTTCTGGAACGCGTTCGTCTGCTCAGAACCTCCTATGTGCGCATATTAAATGTGTCTTGTATGTGAATAAATGTTCTAAATTGTACAGAAGTTGTGTAACTGTATCTACAGGATATTGCAGCATTTTGCTGTATAAGCGAGAGAGAAGTGGATAAAAGAAATGGGCAATGTCAGAGATTAAAAACGTTGATGGAATTCCGAATAGTGATGAGAAAGGTTGGTAACAGATTATTTTTCGAAGATTTTACAGCTCCATTGACCATGAAAAGAAATGGACGCTCATCAGATCGATGAAACAATATTAGCATTTGGTATAAATAAACTGTTTGGAGAAATTTTGTATCTCTTAATCATGTTGTTAAGTTTTGTTTCCAAATGTTTCCAAATGGACGCTCTGCAGCCAAAGTGTTGTCCGCAGATCGGCAACTCACACTGCTGAAAATGTCAAGGCCGAGCGGCGTGGAACTCTTACTATGAGGGAGTCCGCAGAGCTGAGACCCGAGAAAGACTTCCAAAAGAATCGCCCTGTGACTACAATGATAGCCATGCTACTTTTTTAAAACTTTAATTACTCCTGTGAATTAATGTAAAAATGTACAACCTAGCTTTGAATTACCAGTGAGCTTTTACCTGTACGGTAGTGATGGGGATAGTTTTATGGTCAATAGGACCAACAAGTATACTCATGATAATGTTTGCATGCACTGGGTTTGTTGTCACATGCATAAACATGGGGAATAGTTAGTAACTAATGGAAGTTGTCTACAGTAACTTCGTTGATTACTTTCAGACTCAGCTCATAAAAGGGAAAAATAACTCATTGAGAACACTGGAGGCACAAGATTTTTGTGTTCATTGTGTCTTTTTCTCCATGACAATTCATAATGTTATTTGAACAATCATGTTTCTTTTGGTTATAATTAATATCAAGTTTTGTTTTGGAATTACAAATTGAGAAACCTTTATCATATACGTCTCTTCGTGTCCACACTTTTGGAACAGCAGTACAATTTAAAACCAGTAACTTGGGACACATGTAAATGATCAATTATATCACAGTAAGGTACACCATTGGTTATTGATAAATTGTATCGATTGATTGATATATTATCAACCACTGTCGCTATGGACATCGTTGATCGATTAAGGGTAGATAAAAGTTACTGAGAATTGAATCGAGATAATATATTAAGTTGAGGCATTTCCATAATATTGAAGGAGGGTCTATGTTATTAAATTGATGGACAGATTGGTCAATATTATATATGAGGAATCATAACTTAACTGTAAGGGAAAATCAATATATCAGGGAAATCAGAATGGTATATATAATAACCATAATGCAGAATGGCTGGAAGAATGGCTAGACCAACAGCAATTATGAAATCAATTCACAGAATTAGGAATTGTTCCATGTATTGTAATTGTATTGCTCTCACTGATTCGTGGCTCGTACTGGCCTGACTGTAATTTAAGAAAAATGCCTCCATATTTTGTGGAAAGAGAAATAAAAATGGATAAACAAGAATCATGCCAAGTACAGAAGGCATTCACATGTGAAATGAATGTTAAATCGGTCAGAGTGTAAGAATTATATGATTGAAAATAGTGCAATGATGCCACAAGCCAATTAAAATACTGTATGACATGTTTTATTTGTTTTCTGATTAATTGGACAGGTGCATGATTTTTGATTCAGTGGTACTTCTTGTATGTTTACTTAAGTAAGTTGAGGTATTTCTAACACTGACTTGACCATCTTTCATCTGTACAGAAGTGCTAAGTTAGCTGGAAATAAATAAATAAATAATTGCAGTTGCTCTGGAACTGCTTGTGAATGAAAATTGAAGAAGGAGCTAACTTTCATCATTATTGTATAGATGATGGAATATTTTTCTTGACTAGAAGGGATTTTTTGGAGGATCGTGAAAAGAATTGTTGACAATTGAGATTTCTAAATATTTTAGCATGTCGTTTAGGTGTCCAAAAAAAGGGAAAGGAAAGGGTAAAATTTTGATAGAACATGCAATGTCCGTTACATGCTTAACCTTGATTTTGTTTGTTTTAAAGTGTTGAGAGGAATTGAACTATGCAGTGTACGATTTTGTCTCATAAATCTTTGGAACAACTTCCACCAAAAGATTGGATGATGGGGAGAACCCAGATTTGGGTGATTGGGCATTCAACACGTGATCATGACAATACCCCCTTCCTGAGGAGATAAGATGAGCATGTTAAAGAAAGAAAGAGAGAGAAAAAAAGAAAAAAAACCCCACTGAAAAGGTTGGACAAGTCAAACCACAGCAAGGCAAAGACTTAACATCATCGTTGTATGGTGCCTGCCTCCAACGTGCAAAGCTCGCTTGGTGAATCAAATCTGATTGCACGAACTGCTGCGACGAGGCCCCAAACTCTGCTGGGGCTGGATCTCTGGGTCACGTCTTGAGTCCTTTTCGTCTCCTTCAACCCAGTGTCATCTGCAACCCAATGTCGGGCCCAAGTTCGTACCTGCCAAGATCTACCTTCTCTGCAGTTCAAGGAGAGCCAAGACTGTGTTTCCCGTTGGGTGCTGCTCTATCTTCACCCTGACCCGTTTATGTTCTGGCCTCGGGTAGCATGTCTTTTCGATTCGTGACAACTGCTGAGGAACAGGCCAATAATAAAATGGAAACACACTCACTAACCTGGCTGGGACACTATTGAAATGGTTGTCGTCCAGCATTATTATCTGAGTACTCGCTGCCATTATTGATTGAACTTGTGTTCGGAATATCTTTCCTCCTCTAGGAACAGGGTATGGTGATCATGTGTAATATAATTATTTAAATTTTTCCTGATATGAAAAAAGAGGGGATGTGGAAGAAAAATAATTATATTCATGTACTCTCAATTATATAATTGTTGCTGGTACTTTATAAATTTAATTTTTGTACTATAGTCGAATTGGCTGTCAGTAATGTTTCCCTTTTCCCAAGAGTCTTTTGACCTACATATTGATAAAAGGAATATCTTACTATGAAAAAGGTCTTGCTCACTGCATAGAAACAGGGTGACCTGGTTGATAACACTGCAAACTTTTGCCATGATTGTGTCAATCTCTCCCTCCCACCCAAAGTGGACACGAATTGCAGTTTTGAGTTCGTTTGCCTAGTACTTCAAACCGTCACATTCTTTGGAATGTCAAATTGCGTATAAGAAGAATTGCTTCGGGCTTTTGTTTCAGTTAAGTCCATTCAAATGTTTCAGTGAAATCATGCAATGTTCTTCCTCCGTATATACGAAATTAAAGATTCTCCGTTTGCATGCTGATCCAACTTGTGGAAATTGAGTTCTTTTCCACCACATCGGGCGATATGGCAATTCATGTCAAGACAGTGGGTGTGGCTACAACTGCAAAAGTCTTTCAATCCCCTTCATACTGAACAGAGAGCTCCATCTTGTGGGAGAAGAATGTGTGGAAAACCATCCTCAACCAATTTCTTTTTTGAGTTTAAATGAAAAACACTTTAAAATTGTACTGTTCACCTTGAGACAAAAAGGTCCATAAAATCAGAAAAGATAATTACTTTTTTTGATGTAATATAGATATTTAAGTAATAAACAAAGAACTGAACATGGTTTTTAATTCTCATAATTTTTTGAGGTGTCTCAGTTAAAACAACAAACCCGTCAGGTACTGCCTCCACAAATTCCATGTAAACTGCCATGACGAGAATTGAGGGAAAGATTGCCAGCATGCAATGGATAATGGCCAAACAACTCGCTTCAGATTCGTCAGAAAGTGAATTTGACGAATAATTTTCTGATCAAGAATCCCCAGATTATGAGGACAGTCAAAATCATTACGTAGAAGGTGCTGTCAGACTGTACCTGTATGAACCAGAGGTCGAGATGACGTCATAGGAGGGGTAGGGCCAATCAAGCATTTTTTTTGAGGGCGGGGCCAATTGAGTGTAGAAGGGCACCAAATAACACTACAATCTTCCTTTCAAGATATTCATTCAAGAAAAGAATGACGATTAAGTGTTAACTGAAGCCATATCAATTCATAATACCAAAAATGATTTTCCGATTCTGTGGACCATTAAGCGCAATCTCTTCTTATTCTTCTCCTTTGATGGCCCTCATTATTCCCTCATACTCATTATTGGGGTTAGCAGGGGACGGGCTGTGGGGTGGGAATTGGTCTGGAACCGGCGAGCCAGGACTGATATTTGACTTGAAGGAACATTTAATTTCTTCAATGTGCCAGTAATAACTTGCCGACTTCACAAAATACACTGTGGGATCTTTAACACCCACCAATATTCCCAGTGCAAGCAAACGGATCCTCTGGCTTAACGTCTTTCCGATGGATGGCAAACATATTCATACATCGTCCTATACGCAAAATACCAAGGTGACAGTTTATAGGTGGGTCTAGATTTGGACCCAGGCAAGACAGCTCAAAGCCAAGTGGCTCATTAATCTGAGCTATCCAGCCAGCCCTTCAGATTTAAGTGCAACTGTCCGTAAGCATTTCATGCTTACATCTGTGGTGAAGTGGGCCTGCGGGTGCAGGGCGTGATGCGGGGAGCGTGGTGGAGGCGTGGAGGAGTGGTTTTGGAGTGATCACGTGCTTGCACGGGATATAGGAGTGCGCGCCGCCTGAGGCGTTGCGGTAGCCTGTGTAGTCTGTAGTAGTGTGCATCTGGACGGGCAATAAACAGTGTTCGAGAATCCTCACGACTGTCCGAGTGCCGCTGCCCTCCGGACACCACAGTTGGCGACGAGTCTGTTCGGATCGGCGTGTGCAGAGTGGTTGGGTTGTTGGATCGCGGCAGCGAGTAACTCAGCGCATCTCGCGCGGTTCGAAGTCTACACCGGGCGAGGGTCCCGGAGGAGCGCATCGCGAGTTTCGCGCGCCGCACGCACAGGCTTCGGGGCCAGGCGTCTCACCGTCACGGAGGGCTCAAGCATGGCAGAAGGTCGGGGCACGGCGCACGGACGCGTGCCCGTCTTCATCGGAGACGACTTCGAATTGTTTTCTGAACAATTGGGCTGCTATTTCCACGCGAATGATGTGGACGATGAAAGCAAACGCAAATCGATCTTGCTCGCCTCGCTATCAACGGAGCATTATCGGCTGCTGAGTGATTTGGTAGCGCCAGATAAGCCCAGTGATGACGGGCTGTCGTTTCAGGATATTGTGGAGAAGATGAAGGCACACATGTCGCCGGAGAAGTCATTGCAGCTCGCTCGATACCAGTTCGATCACCTCGCAAAGGTTGCGGAGGAGCGCGTTGCAGATTTCGTGGCACGGGTGAAGCATTCGGCCGTGGCTTGCAAGTTTACGGCGGAGGAGCGTCCAGCGCGACTCAGAGATAGTTTTATTTTGGTGCTGCAAGATGCGAAGATGGTGGCAGCCATTCTGCGGATGCGCAGTGTCGACGTTACATTCGACTCAGCGGTCGGGACTGCTTCAGCTGTCGAGCAGACGCTCACGGATGTCCGCACCATCGCCAGCCAGGACGTGATGGGTAGTTCCGGCTGGGGCATGTCGGCTGACCCGGGCTCTACGCGATGACCCAGGTGCCCCAGGTCGCGCGCGCGTCTGGCGGTGCGAGCTGGGGGCGCGCGCCGCAGCGCGGCCGCACCGGGAGCGAAATGGACTTCCAGGGATGCTGGGGGTGTGGTGGTCCGCACCTGCGACGGGTGTGCCCGTATAAGAACACCGTGTGTTTGCATTGTCACAAGGTGGGAAACTTGAAGCGTGTGTGTCGGATGGCGGGGGCCGCCGTTAAGGTCTTGGATGGCGAGGTGCGGGACGACCCCAGCGACCTGGGGAGCGGCCTGCAGCCAGGGCATAGCGATCCCAGCGGCCCGGAGCAGGAGATGCAACCAATGTTGAGTCTGTTTTCGATTGGTCCGGAGGTGACAAGACCAATCGGGGTGGAGGTCGAGGTGAATGGCGAGCCGATCGTATTTCAAGTTGACACCGGGGCCGCAGTGTCGGTCATGGGCGAGCGGGCGGCTCGTGGTCTTCGCCTGGTCAAGACGACCTTGTCGCTGTGCACGTACACCGGTGAAGCGATTGCACCGCTTGCGGTGGCAGACGTCTCGGTGGTCTACCGGGGTCGAAGCGCCCTACTCTCGGTGTTTGTGGTATGAGGGGTGGGGGCCGCCCTTTTGGGCCGGGACTGGTTGGCGCACCTCGGGCTGGATCTCCAGTTCGTACCTCCAGGTGCTCCGGTGCCTCCTTCGAGACCCGAGCGCGAGGTTCTGGCGGCAGGAGCCGCAACGATGCAACGGGAGCGGCCGTTCATTGCTTCCTGCGACGATGATGTACGGTGCTGGAGCAACGGGAGCCATGCCAGCCGCGATGAGCTCTCGCGCTTCGGCTGCGCTCATGATACAGTGTGCGCCCGTGTCGTTCAGGCAATTTCAGCGGGGAATTGGAGCGAGCCAGTCACATTCAAGATGTTCGCGGATCGCGACCGTCGGCGACAAGCAGGTCATTGCAGGGTCGCGACGACGACCGAGAGACGGACACGTGATGTGATTCATGGGTTGCTGTTTGTTGCGTGTTTGATTTTCATTGCTTGAGTGATGCAGTTTAGCGTTGTTAAAATAAATGCCAACAGTTCGTGTGTGAGAATATGTTTGGCTGGGATCAATCGATGGGATGTTCGATATGACCGATGTGATATGAAGGCCTTGGGGGCGATCGTGGCAAATAAAGAGGTCTTTCTGGTCTCCAACTGCGAGGGCAGTCCACGGGTCGTTACCCTGTCATGTGTGGGGATTATATTGGGAGAACGCGCTGTACGGAAAGGGGAGTTTGCATCTGCGCAGACGATGTTCTTGTTGCTTTATGGCCTGACTGGATGTGATGTGTGGTTTTGTATGGGATTGCTGGGATTGCAGCCGACTAATTGCCGGTTCGACTCGCGTGTGGGTCTCAGAGATCAACTCAGAGCCGGGGCTGGTTCACTGTTCAGCGTTACCACCACCCCTGGTTTCGGCAAGGTCAGACGTGCCTGGCGCCTGGGGCGCAACTCTCTGTTCTCGCCAATGCCGTTTGGACGTACGTTGGAATCTCGGTTGATTGTAATGCGTGGGTCTGTTATGGGGTTAATGGTGCGCCCAGCCGACGGCGCTGTTCAGCGTCACCGCCCAAGGTCAGACGGGTTTGGCTGGGCGGCACAAACTGCGCTGGCGCCACAGAGTCCAGACAACGAGCTTCCGAGCTCGGAATGTTTATCTGATTCGGGTCTGTCTGGGGGAGATGTGCCGCCTTGTCGGCCGGGGGCATTTGATGGTGCCGGGGGAGGTTCGCTCAGGAGGTCGTCGCGACCTCGCCGGAGGGCGTGTGAGCATGAGCCGCCTGGGGGGCACTTCTGCTGCGTAGTGATGCTGTGCTTCCCGCCTTGCTTCTTGATATCTGTAACGCGGTCAGGGTTTTTGTGGGTTCGTCGTGCGACTCGGTCTTCGGAACCTGTCCGTTGCAGTTCAACTCGCTCACAGCGACACGTTATATGGTGTGATGTGCCTACGCTTTTTGGTTATTATCGTTTGTGTACCTCTCTGCTTTTATATCATGGTATTCTGTGCCGATTATGCTTATTATGATGATGGTCGTTTTATGATCATAGTTTTAGGAGGGAGGAGTGTGGTGTAGTGGGCCTGCGGGTGCAGGGCGTGATGCGGGGAGCGTGGTGGAGGCGTGGAGGAGTGGTTTTGGAGTGGTCACGTGCTTGCACGGGATATAGGAGTGCGCGCCTCCTGAGGCGTTGCGGTAGCCTGCGTAGTCTGTGGAGCCTGGGTAGTCTGTAGTAGTGTGCATCTGGACGGGCAATAAACAGTGTTCGAGAATCCTCACGACTGTCCGAGTCCCGCTGCCCTCCGGACACTACAACATCGACATGCAAATAAATGAAGTTCGACATTTCGCAGTGTAGGAACAGGAACAGTGCAGGAACAAACAATCAATGAATATCATACAACACTTATGAGTATCTTTCAAAACATTCAGTATGATTTTCAAGAAAACTATGTACAAAACCAGTTTGTGCAATGAGACAAATCAGGAGCTGCTAGGATTAAGGTAACCTGGAGAGTTGCGTTCATACTTGCCTCACAAAGCAGCTGCTCCTTGTGAGACAACTCAGTCAAAGCTATTCCGAGCTGCATCTGTTTGACACAAAGTAACCAAAGACATCATAAAAGGAAGTGATAATGGCCATGTTATAAATGATATAAAATGTGCCAGTTGGACAAGAAAAGGATAAGCCAGGCGAAAAATTAAAATAACAAAAGTATGCATCATTTTCAGAGAAAACTAACGCAAATTTTTTTTGAAAATAAAGGTTATGGCCAAACAGAAAAGTTAAAATAACGAAACAAAATTGTTAAATGAAGAATAATATTACAATTGAAAAATGGTGACAGAGATAGTTTGTAGAAAAGAAGGATGTAGGGATTGAAATTCACTTTTTGTAAAGTTTTTATAAAAAAAATTGCGTTTTGCATCAGTCCAGAAACATCGTGATCAACCCCTCCAAATCAAACAGGCAGAGATCAGGAAGTAAACGTTCCTTGGTAATAAAAGCCCGACCAACAGATCCAGGCAGTTTCAGTTACAATGCAAGCATGTGTTCTCGTGGAATTGTGGGTGTGGGTATAGGTGTGTATGTGTTGCAAATGAACTTTTGTGCTTGAATTATGCAAATAGACAAATTTTTCCAAATGGCCAAAGTTCTTGGATAACCAAATTAGCACAAACTGGAAAAAAGGAAATGAGGCATCAATAATGTGAGCTGACCGAACAAGTCCAACAGAAACAAATTTGAACATGTGAACGAACGAACGAACGCGCACGCACACACTTCCTTAAAAGTAAAGAGTTCATAGAAAACCTTACCCTGTACCACACAGTTTTGAGATAAATATAATAATAACACGACTACTACTACTAATAATAAATAAATAAATAAATATATCCAAAATCCAAATCCATTGGGACCATACTCTGTGCAGAGCGTTGGTGCTGTCAAAGCAGTTTCCTGGGCTATTGGGCACAATCCTGGACAGGTCACCACTCCAACGCAGGATACTTGGATGGCTCAATCATCCCAGCAAGCTGGTACTCATTCTGCCGACCTCGGAAGGATGACAGGCAGAGTCAACCCCACCTGGTATTAATTCAACAGCTGAGTGGGATTTGAACTCAGGACCATAGGACCCCAAAGGCCGCCATCCTAACCATTAAGCCAATGCCAGGCATATGTATGTATGTATGTATGTATGTATGTATGTATGTATGTATGTATGTATTCCACTGTACACACACACACACACACACACACACACACACACACACACACACACACACACACACACACACACACACACACACACACACACACACACACACACACACACACACACACACACACACACACACACACACACACACGGGCGGGGTCTACAAGTGGCAAATTTGATTGGTCGTGATGACATAAAATAGCATAATATTTTGTTCAAGTACTGCTACATGGAAGGGTTTTGAAAGTGCCAATAAGTTGATTTGTGTTCCATAGTGTTCAAGTATATAATTCAATTGAAACAACATGGAGATTGCAGAATTTTTTTTTGAAGTTTACCAATGTTACATCACCTTATTTAAGATTTTAGAATAGTTCTTCATGCCTGGTTGGGTCCATTATGACGTCCTGAATAACAGTAAGTTTCCCATTTGGAATGATTTTCAATTTTGTTCGACTGCCATCCAGGCAGAGTAAAAAAAAAAAATTATCGTACTTTCTGTGCTGCATGATCGGAACAAAATTCAGAGACAAAGTAGTGCTAAACTGCAAGTTCGTTTTCCGATTAATGTTCCGATTCGTGTTCAAAATATAACTGAATTGAAATCAAGTTATTCCTTGATCATGATTTGATGTTTGCTGAGACATGGACAGATAGATAGACAG
Organism: Eptatretus burgeri; assembly: GCF_056783735.1. Taxonomy (NCBI): domain Eukaryota; kingdom Metazoa; phylum Chordata; class Myxini; order Myxiniformes; family Myxinidae; genus Eptatretus; species Eptatretus burgeri. The sequence continues at coordinate 52,396,482 of NC_140963.1, forward strand.
ATGTGAACCAATTGCTTAACCCTGCTTTTCACTTCAAATGCACAGGGTAAAAATGCAACTGAAGAAATAGATCACAATGAGACCCAAAATATAAATAAACGAGAAGGGAACTCTTTGACGTCACCAGACATGCCTCCATCCACATTAATACATCAATATACATACATGTTCCAAGTTTGATTTAAATCCCTGAATCCAGATTCAATATCCATACTAATAAATGTCAATGCGTGTGTGTGTGTGTGTGTGTGTGTGTGTGTGTGTGTGTATATGTGTGTGTATATGTGTGTGTGTGTGTGTGTGTGTGTGTGTGTATATGTGTGTGTGTGTGTGTGTGTGTGTGTGTGTGTGTGTGTGTGTGTGTGTGTGTGTGTGTGTGTGTGTGTGTGTGTGTGTGTGTGTGTGTGTGTCCCCTCCATAACTCCAAAACCATAAAACTGAGCAGCCTGAAACTTTCATGCATGGTAAGAAATTTCCACGGAAGCGCACGACTGAAAATTGGGTGTTGGGGTTAATTAAAACACTCCATTTGACTTATTTAATTACATCCATTATCAGGTACATCTCAGTCACCACTCTCTATGGGCTCTTAAGGTGTATCCAAGGTAAGCTAGCTGGGGTCTGAAACCGCCATGTTTTTTGCCCTGTTTAACATTGCCTTGACTTGGAACAGGCCACAACAATTTTAACGATCAAGTTTTTGGGGTTTATTCCACTTTCCTCACTCATATTATATATCGAATGCCTGTTCATCATAGCTATGAATCACGAGGTACATTTATAAATGCCTGGAAACTTCAGCCTTTGTTGCTTTATTTAATTTCTGAAAAACTCAATACATTTTTGAAATTTCGAGCGATACAGAACTCTATCGTTTTTGGCCCAATCTCTCAATGGTGAAGAATGACTTTTAACATGATCAGATCCAGAATCGGATCTTCACCAAAAGTGAACGAGTTCTTCCTTGTCACACACCAAACCTGTCCACCAAGTTTCATCTGAATCCGTCCACAACTTTTTATGATATCACGCGATATATCGTTTTTGGCCCAATCTGAAGAATCACTTAAAAATGAAGCTGCTGCATAAACCAACCCAAGAAGGCCTACACAAGTGAGAACTTTGTTTACCTTGTCTAGCAAAGCACTTACCTTGTGTAGGCCTTCTTGGGTTGCTTTATGCAGCAGCTTTGGCTCGTGGAGTGTGGGAGGTGTTAATTAATTATTTATATAATCCGAGCCACCTGGGTTTACTCGATTAGGTGAGAGTTGATTGGTTATTCACTCCATTCACAGGTGAGATGTGGGTTGGTCTTTATTATTTAAAATATATATACACACATATATATATATATATATATATATATATATATATATATATATATATATATATATATATATATATATATATATATATATATATATATATACACATATTGTTGTGGTTGAGGAAATTCGCAAACCACCATTCAGGTCCCGTAGGTGAGATATCTCTGTAAGTATATGTGTAGTTAGGCCCAAACCCGTTGTTTAGAGGGAATAAATGTCATTCATTCGGGCTGTGACCCTTCTAGATAGCCGTTTTTCTTTTACTATCTTTATTTTGGACCAGCCGCCATTACTACCATTACTACCACCACCAACCACGTCTCAACAGCCATCACACAACAACCACCAACCGCAACGCCGCTTCACAACCACAGCCACGACCCTTGCCGTCACATCTCGCTCTCGCAACCATCGCATCACCGCCATTCCCGCGCCGCTTGTGGACACCGATCCTGGACTCGTGCAGGGCGCGCGCCGAGCGGTGGGTGCAAAAACACCAGCCTTTCCGAAGAAATCGGATCAAAAACGATTCACGCCTACTTCTGTTCCGTCCCATCAGTGAGCATGGGGCGATTTGGCCCCGCCTCCAAGTGCGTCTGAGTATAATCGCTATATGCAGATTCGTGGATCAAAAAGCATTCACGCCCACTTTTCCTCTGTCCAATGGGGAGCCAGCCAGAGGTAAAGGGTTGAAGGTGAAGGAGCGAAGCCACGGGGGCTATAAAGGGCCGCGTTCGCTCGCCAAAAAAGTAGTTGAGTTGGGAAGAGTCAAGTTGAGTTGGGAAGAGTCGGAGTAGTTGAGTGAGTCAAGGAGTCAGTCAAGGAGAGTTGAGAAGAGAAGAGTCAGAGAAAGCAGTTGGACGGAGCTGAGGAGAGTGGAGAGTTGGAGAGGTGGCGGCGGCGAAGGCAGTCGAGAGGGCGCTCGTGTCAGAGTCGGGGAGCTGCGGAGAGGGGAGGCCGGTAACGCGACCGAGGTCGCGGTGGAGACGCTCGTCGCGGGACCCGAGCCAGCGAGATATCCTCATTCCCCCGAGCATCAACAACCCCCTCCTGTTTCCCCCCGCCCGGCTATGCACCATGCTGGCAGGAATCAGTGGGGAAATGCACGAAATGAAAACGAGGATGGATACAAACACAAATGAAATGATAAACGAAATAAAAGGCATGAACGAAAAGATGGAAACAAACGCACTCAAAATGAAGGAAGAAATGAAAGGGCTGCGGGGTGAGACGCGGAACATGGGCCGAAGCCTGCAGGCGGGCATGAAGGCAGTAACCGGGGAGCTCAAAATGGCGACGCCACGTGTGGGAGCGAACGAGCTGGGAGGGAGTGCAACGGCTGTCGGGCCCGCGGTGGAGGCGGGTAAGAAAAAAATAATTCGGGGGACGTGTTGGGCGAGGGTCGTGACGGAAAAAGTGACGGTAACCGAGAGGGACAAACTAATTGGGGTGACGGAGACGTGCACGAGGGAGATAACAAGGGAAGAGACGGAAATAATAGTTGAGACAAGGGAGGTAAAGGGTGAAGAGGTGACTGAGTTGGCAGAGACACGGGAGATGGGAACGATAGAGGGAAGACTACACGATGAAGACGGGGTAAGTGACGCACACACACACACACGGAGGTAGTGGAGGATAATGGGGGTGAGCTCGCGGACTGGGTAGAGACCCGGTGCGAGCAGCGGGATGGCCTCCTCCAGGAACGAGGGGAGGGAGTATGCCCCCTTGAAGCGAGTCACGACCAGGTGAGTTCGGTCGTGCTTTGCGAGGTTGAGGGGACGGGTGCTGTGGACAGGTGCACGGAGAGCTTGGGGGGTATAGAGGCCCCGGAGACCCTTGTGGGGACACGAATCCCCAGTGTGGTTGTCCCTGTGTGTGTGGTGCAAGGTGTGAGTGCGTCCCCGTGTGTGGATGAAACCGCCAGTATGGATGAGACACCGCGGGCGAGTTCCCCCGTGTGTGTGAGTGAGACACCGCGGGCGAGTGCCCCCGCGTGTGTGAGTGAGGAACGATGTGTGAGTGAGACACCGCGGGCGAGTGCCCCCGCGTGTGCTTGTGAGGCACGATGTGTGAGTGAGACACCGCGGGCGAGTGCCCCCGCGTGTGTGAGTGGTGTAGTGGCAAGTGTGCCAAAGGGCGTGCTTCCCAGCATGCCGTGTGTGGATGAGGCACCGTGTGTGAGTGTCGCCGTGTGTGTGAGTGAAACGGCCAGTATGAGTGAGGCACCGCGGGCGAGTGCCCCCGCGTGTGTGAGTGGTATGGCCTGCGTGAGGGAAATGGCACGAGTGAGTGGAAGGCCGCGAGTGAGTGGAGCCACGTGTGCGAGGGAAATGGCATGCGTGAGTGAGCGGCCGAGTGTGAGAGAGACAGTGTGTGCAAGGTCGCTGTGTGTAAGGGAGATGTCGGTCGGCATGTGTGAACATGCAGCCGCGTCTCCCGGTGTGAGTTTAATGGTGAGGTGTGTTAGCGCCGTAACACGCGGGAGTGCGTGTGTGGAATGGAGACGGAGACTGCGACAGAGGAAAGAAAGCCGAGTAGCGGCTGTAGATGTTTCGGGGACCGTGCCGGGTTCGCCCAGCAGCGAGCGCGAGGTCCGTGCTGTGCAACGCACGAGGCCCCCACGTGCTCGCTTGCGAGAGTGAAGTCCCGGTCCGGAAACGCACGCGGTGGATTTGCCGATCCCGCGGACGGACAAAGTTTAGGCAGGATTATGGATTTGGACCGGACGGGTTCTCCACGCGATCGTGTGTGTTAAGCTCCAATGGGCAGAGCACATGTGCTCGCGTGGGGAACCCCTCGAGACGTGGGGCTTGTGTTTTTGTTATGCGCACGGTGACGTCATGGCTGCACGTGGGGTTGGAATCCGGCAGGAGGGGTATCCCTGCCGGATGGTACCGTCCAAGGAGGGACGAGGTACACGTGCAGCTGCATGACGTCACGGGCAGGTGCAAAGTGCACAAGCTGTGAGTTGCCGCGCTGGTGCTGCGCATGTGAAAAAAAAAAAAAAAGGGGAAAAGCAAGCCTCACTTTTCGGGTGCACAGGATTCCCGGGCAAGGGGTGGAAGACCCCCCTGCCAGGGCACAGGATGGAAACTAGTTAGGTGGAAGGGTTAGCATAGCTAGACCGACTTCATGGGGCAGGGGTAAGTCCTCATGGAGTCCGTGGAATGGATGAGTTAGAGGGATTGTTGGTTGAGATTTAGGTTGGGGAAATAATTTTTGGGACATTTGGAGACAGTGACAGACAGTGAATGTGTAGTGGGGACGTAGCTTAGCTACGTAGTGTTAAAAGGAATGTGCTGTAGTTTAAGGGACGACGTGGGAGCACGAGTTAGTTAGGGGATGTAGTTAGGAGGATGGCGGAGTTCAGCGGTGTGTGTGTTGAAGAGTTGGTGAGTTGTGAGGTGAGTACTTGTTGAGTGAGTAAGGCCAGCGGGTCTGTGTGAGTGGAGCGAATGGGGAATGCATGGTGCGATGAGTGATTGGGGGGAGGAGTGACCCCCGCCCAAGGGACCCCGGGATCAGTGTAGAGTGAGTTAGCTGGGTTAGTCAAATTGAAAAATGGAAGTCGTTTTGTTGTTGGTGTGAGTGTAGGCTCGAAACCCGTTTGGAGGGGTGCAGGAGCCCTGTTGACGGGCTGGGAGCGTGGCTGCGAAAGGTGAGTATCGCTGAGTGGGTACCCCGGGCACCAGGCTAGTCGGCCGTAGTAGGCCAAGGGCCATGGGTGGCCGGGATAGCGCAGTGGGCATGGGTGCGTCA
>NC_140963.1:52406568-52411568 GCF_056783735.1 Eptatretus burgeri
ACTATCGGTTCTAAAAAAAACCATGATTCCCGTCGCCTGTGTTGGTGTCCATTATAAATTTGGGCCTTACCCTCAAATTTTCATTCGTGCCCTCGCACAATTTCCTGGCTGAGCAGCGTGGCTCAACTGGCACGAACTCCCCCCTGCCGAACTCTAACCACGGCACCCCCAGGCCTGCAGGCTGCCTCCGAGCCGAGCTGGTCCCTTCAACGCGGGGGGTTGCCCTCTCTGGCATTGCCCCCCCTCCGATGCCCACGTGGCGTGTTGATGCCCCGGGTCCCTTTCCGAGGGTCGCCTGTGCCCACTACACTGCCCCCGTGGCATTTTGGCGCTACGGGTCCCGTTTCTGACGGGTCGCCCGTGCCCACTACACTATGCCGGCCCCTCTTGGGCCCTTGGCGTACTCTGGCCGACTAGTCCAGTGCCTGGGGTGCCCACTAAACAAATACTCAACTTTCCACAGCCACGCTCCCAGCCGGTCCATGAACTCTTGCACCCCTCCAAATGGGTTTCGTGCCTTCTCTCGACACCAACAACAAAACGACCTCCTTTTAGTAAATTTGACTACCCACGAACTAACATTAAACTGACCCCAGGGTCACTTGGGTGGGAATCACTCCTCCCCTCAACCAGTCATTCGCACCATGCATACCACATTCGCTCCACTCACACAATTGGGCCCACTGTCCCACACGCTTTCCATTTCACAACTCACTCCAACACTCTATACTGTCATTCTTCTAACTAAATCCCCTGACGAACTCGTGCTCCCTCGTCATTCCTTATTCTCATGCATGTTCCATTTATTCTACGTCCCCACTACACATTTCCAGTCTGTCCATGTCTCCAAAAATCCTAAAAAATTCCCATTTCCTAAATCTGAATTAAAATCCCTCTAACTAATCAATTCCACGGGCTCCATGAGGTACAACCCATGTCCCCATGAAGCCGGTCTAACTATCGCTAACCCATACTCCTAACTAGTACTTCCTGTGCCCCCGAGACAGGGGGGGTCTTCCACCCCTTGCCCAGGGAATCCTGTTCACCCGAAGCGAGGCTTGCTTTTTTTTTTTTGATGCGCGCACCAGCGTGGCAACTCGCAACCTGCGCTCCTTTCCGTGACGTCATGGCAGCTGCTCGCGCTTCGCGCACCTCGTCCCTTCTTGGACGGTAACATCTGGCAGGGATTCTCTTCTGCCAGATTTCACCCATGCAGCCACGACGTCACTGCGCATCCCAAAGCAAGCCCCGCGTTCGAGGGGTTCCCCACGCGAACACACGTGCTCCGCTCGTTGGAGCTTCACACACACACCCGCGTGGAGAACCCATCCGGTCCAAATCCACATCCAGCCAACCTTCTGTCCGTCCGTGGGATCGGCTAATCCACCGCGTGCGTTTACGGACGGGCTTCACTCCTGCAGGCGCACACGTGGCGGCCTTGTGCGTTGCACGGTACGGACCCCACGTGCACTGTCTTGCAAACCCGGCACGGTTCCCAAAATAGCTACGGCCGTTACTCGGCCTTTGTCCCTCATCTGTCGCAGTCGTCATCGCCATTCAACGCGCACACTCCTGCGTGCCACGACGCTCACACACCTCGCCATTACATGAGGACATGCGGTTGCGGTCTCCCGCATGCTAACCGCCATCTCCCTCTCATACCGCCACCTAACACACCGTGCTTCACTCACACAGACCCTTTCACTCACACACGCAGTCTCTTTCACACACGCTGTTTCTTCCACCCTCGGTGTTTCTCTCACACACTTCGAAACCACACACGCTGTTTACCTCGCACATGGTGTTTCGTCCACACGCGGTGCTTCGTCCACACGCGGTGCTTCGTCCACACGCGGTGCTTCGTCCACACGCGGTGCTTCGTCCACACGCGGTGCTTCGTCCACACGCGGTGCTTCGTCCACACGCGGTGCTTCGACCACACGCGGTGCTTCGTCCACACGCGGTGCCTCGTCCACACGCGGTGCCTCGTCCACACGCGGTGCCTCGTCCACACGCGGTGCCTCGTCCACACGCGGTGCCTCGTCCACACGCGGTGCCTCGTCCACACGCGGTGCCTCGTCCACACGCGGTGCCTCGTCCACACGCGGTGCTTCGTCCACACGCGGTGCTTCGTCCACACGCGGTGCTTCGTCCACACGCGGTGCTTCGTCCACACGCGGTGCTTCGTCCACACGCGGTGCTTCGTCCACACGCGGTGCTTCGTCCACACGCGGTGCTTCATACACACGCGGTGTTTCATACACACACGGTGTTTCATACACACACGGTGCCTCATCCACACACGGTGCTTCATCCACACACGGTGCTTCATCCACACACGGTGCTTCATCCACACCATGCGTTCTGGAAAGCACGCATTTCGGCACACTCGCAGACACACCTTTTGACACCACACACACCGGAACAATCACGCTGGGAATTAGCACCACCACAAGGGGTCCCGGGGTTTCCATAACCCCCAAGCTCCGCGTGCACCCGTTCACAGCACTCGCCCCCTCTACCAAGCCAAGCTCGACCGGACCCACCTGGTCGAGATCCGCTTCAAGGGGGAACATTCCCTCCCATCTTTCCTGGAGTAGGCTATCCGGCTGCTTGCATCGGGTCACGAGACATTCCCCGAGCTCCCCTTCATTGTCCTCCACTACTTCCATGTGTGTGTGTTCGTCTTTAGTTTCTCTCTATCGTGTAGTCTCTTCTCTACCATTTCTACCTCCCGTGTCTCTGTTATTCCTTTTATTATTTCCGTCGCCTCGACGTGTCTTGTACACGTCTCCGTCACCCCATTTAATTTTTCCATGTCACCGTCACTTTATCCGTCACAACTCTTGCCCAGCACGTCTCCCGCATTACTTTGTCCTCCACTGCGGGGCCGACACAATCCACACTCTCCCTCAGATCGCTCGCTCCAGCACGTGGCGCCGCCATTATGCCCGCATGCAGGCATCGCCCCATGCGCCGCATTTCCTCCCGCATTTCTTTCATTTCTTTTTTCATCTCGAGTGCGTTTCCATCCATTTTTGCCAGCAATATTTCTAATAGCTGGCCCATGTCAGGTGGCCCGGTGGCAGTCGCTTCGCCATTATCGGGCGCGGATCCGCCGGGGACCGAGGGGAGGGGGGTTGTCATACACCGCGGCCCCCGCCGCTGCGCCCATTGCGGACTCTGCATTTGTTTGTGGGGGGTGTTCAACCTGCATAATGGACATGTTCTGCATGGTTATTTCGCCCTGAGCCATGATTTCTAACATTCCTAAATTCATTACCCGCTGCTCCCGTTCGCCTTGAACCGCCATCTTGCTTAACGGAAATAATTTAAAAGCTCGTTTTTTTTTAATGGAACCGGAGGGTCGCCTCGTACGCCCTTGATCCGGTTCCGTTAATTTTGTTGGAGGCGGGAGAGTTTGTTTTCCCGCTCCTCGACACCAGTGTTGTAGAATTCCCGCCCGCCGGGCATGCGAACGACCGCGTCTAACCAATAGCGGTTGCTTTGCCCACCGAAAGGACAATCCAGTCATGACTTTCTGGAACAACGCCAGAAACCAGTCACGGGTGGGTTTTTAATCCCACCACGGCCCAGTCCGTATTCCACCCGCGCGAAATAGGGTCAATCGCCGAATATCGATATACCTAAGTACCCGCGCGGGTAACCTACCGAGGGACCATATGTCTAGAAGGCCTGCTTGGACACAAACCGCTTAAGCCAGTGGTTCTTAACCTTTTTATGTGCTCGTACCCCTTGAGCTTTCATAATATTTCCCCGTACCACCTGTCTAAAAATTTCTTATTAGTGATTTATTTATTATTATTATTGGAATTTAAGTAATATACAGTATTGAATTTGACACCATATATCGTACCCCCTGCTTTGATGCTTCGTACCCCCGGGTAAGAACCACTTGACTGGCTTAAGCGGTCCACTGCGTTCTGGGATAACCGAGCGGGTATTATCGCCAGACCTCCCAAGACCCGATTCTTTTTATCGGCTATTTTAAAAACCAACTATATTCCGAGTGCAAGATGGGGCAGTTCAATGAGGGAATGGACGCAACGAACAGGTTTACATTCACACAAGGACATTTATTATAATAAAGCACGTATGCAATTAAACAAGGCAAAACACGTATGCAATTATACAACCAACAAAAGAACTACAACCGTCTACTTATTATGTACAGTCACTTGCACTTAACAGCAGTTCCTACTTATTAGACGGGCCCACGGACACACGTACGCACACACACACACACCCAAGAAATGGTGGCAGAGGCCTTTAATAACGATTTCCAGCTCGGAGGACAGGTGAGCTGAACGCCAGAACCTATCTCAAACCTCTCCACCTCGTGTGGTCTTCAAGTTGTTTGGACCCGGGCTCCAGCGAGAGTGAGCTGGATCCAATCGCCGTAAGCTGCAATCTTTCCCGAGCTCCCGCGAATCCTCCCGCGCTTCTCAACACGTGCTGGTGAGATGAGGCGCCGATCCTTCCCGTCGCTGCGTCGCTTCCCCGAGGAACCACCTCCTGCGCTTCTCAACACGTGCTGGTGAGATGAGGCGCCGAACCTTCCTGTCGATGCGTCGCTTCCCCGAGGAACCACCTCCACGAAGAGGTCGATGAGTCGCACCAAGCCGGGAACCAAAATGGAGAACAAAGAGCTCCAGGAACCGAGAAGAAGAATCCACCACTCTCAGCTCGAGCCGAGCGACCGGCTTAACTTCCTCCCAAACAGGGCAGCATGAAGCAAAAAGCTCTCCCGGTCCAAGCAGAAGCCGAAGCTCACTGAGCCAGCTAAAGCAAAAAGCTTCCACAGGCCTCAACCCTAACGCAAGCCAAGCAGGACCCGACGGTAATCTGAACGACTCCCCTCAACTCCCTTCTCCAACTCTGCCCTTCCAACTGACCCTGAACAAAAGATAAAGATCTCCTCTTATCCTTCTCCGCCCCCCCCTCCGACACGCCCGGCATGACTCATGCCCTCGTGATCC
>NC_140963.1:52426568-52431568 GCF_056783735.1 Eptatretus burgeri
TGGGAGCATACGCCAGAGCAGCGCATTGCTGCTCCACTTTCCACCAGTACTCCAGAGGCCTCCATCCATCTCCCTGGCAGATGCCTGGCCCATCCCTATTTCCTTGAGATGCCAATCAACCTGCTGCAACCACAAGGCACATGATCAGCCCATTGGCCTCCTCCACTCATGAGGCTCCCTCACTGAAAGAATCGGGTGAAAGGGATCAGCGTCAGGAAAACGAGCCACGTGTCGATACAGCCGACGCTGACGCAAATGGACGATCCAGGTAACAAATCTCATCAAGTCCCTATGAGCATCCACTTGACACAGACTGACCAGCGATAGCTTATAATTCTCTGAAGAGACCTGGTACCGAATAAGTTAAGACTCCATCACAGATCCTTGGTCAGAGCCCAAGTTCCACACACGAAGAGCAAGACTGGAAGGACCAAGGACTTGAAGACGCAGACTTCCGTCCTGCATAGGTAGCCACAGCGCGACACCCAATAATCCAGTGAATCCATGACTCCCCAGCGCCGACCCAGACATTTATCGATCTCTGGCTCCACATGCAGAAAAATGAATATCACTGGCAATGTAAGTGAATCTCTCTGTGACCTCAACATCCTCATCACAAACAGCTACAGACAATATAGCAGCATCCAAGAGGTCATTGAAAGCTTGGATCTTAGTTTTGACCCAGGATACCCGTAATCCCAGACGCTCCGACTCCTCATTCAATACCTCGAGAGCACCCATCAGGATATCCAGCGTCTCCGCAAAGATGACTGCATCATACAAGCACTGAAAATTGTGGGGCCTCCTTGTCCACCCTTAGCGCACGTACAGTTTTACACCTAAACTACCTGAACAGCTCAGCTGTCATTAAGTCTGGACCTACAACTCTGGTCAACGGTATCAAAAGTCCCTTGGGAGAGAAAATTTTTCTTCGCCTGAGGATGGGTTCCAAGCCATTCACCGACAACATCAAGGACGGTGGTCTTTAAGGCACTCCACACCTCTTCAGGATTCCCCAAAACACCCGGACCCTCCAAATCCACACTCAGGCTGTTCGCAAACTATCCAGCTACCCTCTCCTCCTTGAGCCTGAAAAACATCCAGCCTAGGCTGGGATGGTACCATTCTCTTGGATTTGAGCTGCAACTTCAGTCGTCCCAACAAGCCTGTGATTGGTAATGAGGAAATGAACACTCCGCTCGACCCTGCAGTTCTGAATCATCCTCAAGCGACCAGCACAACGAGTGCATGATCAATCTCCTTTGCCACACCACCGGCGTTGGAATACCAAGTCCAGCAATGATCCTGTGAGTGCTGAAACAATGAACCTGCCAGGCTCAGTCCACGACTTCATATAAAGTCAAGGAACTTAGTGCAATTCTGAGTCACAGTTCCAGACACATGGAGATCAACACATCTCTTAACCATCCCTGAAAGTTCCAGTCGATGCAATGACAGACATTCCCCAAGATGAGAAGAGTATCTTGTCCAGGGCACTGCTCAACCACAGACTCGAGCACGGTATAAAATGTCTCCTTCACAATGAGGTTCACTCACCTCAGTCAGAGCATATTCAGAGACCAGAGAAATGACACCCAAGGAGTGACGAATTCAGTCTCATAATACGCTCGTTAACCGGTGTTACCACTATTATCATGGGAGTCAACTTATTGAACACAACTACAGCAATTCCTTGGGCATGTTAACCATCAGAGCGATGATACTAGTAGAAGGTGTAACCACCTGCCATGATCTCACCACCATTCGGTCTCCAAACCTCAGAGAGTGCTGCAATACTGATATTCAAATGCTGGCGCTCAGATGATAGCAGAGACAGGTAATCATCCTCTCTTCGGGATAGGGCATTGCAGGCACCAACCCGAAGAGACCGCCTCAGGTTAACTCGAGGAGACTGCCGTCTGGTGGATGACACGACACACCACCACATCCCGACCCAGGAAGGTTACCCCGTGGTTTTCCTCCTATCATCAAAGAATGGTGGTCCCAAAAGCTTTGCCCCAATCCCGTCATCTGGTGAGCTGTCTTGGAGGTACTCCCATGGAATGGGCTTTTAGTTATTCGTTGCGTTTTTTAATGTGTTTTGCAGAACAAAGTGTTTTACGTTGGCCAGAGAGCAAATCCTGCCACCAACCTCCTAGAAAAAGTAAACCCAACTGCAGGAGGACATCTGCAGACACAGTTCGGCACCAGATATGGATGGCCGTTGGCTCCCAAGGAGCTCCTCTCCCCTTTGACAGGTTTTGTTTTTAGTCCTGTTGGGTGTCCATATCCATACACTCTCCTCACAAGGAAACCTGGTGGAGGAGACTGTTTCGTCACTGACAATGAAAGAGGTTTATACAGGTTTATATGGTACCTGCAGTCGGTTACATATCTGATCTGGGCTGACCTGACAAAAACAACAGTCTTCCTAAAATCTGTTTTTATTTCACTTCCATATTTGCTGCGAAAAGCAACCTGTTCTTCGACAAACATTTCAACAAATCAAATAAATCGAAAACTAAATAGTCAAAACAACCACAACTAGATATTAATTTTTGAAGAGACATTATCAGGGGTATCGTGAACACGAACCAAAACAGCATTTCATCCAATCTGTTTTCTACAATACAACTTTAAGGGCCTCTACTCCATATTCTCCATTTTTCTCATCCATTTCCAATATCACTGTAGAATGTTGGTACAATACCAGTGCTGTACCATCTGAGCTATCTGGGCGACACACTGGCTGAGCATGCAATTCTCCAACATATAGAGATGCCACTCTCCCCCGCTGCTTCCCAGACACTCAATGCCAACCATGGGAGCAGCAAGGGTAAAGAGAGTGGTATCTCTACATGTGGGAGAATTGTGTGCTCAGCCGGTCACCCAGATAGCAGGAAACTTGTATGGTTCACCAGAGGACCTGGGTTCGATTCCCAGTCTGAGTGAATAATTTTCCCACATATACATGTTTGTTTGTCTGTTCATTTGTAACTATATTTTTATTTGAGATTTTCTCGATTTTCCAGGAGTTTCAAAGGCTTGGACAAGTTTTACAGGACTTTCCAGTAATGGAAAATGCTCTCATTTTTCCAGAACTTTCAAGGAGTTTCAAGGACCGTGTCATACAGTTATCTTTTGAAACTCCCCCACAAGCCAAGGCACTGAAAACAAAAATACTTCTTTTGATACATAACCTCTTTGCAGCAAGTGCCTCGATCACAGCTCACCTCTTCCTGCAGGCTTTCACTCTCGGTTTGCTGCTCACGATCCTCAGTCTTCTGCAGCAAAAACAAATCAGAAGTGTCAAACATGTCACAGAAACAGCAAAATTATAAGCCAACAGTCAGTTTTCTAAGACCCAAGTTTGACTGCATCAATGATATTTGAGTTACTCATGAAATGTAGGAGATACGAGGTAAAAGTGATTTGAGCAACTTTCTTTTTCTTTCATGAGCCCAAATAGGTAGTCCGTGTGCTCGAGTAGCTTTGAATATCCTTCTGTAACAGGGATTTGGTTTGAGTTAAGTTGTCTTATTGTTATGTCTGCAATGAGGGGCAGGTATTGATATCAACATTCGGTCGGAAAGCATTTGTTTTCATTCTCTCTGCAAACCAGGCAAGGTAAGAAGAGGAGGGGGGTATTTTTGACTGTTTCTATCCCATGTGGCCTGATAAACGCCCTCCTTCCTCCTCCCCCTCGTGCTGGTGATGACCCCAAGTTAATGTGATGACACCCTAGAGGTGGTGACGCACTTCTAAATTGGTCGGTCCCGGACGGTGAACAAAGCACGCTTGGGCGAGGCAACGGGAAAGGTACCACCGACATGTGGGGGATCAGTTCGAGTTGGATCATTGAAACACAATATATATGAATATATGTATATGTATATATATATATATATATATATATATATATATATATATATATATATATATATATATATATATATATATATATATATATATATATATATATATATATGTAGAATTCTTTTAAAGACAAAAGGTGCTTCCAATCAAAAAGTAAACTATATCTCCTCTGGAATTTGAGTAATAAGCAAGAGCCGACCAGGTCTCAGGTGACGTTTCACCCACTTCAGAGCAGGTTTCCTCAGGCCAATAGACCCTGAGCCTCGGCACATGTCGCGACCACTTATTTTCGGTCATGTGCCAGTACACGAGGTCAAAATGGAGTGTGTATGTACATATATATATATATATATATATATATATATATATACATATACATATATATATATATATATACATATATATATATATATATATATATATATATACATATACATATATATATACAGTCAAAGCTCGTTACTATGCCACCCGTCGGGACCGAGCAAAAGTGGCATAGTAGCGAGAGTGGCATAGTAACGAGATTTTGTAAAAACGGCCTTATTTTCTCGAGTTACCCCTCTGTAGTTAATCTTTAGACAAAATTTATTCCAGCAAGTAAAAGACACGACTGTTGTATAAGCTAAGCGAACGGAGAACATACACACACTAACAGAGTTCACACACTAACATATGGCATGGCGAGAAATTCACGACACACAAAGCTTTCAAGAATCGTCGGATGGCGCATCTTCTTTCGGCGGATCTCGTGCATCTCGTTGTCTAGCCGATCGCACGCTTGCATCACACCGGGCTTCCCGCTTCTCTGCTGCATGAACTTCCGGACGGTGCTACAAGCGCGCTGGGCTTCCTCGAACGGAACGATTTCCTCCTCGACAGTTACCTCGTCATCTTCGCTTTCCACCGGCTCCTCACTGCACAGAATCTCCTCTGCAATCTCCTCCAGCGTGAAATACCCGCCAGTCGCGAGGCGCTCGTCGGCTTCGAGAAAGTCAGACAGCTCGATCTCCTCGTTCTCGTGCATCTTTTCCTCGGCAGGCAGAGCTTCCCAGATGTCGGGCAGCTCCGCATCCTGTGGCTCAGTTTGGATCTCCTCTTCGATGAACTTGGCCTTCGCGAAACAG
>NC_140963.1:52451568-52469068 GCF_056783735.1 Eptatretus burgeri
TATTTTCTTGTATACACAGTACTTGTGTGTACTTTCCTAATCAGTTTTTCTTTGACCACCTGGTTTATCCCATTTATTACTTATGAAATCTTTCGATTTCTTAAGTATATTGATGACTTCCGTCATCTGTTTGTGTGTTTGTTTGTGTGTGTGTGTGTGTGTGTGTGTGTGTGTGTGTGTGTGTGTGTGTGTGTGTGTGTGTGTGTGTGTGTGTGTGTGTGTGTGTGTGTGTGTGTGTTTGTGTGTGTGTGTTTGTGTATTTATTTGTAGGCACGATAACTCGAGAACAGAAGAAGCTACCAATGTCAAATTACACCACGTGATTCAGGAGGGTGATTGCTAGTGCTGATTAGATTTTGGTCAAAATCGGTCAAAGGTCAAGGTCACAGTGAGGTCAAACATTCGATTTTTGATGGTTTGGTACAGAATCATCGTAGAAACTTCTGGTTTGCGTCGCTACCTTCTCGAGAGACAGCTTTTATGAGACAAGATCAGAAGTCAAGTTGACGATTTCGTAAGTACCAGTCTATGACTGCTTGTTTTTCTATTAGCGGATTGTCTCCCCTCCCCATATTCTTTGAATAAAATTTTTTTTTTTACCATAAAATGTCTTCCCACCTTCGCTTCAAGATTTATGTTGAAAGCTGAAACAAAAATTAACCAGAGTGTGCAGCATATTCTTTGAAAACCAGTGATGGGTCAAATAGACTCATTTCTCTGTTTGAGGTCATATTGGATTGTGTGATAACTACTTGCACTCCGCGTCGTCCAATGGAAACTGTGGAACATTTGCATATTAGTTTCCAATCTGCAGATGGAATACAAATAATTAAATGCAATTGTTTTTATTCCCCACAAAGAATTCACTTTCAAATGCGACGTGGAAGTGTCGACGCATAAGCCAAGCTCTGTCTCTTACCCTGCCTCTCGGTCAGTGCGCCTTTGTTTCTCACTTTAACATCGATTTGATTTGGAAATGGAATTTTTTTGTTGTGACGTTGACTGAATGTATTGCAATAATCTGGTGGAGCAAATTTTGGGGTAATTGGCCCAGGGGTACATTACTTCTGCGGAAAGACAGAATAATCCATCCTACACAATTTCATTTACGACAATTATTATTTGCAACTATTTTATGAATTTTGTTCTATGATCGGAACCTCTCTCCTCCTTGTATGCATAGATTATAACTATGGTCTCTTATGAACCCTAAGTGTGAAAAATCATTGACTGCACAAGACACCAGAGAAAAAGACAAAATTACCAGATGCACCATCTGAACATTCAACATTCTTTCTTCTCCTTGCACCAATGCAGCTTTTACTTCTGCCAACTCCTCCTTCATGCTTTTCAGCTGCTGTTCCTTCCTACAAAGGCAAACAAAGTCAAATCCTTCATATTTGCTTTTAGCCAGATTTTAACCCATAATCACTGGGATGCCACTGGTGTCTTCAACAACGAGCCACCAAGGTACCCAGTTGGGCAAGCAAAGGAAATTGGTTCACCATAAGCATAGCTTCTCCTCTCTTTCTTGCCTCATTACTTTGCTCAGACAAGATCTTGTGGTGTTCACCCCTCAACTTGCTGGTCAAAATCAGCCCCCTATTATTAGTCCGGCGGCCAGGAGGACCCATCATGCACCCCCCTCAGCATTCATTGGGACGACTGTTTTCTTACTTCTTCTGGAGCTGGTGAAATTTTAAAACATGTACCTAAAGAATAAAATGTCACGATCAACGATTTTTGGGGGAAAAACAATATCGGCTTTAAAGCAGTAGAAATTGCATTAGATATGGGGGTGGGAAATTGGAAAATGAAAACGTGTCAATTTTTCCCCTCCAGGGTGTCTTCTTTGTCAATATTTTAAATGAACAAGATGATTTATTCATAATTTCAGCCTCCAGAAGAGATTTATCAGCTTAAGATACATTTTTAGATCCTCGTGGAGGATCTCGAAGTCTTACTCACGTTGTTGTTTATTTTCTTCTTGTGGACTTTTTTGTTTCACAGCCTCCAGTTTTCATCGCAACTTCCTGAAACTTGGCATATATATGTAAAAATACCCTGCGCAGAAAGTAACCATCTCCAATTTAGAAAATTCCTCCTAGAAAAAAAGTTATGACGTCAAAATATCTCCACTAATGGAAATCGCCTAAAAAATTATCTCTGAAACTAGGCAAGCTTTTTGAATTCTGTTTGCGGGAATCGAACAGGGCAATAGCAGAGATGAATTACCACACATATGATACATCACTATGACGTCATATCAATTTTTATGACGTCATTCCTATTTTTTGACATTTTTTGTTTCACAACCCAGAGTTTTCATCGGATCTTCGTGAAACTTGCCATGTATATGCAGAAAGCCCACGCGCAGGCAGTAACCATCTCCGATTTTAGAAATTCTTCCAAGAAAAAAAGTTGACGTCATAATATCGCCGCTAATGGAAATCGCCTGTATCATTATCTCCAAAACTAGGCAAGCTGTTTGAATTTTGTTTGCGGGAATCAAGCTGGGCATTAGCACAGATAATTTATCGCAAACCTGATATATCACAATGACGTCATATTCGTTTTTATGACGTCATCATTAAGAGGACAAGGATCTTAGCTCATTTGAGCTTGTTTAACTGATAATAGGCCACAATTAAACCGATTATTGAAATCACCCACATATTGCATTCTACAAGAGAAAAATGATAGTTTTTATTTTTATATAGTGAGAGTTCCCTGTGATTTAATGATGCATTATGCACCCTACACCTGGTTTGAACACTTCTCTTGACTGACACCAGGTGGCAGATTTTACTGAGGGAATAGTTGTCTCATGAGTTTCTGCACTGGTTATTTGGGGTGCTGCAGATTAAGTTTCAAGATTCAAACATGTCAGTTGAACAAGAAGGATTTCTGGTTGTAAATGCCTAAATATTCAGGTAAATGAGTAGATATAAGCAATGGTGGTTGTTGTTTCATCACTATAAAGTGGAGTGCTTGGCTTCGGAAGATAGATGATTACCTTGAAGGTTTAAACTTTACAACAATTCTGTTGAATTCATGTGATCTTCAAATTCACTTATCACCCAGTTTCATCATACTTACTAAATTTGTTTTGCATGTTCTATTTTAGAAACTATGCAACTATGAACATGCAATGCAGAAAATACAATAAGGCTGGGAGTTGTTTTTTTTTAATGTTTTAGAATTTTTTTTTCAGGCAAAAAAGGAAGGAGGGAGGAAAAAATATATATATATATATATATATATATATATATATATATATATATATATATATATATATATATATATATATATATATATATATATATATATATATATATATATTAAGCTCCATGAGTGTATGGCAGTGAGGTAAATTACAGGAATAAATTACAATAAGCAGAATATGATAATAAATAAACAAATGGATTAATTAACCCCCCACGAGATATGAGCACAAGAAAAGCACGGACAGAAATCTTGGACAAAGACGTTTAGCTAACACATCATGCATTGGTAAGGTTGTGGACTGATAAGGAGGAGAAGAAAAGAACAGAATGAGAGAAAGAAAGAATATTGTTTCAAGTCGAGTGAAGGTGGCACTGCAGCAGGCAAGCTAAGTGAGCTTGTAGTGATGGGAACTTAAATGATGGTTCCTTCATGCTCGGTGAAGCAAGTCTTCAGGCTCGTCCTTGCAGTGGCAACACACAGATGGCGGCTTGTGGCTAGACTCCTGACAGGCTGATCTGGTGAGTTGTGTACAGGGACTACGGACTGCTGAAATCCCATCCACGATATCCTCTGTTCATGGCCTCCTCACACAACCACTTCACGCCAGATTATTTTCCTGTGCACACCTTTCAAGCCCACGACACCAACCCCACCCCCCCCACCCCCAACCATCGCCGCCGCCGCCTCCTCAGCTCAGTCCACTTCCGTGCCAAGTGGAGATCAAGGAAATAAGAGGATAGGTGAGGCGGACAGTAAAAATATTGGGTTAAGGGTGGGAAGAAAGAGAAAACACAAAGAGATATCAAACCTACACATCCTGAAATTACCCCACATGACTAAGCCAGACACTGCGCAATCTCGCATCATCTGGCACAGGCAGGTGTCTGTCAACAGACAATGAAGGCAATCTTATTCAAATGATTGCCCCACTGTATAATTGCTCTACATTTTTCCATCTACAAGGTACATGCAGATGTAGTAATTTTACACCATCATACCCCATCCACAACGTCCATATACAACAACAACAACAACAACAACAACAACAACAACAACAACAACATTCCCCATACACGCCACAATATTTTTTGCCATCTTTCATCTAAACCCCTACCATATCTAAATATCAGCAATATCGTTCTATCCTGGGAGGCCTCTCCCCGAGGTTAGCCACCCCTCTCGCCAAAGTTAAATCCCCCAGAAATGGCTTATTTTAGTAACGCTTTTAATACCTGTTATGACCGGAAGCAGCGCTATGCCAAATATATTTACATCGAGAGAATTGGCATTCTCCCCTAACCCTGAACACTCAGGTGGTACAATCTTATATTTTTTAACCAACGAAAACCTTCCCATACATACCACAAATGCAACCAGCAGTTTTCAACTCATTATGTCCAACTCACCCATGAATTAGATCACGTGATTATTCTTTAGGTAAACGGTATTCATTACAGAGGACCCAAAGTCGCGTGGTCGAGTTATTGGCGTTCACGGTCGATTCGTGACCCACCGCATCATGAAGTTATTCCTCTGCGACGGCCTGCGATTCCGGAGAGACTGGTGGAAACATGAGGTAGTTCACCCCTCGTGGCCTTCACCCCTGACTCCGGGTCCGCAACACACACACACACACACACACACACACACACACACACACACACACACACACACACACACACACACACACACACACACACACACACACACACACACACACACACACACACACACACGACTGAAAAGTACTGACAAAAGCTATATATTTGAAGTTATAACCTAAACTTACAAGCAATTGAATGATTTCCCAACTGCCTGGATCATCAGCTGGGCACCGTTTTACATCGAGGTTTTGATCCTTTCAGCCCACAATCTCTCCAAACGGCGGATTCACAACCCCGGTCGCAGGTCCACATCAGCAGATTACGCAACATCAATAGACCTTCAACCTCAAAGATATACACATATTAGTAGAGGATTAATGGGGCTTCTGAGGCAGCCATCCAAATGAATGGGGAAAAAGGGAAAAACTCTCTGACTCAAGCCCCAAAAGCCCAAAATAGGAGACAGATTCCTCCCCCCTCCATTACAAACAAATGTGAAATTGAGACCGTCTCAAGGCCCAAAAGTCCAAAATAGGAGACTGATTCCTCCCCCTCCCATACAAGCAAAACCCCAAAATAGGAGACTCATTTATCCCCTTCCCTCCCCCCATACAAGCAAATGTAAAATTGAGACCGATTTCCTCCCCCTCCCATACAAGCAAATGTAAAATTGCGACTGACTCAAGTCCCAAAAGCCGAAATAAAAATAGGAGACCGATTTTCTCCCCACCTATTCCCTTCCCTTCCATGCAAGCAAATGTAAAATTGAGACTTACTGATTAAAGCACTTCTTTCCTTTCATATTTTCATTCCATTCAAAGAGCGAACCAATGAATATTTGTCCATGTTCTCCTTTCGGGAATAACTTCATTTTCCTATTACATTCATCACCATCGAGTATATTCACAAAGATTACTTTGGAACTTAGTTCTTGGTTTAAGTATTTTTGTTGAGCAGAAATGAAATGATAAACTTCTCTCAATGCTCTTGTTTGACAACCTCCTGAGCCACATATCATTTTAAGATTGCAGTAAATTGTTTTTCCATTGTTCAATTGATAACTATCAAAGTTTTCAGTCCATTCAAGGATATTTTATTTTTGTTTACATCCTCCAACTTATTTGTACTTAAATTTATCTGCTTATTTGTTTTATCTACTTTTACCCCGGTTATTTCTTCAATAAGACTTATTTGATATTTCTCACATTCTTCATGTTTACCATTTAAATACAAAGGCTGATTACATCTCCACTCTTTGGTTTGGTTATTGCTTGGTTCTATCATTTATAAATCAGTAAAAAGACAGTGGTAGCCTGTTAAAATTCCCAACCCAATATCTTAACACATATACTTATAACCATCAGGGACACTATTGATTCCATTCTCTAAAATATATATCTTTTATCATCAAAAGCTCCTAATGCTTTTTTATTTATCTCTTCTGTATATAATTGATGTTTATAACTTCTTATTGTATTCATTTTTCTGTACTCTTCCTTCTTTAAGGTTAAACAGTTGTAATCATGTTTAAAGTTTATTGTTTCCTTGATTACATTTTTCTTTATTTCCTTTAGCTTCTTATCACACCTTTCAATGTTCTTATCATCAATATACGAAAAAGCATAAGACTTTGATCTCAATCCTATAAATTCACTCATGACCTTCCCACCCAATTCATTTTTAAACTTACCAATAACCTTTTTATTCTTTGATGAAAACCACGTCACCTGACTTATAATTACTTGTATCATATATATATATATATATATATATATATATATATATATATATATATATATATATATATATACATATATATATATATATATATATATATATATATATATATATATATATATATATATATATATATATATATATATATATATATATATATACATATGTATATATATATATATATATATATATATATATATCAATATTATCAATCATATTCTCATATACATCACTTGTCTTAATTTCTAATATAAAACTATCTGTATCCATATACAACAACGACACATTATCCTTATACTTTGATTTTAAATTGATGTTCCTATATAAATAGGTTTATCCATTTCAATACTCTCTTTTTTCAAATGAACAGCACAAAAGTTCTCTGAAAATACCTCCGCTCGTTCAAAACTTGGTCTATTAATTAACTTTGAAGCCTGTTTCCAAGATGTAGAAAGTCTTATGTTTTGTCAATTCCGAACATTTTCCAGTCTTTCCAAATACAGCATTATTCATTAATTAATAAAAGTCCTTCTCAAAATCTGTTTTTGCTTCTGCTCTCCTTTTTGTGTTAAAATCAATACACAGTAGACTATGCGCAAGTCGGCAGCGTGTAACTCATCACTTCGCCTAAGTCGGCAGCGTCAAAAAGTCACGAATTTAACTAATGTTAAATCCCTTTGAATAAAGTCTGTAAGTCGTCATCTCTAAGTCGTCACTTACAATGCAGTAAACAGTGCATTGTAAGTGCGCTCGTACACATTTGCAGTCTCTCCACCTGCTCCTACATGCACACTTCAGCAGCTCTGGGCAGGATGCACTGGCTTCTGGCAAATTTGTCCACAGGGGATTCCACTGTTCTGGGAAAGTCCATCCCCACTCAGCAGGAGAGGGTAACTGGCGATATGGCATGGTAGTACGCCCCCAGTAGTGCCCACCTTGCAATACTGCTCTCCTGATATGTTGCTGTAGGGCAGCCTTGATGGGAGGAAGGGCTGACATCTGACGCCCTTTGCGTGTGAATAGAAGCTTCCAAACTTCGTTGATTGAGGCACATGTTGATGTCCTGTCATAGAGAAGGATAGTGAAATACTCTAGGGAAGCTTCTATCTTCAGATATTTGCTCTGGTGAATCGTGCAGCTCAAAGAAGGCTCGAGTGAACTCATCATGCGTTTCCCACACTTTCCCTGCAGTCTTCTTTCCCACTTGGGCAAACTGGGATACAGTGTCGCAGCCTGTGAAAGCGTGAAACACCGGAAGTACTCAGGATATTTGTGGGCCAAGTGATGCACATATCTCATGAGCCGGGATAAAGTGAAAGTCCTTTCCACTACGGAATGCAATCCAGAGTTCTATCCTTCCTAGCTGCTGTACAGCTGCTACCGCTAGCACAACTACATCGGTATCCACTGTTCGAACAAGGATCTTGTGAAAGCCCTGCATGACAGCGTCGGCAACATGTACCATAATCCTAGAATCTGCTTCCTCGTGATTGCAGGGAGCAATGTTGGTCGTGTCTCGTGCAGGTACACAGAGTACAGTATCACCATCGGTAACAACAAGAGGCTGCTCTGCTGATGCACTTGCTATCAGTTCATTGTTCAGAAGTTCATTGTTCAGATTGAAGGATGTTCTCAGCTATGGTTTTACAACCTGCATCAGTGGGACATGTCAATTGTTCTTGGCTGTCTACCTGACAAAGGACACATTTAGACCAGTCAGTTGTCAGGGTATGTTGACGCCCCCTCTCTCGCCCCACCTCTCTCACCCCCCCCTCGTCTCCCTCTCCTCTCTCGCCCCCACTCTCACCCCCTCTCTTGAATTGTGACGCCCCTCTCTCACCCCCTCTTTCGCTCACCTCTCTTGCCCCCCATGAAAAAACAAAAACATTAATCAATCAATGAACATTAATTGTGACATCATTCGTGACGTCAAAGCACCGTATCTTGTCATTGGTTGACAGATAAATGGCCGTAACTTGGGAACAGCTCGTCCGATTAATATCAAACCTTGAAAAGGCACATACTCAGGTCCCCAGCGTCGATTGTGACGTCATACCAAACGAAGAAGAAGAAGAAGAATTGCGACGTCAATCGTGCAAAATAAATAAATAAACATTAATTGTGATGTCATAGCACCGTGTCTCGTCATTGGTTGACAGATAAATGGCCGTAACTTGGGAACCGTTTGTCCGATTAATATCAAACCTTGAAAAGGCACATCCGCAGCTCCCCGGCAATATTCCTGGCAAGTTTCAATCAGATCGGACCAGTGGTCGTCGAGAAACAGCGGTCGCAGACACACACACACACACACACACACACACACACACACACACACACACACACACACACACACACACACACACACACACACACACACACACACACACACACGCACACACACACACACACACACACACACACACACACACACACACACACACACACACACACACACACACACACACACTGCTGGAATTATAGATAGATTATTGTCCTCAACAAATAGGCAAAAATAAGCAAGAGGGGAATGCTCAGATGGTGATACAAACAGGGAAATATGTTGCCTCACAAAGGTTATGAAACCTTCTGCAGTGAACAATTGCTCCAGCGTAATGTTAGCATAAGGAGTAAAATTTTAGATTTTAAAATACATTATGATTGTTTTGAAAAATTAATATGCAGACATCCTATATACTGGTTGCAAAGGAAAATATGTTGCCGAGCAACTATTTTAAGCCTTTTGCAGTTGACAATTGCTCTAGACTCTAGAGTGATGTAAATATGACAGGTAAAGTTATAGATAATAAAATACGTTGTAATTGATAAGTAAAATTGGTCTGCAGGCATCTTTTGTGCTGGTTGCTAAAGAAAATATGTTGCCTGGCAACTGAAATTAAGCTTTCTGTTGTTGACAATTGCTCCAAAATGATGTTTATATGAAAATTGAAGTTGTAGATATTAAAATACATCATAATCATTAAATAAAATTGGTCCACAGTCATCCTATGTGCTGGTTGCGAAGGAAAATATGTTGCCGAGCGACCGTTGCTATGCTATATACAGTTCACATTGGCTCTACCCCTGAAAACGTTTAGAATGTTGTGTTGAACATTTGTGCAAAGTTTCATGCTTTTATCACAATATGAACAATTTTTTCACCCCTCGCCTTGACTATAATTCCAAATTCTGTTTTGTCATTTTTAACATAGCACTCCAAGCCAAACCTGGGGCTGTGTTATAGTGAATAGGGTCTAATCCATAAGAATTTTTATGATGACAGACTGTTCTAAAAGTTTCAAACACATCAGTTTTAAGATACAAATCATGATATTCTCCAAGATTCTTCATATTAAACTTCTCCCAAACCTTTTTAGCTTGTGTATAATCTCTCTCAGAAATATGAGTTTTATTCAACTTGCCATAGAAACTTTCCCTTGAAGGAAGGCTTTGCGTTTCTTTAAACTTCTCGAATGAATCCATATAGTCATACGAATCAATCTTTTGTGATAAGAGATCAATCTCTTCTTGATTTGAGAAATGTGATTTAAGATTCGGTAAGTTTTTAATATTCGATGCGAAGTTAGATAATGGACTTGCCATAAACTTGTATGTGTCAAGAAATCTGATATGGGTTATGGGGGATGTATGAATTGTTTTTTTGAATGAGATGTATTTTTGATCTGTGTTAGGAATGGCAGAAATATCTCCAGATGTCTTTGAAAGTTCATTTATAAATAGATGTGTGTCATAGTGAGCGTTGTTGTGAAGAAAGACAGGAATATAAAGTTTGGAGGCTTGTAATTAAGATTACAATGGGAATGAGCTGGACCTTGATATTTACCAGTAAGATGACAGTGATCCCTAACCTTGACCTCTCCCTCAATTTTCTCCTCACAAATATGGCAGACATTGTTCTTCCTAAATTCCTTTTTCTCTCCCTTTGTTAATGACATTGGTTTTTAGGTTTAAATCATTATTTCTCTTGGTCTTATACAGTCTTTTTCCAATTGTCTTACAAACTCCTCTGCGGCATCTTCTCCTCTATAAAGTTCTAACTTGTTGTATTCATCACCAACAGATGATTTGATATAATAACAGAAACCACAAGGAGTATGTTTTTGATATTTATTTGTGTATGATTTATTTAGATTTGGAGAAACAGTATCTATCTTTTCAAGGATACTTTCAAAATCAGCATATATCACAAACGGATGTTTTATAGATTTGTTAAAATCTTTGAATGATATGTTTGAACCTGCTTTTGGTAAATTGATTACGGTTGATTTCTGATTACTACATTATTTTGAATGTTGATTTAATCGTTCTTTTGTATGAAAGGAGTTTCATCGCCTTGTCTTAAAATATTCAATTTTACTCCCAAATAAAACTTTAAAGTTTTCATTTCACTTAATGTGCTTTTAACATCTCTAACAAGGATACGTTTTACATTTTCTCTTGTATAGTTGTGATTTGGTTAATCTTGATAAAAGCATAAATGTGATTTTTCCTTTGAAGTAAAGTAGAGAAGATCAATGTGCGCTTCATCATTGTTATATTTGTTTGAAATTTTTAATATCTGAACTTTGCTTGTATCCGTTAATCCATAAACATTAAAAGATAGATTATTCATTTTCTCAAATTTAGGAATGTCTCTCAATGACATTGGAAACTTTAAATCTTTAACATTTAATGTATTCTTGTGTATATATATATATATATATATATATATATATATATATATATATATATATATATATATATATATATATATATATATATATATATATATGAAAGTGTGTCTGTGTGTTTCTCTGTGACCTATGCACGTGAAAAGTTCTGGACTGATCCTCACCAAACTTCACATGCTGACAGAACATGTACACGGGAGTGTCCCGATGTAAAAGAATTGTACTTCCCACTTCCGGTTTCCGAATTATCACGTCATCACCTGATTTCGCAACGTTAATTTTTCAAGTTCAGCCGAATGACATGGGGCCAACGCCATATACAATATATCTAACATATGATTTTAAGTTTTTGTTTGTCTGTTTGTTTGTTTGTCTGCACGCGCTAATCTCCTGAAAGGTGAAAGATAGGAGCTAACCACTGAAACAAAAAATGTCAGGATGGGCCCCGGGAAGGTTATAGGCTATGTGGCAAGGCCCCTCGGTCGGGGGGGGGGAGGGGGGGCAGCGCCGGGTGCATTCACCTCATTTCTTATTATGTTCAACCCTTTCAGGATTCTATTGTGGAGGATGTAGGTGAGCAAGAACAGACCATAGAAAACATTTATTATCTTTGTTTTGAATATTAACAACCGCTTTCTTAAGTTTTATCTCTTTTGGTAAATCAATATAAGAAGAAGCTTGAAGAGGATCTGATTTGAAGATGTATATATCTAAAAAGATTATTTTGTAATAGTAAATCCACTACCTACTACAGTGTTATCAACATCTTGTTCTTGTCTCTGGAGTTCACCGTAAACATCACATTTTACAAAATCTTGAAATGATGAGATAAAGTGAGGGTTTGTCCTCATATAAGGAGTAGTTTCATCGCCTTGTCTTACCATATTAAATTTTACTCCCATATAAAACTTTAAAGTTTTCATTTCACTTAATGTGCTTTTAATTATAGCTTCAATACTTTGTTTAACCACATCAACAGCTTCCATGATTGAAGATGATCCAGGGTCTTGAAAGCAAAACAATCTTATTTTTATATGTCCTTTAAATGCCCCATCAGTGTTTTCAATGGAGAATTTAGTGGCACCTTCTCTTTCTTCATTGTTGTTGTGTTTGCATGAATGAAGGTGTTTATTATAATTTTTTTAAAGAATATCATTATCACATCTATCACAATGTTTTGTTTCTTGGTCAAGTGGAGATATTTGCCTGAAAAGATTGAATGTGTGCTTGTTGGTTTGAAGGTGTTTTTTTACAACATTTATATTCATGATTACAAACATCGCGGTACGTTGTATTCACCATATTTACAGAGTAAAACTTTGCTTAAAATAAAATTATCTTGATGAAAATTTCGTTTAATTTATAGGTGAATCTGTGCTTAAAACCATTTTATCCTCCAACTTTTTTCCACTTAATAAATACAATGCATCAAGACACAAAAGACAAGTTTCAATAAATCGCTTCATTTGTAAAAGATACTGAGAAATATGTCAAGGATGTAAAATTGAATAAAGATAAATATCACAACTATTGGATAAAAACAATTATGGTGAATAATATGAGTTATTCAATTTCCTTCAGTGGAAGGGCTTTTGATATACCTGGAAGAACATCATTTAAAGTATCTCTTACAAAAGTTTCTCCTCTCCTTCTGGCAATATATTCAAAACTAGAAAAAGCAATGAAACAAGAAAAAGTATCAAAAAAGAAAAACCTTATGGATGAAGCTTTAGAAAGAAAAGACCAGAGAGTTGGTGTCAAAGCCACCCAATGCTCGCCTGTTTATACATTTATCGTTTTTAAAAAACTCGTCTAATAATATTTTTTATAAAGCATTGCAGTGAAGTCTGATCCAGATAATTTTAAAGCAATATATGTATTTGTATATTGTAATCAGTAAAAAATAGTGTGGTAGATAAAAACATTAGAAAGGAAAAAAACTTTAACATTGATGTGCTACAAAAAAGTTAAGTTCAAAAGAGGTCAAAAATTAAAAAAAATTGAAATTATTTTTTTATTTCAACTTCACTACATCAATAATATACCCCAAAAGAACCTCCATGCCAAATATCAGCATCCCAGTACACATATTAAATGAATGGCAAGCATCTAAATAACTTGCACCAAAAACTTTAACGTTGATGTGCTACAAAAAAGTTAAGTTCAAAACAGGTCAAAAATTTTAAAATGTGAATTTTTTTTATTTCAACTCCACTACACCAATAGTATACCCCAAGGGAACCTCCATGCCAAATATCAGCATCCTAGTACACATATTAAATGAATGGCAAGCTTCTAAATAACTTTCACCAAAAACGTTAACATTTTCACGCTCACTCTCACGCCGGGGGTATCGCTATAGCTCTCTGTTCTTCTAGCAGGCGAGCAAATAAGACCTGTAATATGCAAGGAGAAATTTGTATTTTTTTCAACAACCCTAAAGATGTAATTCCTGATGAAATAAAGGATGTTAATATATCAGGTGAAATGACATTTTGTTCAATAGTAGTTCAGGACCATTTTAAAATTACGTTTAATATAAAAAAAAATGTCGTAGTTGAATCTGTTAAAGAAAAAAAGTATATAGATATAGATGGTAATGTTTTTTCTACGAATTACATACGAGTCATTATTCAACTGAAGATTTTGAAGATTAAGAGAGTGATGACAGTTATGATACCGAGAGTTTGTGTTCAAACGATAGTTATGAAAGTAGTTTTATAGATGATTTTCTATATTGAATTCTTGAATTCCCTGATTTTCCATATGACAAATTTGAGAATTGTCCTGCATGTGATAGAGTGGGATTAAACACAGTCAAAAGTCTATAAACAATGTATATTCTGTGATTATCATCTAATTAATGATAATAAAAAATATTAAAAGGAATATAATTTTTAGATTTTTAACCAAAAATGAATTACCTTAGAAGATTGATTAGAGAAATGAATGTAAAGTATGAGGGTGATAACACACCTTTCCTTATAATGGAAGAAACTGAACATATTAGAAAAATGCTCAAAGGATTGTCGTTATATATTATTTACGATTGCCATTTTCAGGGAAATATCAACACAATATATTGTATAAATAAAATAATGGATTATCTTGAAATTAAACCCAAACTTAGGATAAAATAGAGTTTCTCAAAAAGCGAATAATAAATTAAATAACCTGTTTTCCAAATACGTATATAAATGAATGATTTTTTAAACTCGTTTGGGAAAATAAGATAAAATTTAACAACCATAAAAATCCTCCAAATTCATTACGATGTCTCATTGTTGGTTCAAGCGGATGTGGAAAAACCTGGTTATTTTAAAAGATGCTCCTTACTCCAAACTTTTCAGATTATGATAATTTCATAATTTTCATAACATCAAGTTTTCAACCTGAGTATCAACTACTCTCACAAGGTTTTAATGCTGGTCTTCAAAAAGAAGATATAATCGGTTTATTTAAACTTCAAAACAAACAAAATGATTACAATATTGAAGATATAATACAACTATTTTGTGATACACAGAGATATAAAAAGAAATCAAAGCTGATAACCTGTATTCTTCGTGATAATACGGATGATATACCTTCTCCCCAAGATTTGGATAAATCAAAAAAGAACGTCGTTATCTTTGATGATTGTGGAAATGAGAGAAACCAAACGGTAATGGATAGCTACCACATAAGAGGGAGACATTCTTCTTGTAATTGTATTCAGCTAAGTCAATCATACTTTCAACTTCCTCGTCGCTCAATAAGAAACAATGCTAATACTTTTGTTTTATTCAAGTTAAATTCAATAGATATAAACAATTTTTGGAGAGACAATTGTTAAACATTATGTAGTAAAAAGGAATTTGGGGATTATATGAAACACACGACTGAAAAATACAAATATATTGTTGTAAAACAAGAAGAGATATAAAGGGATATATTTTTTATTTTATAAACAATTACAGATAAAAAATGAGAACTATTATTATAAATCTTGTGGGTAAATCTGCTTCTGGAAAAAACTTTCATAAATTAAGGTTCTTATCTTGTATAGTACAAATGAGAATATTTTAAATTTCCTTAAAAAACATCGCGTGATACGCATTGTATCGACAACGAGAGCAATAAGACCTGGAGAAGTATAACGTGAAGATTATTACTATATTTCAGTGGAGGAACAAATGCGATTAAGGAAAGAAGGCCAAATATTTGAGGAGGTTTCTCTTGGTACAACAAAATATTCACATTGTAAGACTGAGTTAAAGAAACTAAAATCTGGTGGTCTTGGGATATTAGAAACTAATCCAGAAGGAATGAGACAAATTATGAAACATCTGAGTGGTAATGGGGGTTAAGATTTTATCATTCCGTTTTGATGATGATGAAGAAACTTAACGCAAACGTATGAAAAGTAGAAATACAAGTATTAGTGAAGAAGAAATTACAACTCATATTAATGTTAATAAAGAATTTGATGAAATATTTAAAGAAAAGGATTTATTTGAACACATCTACTTGAATGATGAAGAAAAGGAAAATTTCCCTGTTGTTCTTTATAAATTCAGTGAATGATATTTTCCAATAAATAAATGGATGTGAAAGAAAGAGCAAGAAGATTTAAGGAGCATCAAGAGTTGGTTTCAAAAATTGTAAAACAACAGGAAGATATAAAGAAGAAACGCAGACAGAAACTCATGGGTGAAGAAGCATTTGAAAGAAAACAAGATAATTTTTTTTAACCACTTTTAAAAACTGCCCAAGAAAAAAATTATAGATGCTTCTTCAGTTCCCACAATAGAATATACTCCTAAAAAACTTCAAATGTTAAAAGATTTCAGTTAAATGATGAAGGAAGAATTAGAGCACAGAGGAGAATTAGAATATGATGATAAAGAATTATTTCAACAACTGGAAGAGATTAATCAACCCCCTGATTATATTGTGAATGCTCTTCAAAACAATGAATATTCAGCGGATTCAAAAACCAAAGCAGGACTCATTCCAACAGAACAACCAGCAATATTTTATCTTGTTCAAGAAAAGGTATTGATATTTAATGATGAATTAAGGTTCTTGGGTTCTGCTCAACCCCCTGTTAAACTAACTCCGAGATTAAAGTTTCTTCACACAAAAGATGGAAGACAAGGTTCGACTGTGAGGGATGAATCAAAGTATTTTGATCAACCATTGGATATGGAAAATAAGGATGATATCGTATATATTGATCTGCTGGACTCTCTGAATTATAGGGTTAGTCTATCTGGTGAAAGTAGGAAGAATGAGAAGGGGAAACACATTATTCAGGCTTTAAGTATCCTTGGTTCAGGTGTTAGTTTTCTTCCAAATGACCCATCACAATTTGTTAATAGACTGTTATTGCTGTAACGTAGTAAGAAGGCTGGAAATAATTGTTTCAATGAAGCATCAGCCATTTTAGACCAGTTGATGAACATGAAAATAATTAATAAATGTTAATACAAAGACATTTTATCTCATATTAAATAAGATTAGAAGCACAATCCTGAGTTTTAATTTTAACAAAAGAATATGAGGCATCTTTATTATTATCCACGGAAACTTATAATACCTCATTTAATATCACCGAGAAAAATGACAAGTTTAGTTATAATCCGGGAAGTGGATACAAAACGATAACAGTTTCACCCAGAGCATCTGAGATTTCTCAAATATCTTCCGAAATTACTCGTCTTATGAAAGAACAGGGTGATGAATCAAAAAAAAGATTGTTATAGATATTCAAAAACATACTTCAAAATCAACGATTAAACTTAAAAATAACTACAAGGTTGATTTCACAATTGATAATTCATTTAGAGAGTTATTGGGCTTCTCCTCAAAAAAGATTGAAACGAATGGGACGTTTTACAGTGATAATGTTATTCAAATATTCTCAGGCATAAATTCGGTATTAATTCACTGTGATTTGATTGATGGTGCTTAACATGAAGGAATAAGAACAAATACAATATTTTCATTCAGTGCATACTCAACCCCAATTGGTTATAAATTCAATATGGAACCCAAAAACCTGGTTTATCTCCCTGTGTCAGGAAAAACCACATAGAAAGTAAATTTTGGACAACCAACCAAGATAATCGCATGATTTCTTTTAATGGAGAAATTATATCCATGAGAATTCACCGTCCTGAAGTTTTCCAATAAATAAATACGATTGTTTTTGTGAGGAAACACGAGTTGGGAAAATATAAAATAATTACAGGGGAT
>NC_140963.1:52474068-52479068 GCF_056783735.1 Eptatretus burgeri
GGAAACGGTCCAAAGATGAAGAACGCGATTCTGAACACAACGACGAAGAAGACGTCGCAGAAGCTCTGCATGTCCAGGGCATTACACAACAGGAATTCCTTTCATTTGTCAACATCGATGAAGGAGCAGAGTGCTACGGATAAATGACTGATCAAGAGATTGTCGACACTGTAATGCAACCCCAAGCAAAGGTGGAAGACGACAAAGACGAAGAGGGAGAAGAATCGGTTGCGCCACTGCCCACAAATCTCCAAGCCATCCAGGCGCTTGACACACTGACGGCCTATTTTGATGACAGTGACAACACCGACTCCAGAAAACTTCTGCACTCTCTCCATGATAAAGTGTTGGAGAGCGGCAACAGAAGTGTGGTCCAAACCAAACTGTCCGACTCCTTCATGAAAGCAAAGTAACTTTCACCGTGAATCCAAAATGCGACACGTGAAACCAGTGTTTTCCAATACAGCAGAATAAACACGTTTATTTAAATAAGTCGATATCACAGTCCCTGTGAAGTACACGACGCCCAGTGCTCATACCTTGCCTCCCAAGGCGAGTTTTGTGAAGTGGATGATGAACCCGGATAGAAGAACAACCCGGATATAAGAACAAAACATACTTACTCCTAAGCGTGTTCTTATATCCGGGTCAGACTGTATATACATATACATATTGTGACGTCCACGGGACTTGAACAGTCCCGCTAACGTAGAATGAGCCGAAACGATGGAGGCGGTTTATCCTTTACAACCCAAAGATGGCGGTTCTAATCGCTCTACCGCAAACGGGACGAGGAAGGTGGGACGAGTCGCTTTTCACTGAGTTAATGATGTTTATTTCTCTAACCAGAAATAATAAGACTCGGCAAGAGGAGGGATCCGGGCCGATTCGACGGGATGGTGGTGTGGGTTCGGGCGTGGGGAAAACACAAACAATTCCAATGGATATACCAATCTCAAACCCTCCAAGGCGCCAGGTACACACACACACACACACACACACACACACACACACACACACACACACACACACACACACACACACACACACACACACACACACACACACACACACACACACACACACACACACACACACACAACGTAGCTGGTCCTGGTGGTCAGGCTGGCCCGTGGTGTAGACGCAACAGTCCCTGGATTGGCGTCAGACGAGCTGGCGTTGCGCTCGTCAGGGGCAGGAGACACCGTGGTGCTGTCGACGCAAGTTCGCTCACAGGCGCCAGGGAGCCAGTTCTGGCGCCAAGTTGTGAGCAGGAGAGGGAGGCAGGTCCGCCCGCTGTTCGACCCCGTACTCCGAGCCAGCAGAACCCCAGAGCCAACCGAGGTGAGGCACGAGGGACAGCAAGGCCACGAGACACGATGAATCCAGGATCGAATCAGCGCAACAAAACAGCACGCTCCCAGCACAACAGCCTCCACCAAAACGGTTTTTCTTTTCCGATCTTCTTCCTCCCACCCCTTTTCCCCGAACAGAACCTTTTTATCCTCGAGTCCTCGTCACTTCCAATTGAGCTGTTTTATTGGCCCTCCGCCGTCGCCTTCCGCCAATCGTGATCATGGGGCGGAGCCATCTGCAGCACTGTCCTGTGACGTCATGGCAAGCCTCCAGGGAATACGAACAGGGTTTACGCAGACACACTTACCCTATCCCGTATCCCTATCTAATTACGTGACAATTATCATTTCCCCCTTGAAGAAATGGACATTTACTAGACAACATATCACCACTGAATTGCTACTTATTACATCGAGATCCTGGTAACCTCGAACAGCATGGCATACCTAATTAAACATCCTAATTACCCTTTGAATGCATACCCCCGCCCCCCTCAGACGTAACACCACCCCCTCCTCTGGTACCGCAGCTCCTGCAAGGTATATCACAGGCGCTACAGTACCAGCCTTAACACTTACTAACTCACACCTATTTAACCTAACGAAATAAAGTAGGAGGGGCAATGGGCAGCGAGCCGCAGCTAACTTACCTATCCTGCTTAATGTACCTTATGGCCTTATCCTCGCCTAAACAATCATTCATTTTTTTATTTTTTTTATTTTATCACATGAGAGCACTGAGCGAAGTTGCACTCCATCCTCTGGATCATCGCTCTTGCCCAACACTCTTCCAGTGATCTGGGGAGGGGAAACAAAGGGTTCCACAAAAACACAACACTTATACTTTACATTCCTACTCTAAGCCTTAACGACACTATTCATGGAATATTTACACTTGACCGCGTCCCCCAGTGGATGCTAATAGACCCAGCGTTACCTGGGGAGCCAATTTTCAAATTTGCTTGCCCCAAAATTATGTGGACATCATGCCCTTGCTGCACATGTCAAGTTGTGCGGGATCGAGTGGGACTCACATCTTCACAACACTCACACCATGGTCATCATCACATTTCTAGGTCATGGTCCCCATTTTAATGATGCAGGCTGAATCCCATCATGGCTGTGGGGTGGGTTTCCACAAGATGATGGGGGCATCTCAGGTGCAACCATGCCCACAGGTAAGCTTTAGTCCAACCCGGACGTTTCTCCGCCCCGCTCCCTTTGATTCCCACCCCCCTGGTAGCCATCAGCTCTAACCCCGTACAACACACTGGAAGGGGTCTCACTGGCTCCTCTGGCCTTCCTGGGTCGCCAAGGTCCTACCCGCCTTGGTCGCCCAACCAGACCCTCTCCCAGTTGCCTCCAGACACTGTCACCTTTAGCCACCAGGGGTGAATCTCCTTGAAGGGGGTCGCAATTCCCGCTCACCGTGAGCTTCAGCAATCCCTGTGAACAAGCACATCATCCCCACCCACAAAACCCACATGACTCCCCCACCCCATCGGCCTTACATGTGACACCTGCATTTCTAACACTTCACCGACCATGACCTTCCCTGTTACCACACCATGTCCAATAAAAAAAATCAATGTGTGCACCATACATTTCACTTCTGAACTTGAAACAACTCACACAGCACTTCTCCTCACCCGATCCACGCACCAGCCATTGGACAGCCACTTGTGCCCGCTTTGTTACCAATTACCCACTGTCCCTATTGTCACTCTAAAACCCAGCAGAACTTACAAACCCATGCCAATTTTCCCACAATTCACTTTTTTTTTCATCAAAGGAGGCACTTCGCCACAATGTCAGCAGCCGAGCATGGCCCTATATGCTCAGCCCGATCTAGTCTCCCCGACCCCCGACAGTGATTTCCGGGCTCGACCGATGAAAGGGCATCTCGGATAGACCTGGCGGTTCAGCAGGAGGATTCATCCTCTCTGGGCTTGAAAGTCTATTGGAGGGTCTCTCCATCGCCGGGTACTGGCAATATCGTTGCATGTGTCCTCTTCGCCCGCACCGGAAACAACTCCCCATAAAAGGCCCCCGTGGGTATCGGTGTAATGTCTCTTCCGGTTCCGGACCCCCTCGGCCATAATCGAATTGCTCTATTGGCTGGGCTGGACCCCGCCGCTTTGGCGCACCAACTACCGAATTACCCCTTATCAAACTTGACAGTTTCTGGCAAATTTCCTGAAACATTTGGGTAATGCCTATTTCTCCCAGCCCCTCTCCTTGATCCTGAATCTCCGCCTGTCGGACCGTCACCGATGGCCTCTCTGGCACCCGACCCGGCCGATTCCATGAGGCCAGCCTGGCCGCGCACTCGGCCGCTCGGTGCACGGTGGGTGGATCCTGTAGCTCCACTCGCGCTCGGACCTCAGGATCAGGAAGAGCAGCTAAAAATTTCTCTAGTGCCAGTCTGTCCCATGCCTCCACTGTAAGGTCCCGATACGCGATCCTGACTGATTGGTAAATGTCCTGTGCCAGCTCCTGCACTGTCTCACCCGACTTTAATCTGCGGTGCTGGAGCTGGGCCCGCACCAGATCACAGTTCGCTGCGAACCCAAACCGACGGCTCAGCGCCTCGCAAATGTGGGAGCTGGTCAACATCCCCTCCGCGATCACGTTTAACACGTCTGCGGCTGGTCCCCGCAAGGTTGCCACCAAATTCCCTGTACCTTCCCGCTCATTCCACCCGTTTAGTCGGGAAATACACTCAAATTGCGTCAGAAAAGCTTCAACGCTCCCTGACCCGTCAAAATTTACCAGGGGGATCACTTTTACAGTGGCCCGCTTCCCAGTTTCTCCCTTGTCCGAATCCAGCCCAGGGATCAAACATCCTTGTGGCTGCGTATCCAATTTCGGAGCCCACTGTGGCCAAAGATGTTTTGTGGTGAGGGTCTCATGGGTCAATTTTGCCTCCTGTTCCAAACGTTGAATGGACCGATTCACCTCTTCCCGCAGGATCTTCTGGGCCCGCACAACCTCCTCCAAGGCTCCGTCGCGAGTTTGTAGCTGCTCCTCAACCAACCCGGACACTCCACTTACAAAAGACGGCTCTACCAGGCCTTTATCCAAGACTTCATCTTGGCTCATAATTTTATCTTGTTCGTCCAAACGAGCCTCCAATCCTTTTACCTCCTCCACCAAATTCATCCCTTGCTTCCTCAGCTCTCCCCATTCTTCTACTTGCAGCTGCATACGAGCATCAACACAGGCACGATGACGTTCCAGGCCTTCATCCACTTTATCAACCCGAATGTTCGTTGCATCAATTTTATCTACCAATTTCTTCTGCATATTTTCCCCTTCCAATGTAATTTCTACCTTTGTTTCCTCCAATCTATCCTCGAATTTACTTTGTATTTCCCCCAATTGAACATCCACACACTCCTGCCTCTCAGTTTTCATTTTCTCCATCTTTTCCCCCAATTCATCCCTCATTAAATCAATCCGTGCACCCAACTGTTGCCCCATTACCCCCAATTGATCTGTCATTTCTGCCATTTGTGCCCCCTGTGCCGTCATTTTTGCCCCCTGTGCCGTCATTTTTGCCCCCTGTGCTGTAATTGCACTCATTAAACGTTCCAACATTGTCCAGATCGTCATCGCGCTGGTTTCCGGCGCTGCCGGCTCCGT
>NC_140963.1:52481568-52501568 GCF_056783735.1 Eptatretus burgeri
CTACTGACGGTGGGTGACGCTCGGACTGTTAATGCTGGTTCTGCTCGAGACCTGCTCTTGGCGTACCTGATTCTTGGGAGTGACGTTGATTGGAGTTCAAGCCTGTTTGCGAGTGGGTGCACAACAAGGAGGGCGCTGGCAACGTACAAGGCACGCTCACACATTTCAGGACATTTTATTTGATGTACGACGACTTCTATTTGGTGAGCGAGACTGGATTTCTCTTCTACCTTGAATGATCTGCTGGGTACCCGTCTCGTGCTTAATTGTTAAGTAAGACAAAGTGATAAGCATCTGCTCTTTGTATCTTTTTCTATCCATGCCCGATTCATTCTTTATTTGCTTGCGATTATTTTGATTGATTTGAATTTACGAATTTTTACCACAAGGAAATAAAAAGTTATTTTTATTTATTTTTTCATTATTAATAAATTCCTTTGTTGACGTTCCAACCTGTCCGTGCTTGTCCTTTCCTTCTTTTGATCAAGCATTGTCCGAACCAAGATAGGCTGGGAGGTAATTGCCAAACTAATTGACCTGTCATAGGCGGCACGCACCAGCGGTTAAACACTCGGCCGCCCTAATTAAGATCGAATCAAGATAAGATTGGTACTTTGCCGAGGGCACGCTTCCCATTCAGGAAGCCACGTGACCTCTAGTTAAACGTCAAAATTAGACGATGGACACTGGAACTCATGGTTAACTGATTGGCGTTCGTGGTTCTAAAATCTAAAGCAACCCACCGTATCATGAAGTTAATTGTGAGCAGTGGTCCAGGTCCGGCTCTTCCGAGGGCAAACGGGGATTAACCCCCCTCCTAATGCACTCGGTACCCATGGCAGTAACAATATATATACACATACGTATACATACACATATATATATATATATATATATATATATATATATATATATATATATATATATATAAATATAAATATACATACATACATACATACATACATACATACATACATATATACATACATAAATACATACATAGTGTCATGTTCAAGTAGATTAACACCGACGCTGGATGGATTGACCAAACTGGCTGTTACTGCCTTGGACACCTCAATTAATGGCAGCTTTGTGTGTGCGGGACTTGAAGAAAGCACACTAAAACTTGAGCTGATTTTAAGAAGGGGTTTATTCCTGAACAAATAAATAACCAGGGGATGGTAATCACGACTGTAGGGCTGGCAGGTTAAAGGGGGGGGGGTGGTGGTGGAAGGAAGGGGGAACACAAACTAAATCCAGATAAAATTATCAACAAGATGCATTAAAATCTATGGCGTCATACACACCGGAATCAAGCACAGACGGATGGGAGATGAGAACAAGGTGAGGCTTCAGCTGCTGGTGGACGAGAAGGGAGCACGTCCATGGGCAGGAGAGACGAACAGGAGATGAGGCAGGTGACGAAACACATGGGCAGTACGATGAACAGGCAAACAGAAACGACGGAAGAGGACAGGGTGAAGGCAGGAACAGGGAAAATGCAGGACACAAGCAGAAAGGCAGGACGACAAAGCAAGGAGACGAGCACGGAACACTTCTCCTGAGGCAAGCAAACTCCATACACTTTGTGCCAAACCCAACTCTCCTTCACGCCGAACAAACTCTCGTACGTCCCGCAGAACCCATAAACCATTCAAAACTCCTCCCCTCTGGGGGCGGCGCAACTCCTCCCCTCTGGGGGCGGCGCAACTCCTCCCCTCACTCTCTGGACAACACTGCCCCTTTCAAAGGCCCTCCTCTCTCTTTCTTGGATATTTTCCAAGGCTTCACCTTAACGCTTCACCCAGGGACATTATAAGAGGTTGTATGTACAAGCCCTTCACCTTAAGCCCTAACAAATTATTACCATGCACCATCCCCCATATAGTGCACATTTAAACAAGACAATCAAGAAGCAATGTTTTTTTTTACTTAATTAAATAGAGTGGCTAACTACCCATACACGGATTATACTACTATACATTTCTATTTGTTCTCAGCAAATATCTTTCTGGGAATATATATATATATATATATATATATATATATATATATATATATATATATATATATATATATATATATATATATATATATATATATATATATATTTCAATGGGACTCAAAGACTCAAACAAATCAATGTGTTTGCAAACAAAAGTCATACGCACAGTTTGAGCTGTGTGTGAAGTTGTTCTTTGTCGAATGATAAGTGTGACGCTCCGTCTTCAGCAGCGTCAAGCCCCCGCCGCAGGCTGTCGATCTCCTCATACTGCCGCCGGTTGTTGTGTTGTAATACTGCCAAATAGCTCATGAGTTCTGTAGTTTCCCTGGCATTACATGAGGGACTTTAATAACTCATTTGAAAGTTTACTTTGTGCAATGATGAAAACATGAATGTGCAGTCGCCAGAGCTCAAATTATGCAGAGAATAATAAAAACAGCAATGTAAAAACGTATACTGGACGGTAAGTGATAGAATCAATGGAATTTTGATCAAAGTATGCCCACTGCTGTCGGAAGCAAGGTGAAGTCGACATTTCTGCCATTAACCCTTCATCAGAGCAAAATAGTATTGACGGCATGAGATGCCTTGAAAAAGTCACATAAGGATTCTCCACCTCTCTTACTCTAGCAAAGGATGAACACCTGAAATGTCAGCTTTTCCTTGCTTCCCACTACATATGTTACTCTGTGCTTTGATCATCTTTCTGTTGATCCCACCCATTGTTATACGGTCTGTCTGCCAACGTAAATTGACACGACCCTTCCCAAATAAGTCTCAGTCTTCCTTCTACATGAAACCCATGCTCATTCTTTTATATTAGCAGCAAATACAATATTATTTTCATTTTTTTTAAATCCAGACATGTGAGTGAGGCATGAATAAAAAAAGGAAAATTATGACATTTCTAAATGTGTGGATATGCTAAAAATAAGACAAAAAAAACTAAAACGTTTCATAACCTTTTAAAACTCAAACATGTGAAACGATCCCCAAAAAAGGAATCAACAGGTGGAGATTGGGAATCAAACTTGATCCGTCAAATTTGTAATATCAATAATGGATTGACAAGTTTTGAAGCAAAAGAGTGGAAATCCACCAATTGGTGGACCTCTAGATTTCCCATTTATCATGGGGTGCAAACTTACGGCTCCACATTGGAGATGTCTCCTCCCGCCGCCTCTAAACTTCCCACTGTTGTGCTCAGGTTGGCAGTTGCAGTACTGCTTGCACCTTGCATTGACAAAGAAACTGTGAAAACAGCCGATCACCATTATTCTGAACTTATTCTTTGAGCAGAAATACGACTGCAGGAGCTTCATAGCAATGCTTTTCTCTGCAAGAAGTCTTGATCACATGCTAACAAAGAAATGGGACGAAAATGGTGCTTTGGTAACTACTGACAGAAATACAATTTGAATAAATAAACCATCGACATGGAACAAGGACCAAGGAAAATAATAAATTTCTCCCTCATAGTAAAAAAATAACCCCGGTTGGGGGTGACGGTCATCTCTGAAGCTCTGTAGATGTGGATCTCTGATCGGCTTAGAATGGCTTCGATGTCGTCTTGTCTTTTGGTTCAACGTACAGACGAAAGCCCGGGAGTAAAAAGGATAGAAAACCTCAGAAATCAAACTACATTTCTGAGTTATCCGGAGATAGATTTTGAAAATGGTTGATTTGGAACATTTATGATTAATATGTCTTCAAAAGGATAGAAACCGGACCTCA
Source organism: Eptatretus burgeri (assembly GCF_056783735.1). NCBI lineage: Eukaryota > Metazoa > Chordata > Myxini > Myxiniformes > Myxinidae > Eptatretus > Eptatretus burgeri. Next base: position 52,485,308 of record NC_140963.1, read on the forward strand.
GAAATCAAACCGCATTTCTGAGTCATAAATGGTGGATGATAGTTTGCCAATGGATGATTTCACAAGTTTACAGCATCGGTGACCTTGACATTGACCTTCAATCAGGTCTAAAGTCATACCGTCGTGTATCACTCATCGAGCCCTACTTACATACCAAGTTTCATCAAGATTGGGCGAAATTTTTTTGACCGTATCACATCGATGATTTTTCCAACTTTGAAGACACGTGACTCGATAACCAGGACGAATTTTAAAAAAACTGGCATGACCAAATTTAGATATTGTTCCATATTATCAGAATCCGAAGAAATTTCGAAGATCGGATCACAAACGGCGGAGGAGATAGATTTTGAAAATGGATAAATTCGCAACTTTGGAGTGGCCTTTACCTTGACCTTCAATCATGTCAAAAGTCATACCGTCGTGCATCACTCATCGACCCCTACCTTCGTACCAAGTTTCATCAAGATCGGGCGAATTTTTTTTGACCGTATCACATCGACGATTTTTCCAGCTTTGAAGACAAGTGACTCAATGACCAGGACGAATTTCAAAAAACCGGTCCGACCAAATTTAGATATTGTTCCATATTATCAAATGCAAAGGAATTTCGAAGATCGGATCATAAACGGCGGAGGAGATAGATTTTGAAAATGGACTATTTTGCAACTTTGGAGTGACCTTGACCTTGACCTTCAATCGGGTCAAAGGTCATACCGTCGTGCATCCCTCAGACATCTACCCACATACCAAATATCAAGAAAATCAGAAGAAAAAAATGGGGACATACGTACGTACGTACAGACGGACATCGAGACTGGTTTTATTAACTCATCTCGTTAGAGATGACCTAAAAAGCACACAGGTGTGAAGGCAGGGGCATGTTGACTGTTCTGCTGATTCATGCTGTGCAGAAAATGCCTTGAAGAACAAGCAACACTCACCAATTTGTTCCTTCGCATCTTCCACTTCATTTGGCCTAAAGAAAACAGAATTAGATAATTTAAACAAGGTCAGTTAGTCAAAGTACATTTCTTTTCCTTTTGAAATTTTTTGCCAAGCTCATTCTGTAACTCTTTACTTTTGGCAGTCCCATTCATAAACTTAGTTATAAGGTGTGACATCAGTTTTCATATTTTTTTTTTAAATGCTTACCTGAATACAGCACTGCAAATTAATCCAGTTACAAAACTATAGGGGGAGCACTCGGGAGAGTGCAAAACCTCCACCGCCAATACTGCTGGGTCACTCAAGTGAACCTTATATCTTATTCATTAAATATGATGTCAACAGTGCTGACAGTTATAGAGTTCTTTTCTCCAACATTTTTTTTTTTGGGGGGGGGGGAGGGGGGGTTGGAAGTCACTTAAAACATGTATAAATGCAAAATAAAGAAATCGAAATTTTGTTGAAAAAAAAGTTGCAAAAATTTTTTTTTCTCAAACTATTTTTTTGGGGGGAGGTGGAAATCACTTAAAACGTGTAGAAATGCAAAAAAAAAAATTTTTCTCTAACCATTTTTTGGGGGGTTGGAAATCACTTAAAACATGTAGAAATGCAAAAAAAAAAAAAAATTTTCTCTCAATTTTTTTTTGGGGGGGGGGGGGACAAAGTCCAAAATCTAATGGCATGGTCATTGGACCATACCTAACCCCCCACACCAAGTTTCGTCGAAATCCGTTGAGGAGTTTTTCCGTAATACTGTTCACAAACAAACAAACAGAAAGGGGTGAAAACAGTAACCTCCGATCTTCGATGGCAGAGGTTAATTAAGTGAGACCTCTCCTCAAACAATTTGTACCGTTTTGGTCACCAGATCTGAAGAGGTGTGTTACGACAGTGTGTTCAGCATATAGCGACTCGATTGATTATGGTCCGAGCGAGACAAAGCTATAAGGAGCGGCTGAAGGAAGCAGGACTGCAGTGCCTATGGAAAGTCTACACCTCCTTTCAAAATTTTCACAACTGTTGCCTTACAGCCTGGAAATAAATTGCGTTAAATCAGACTTTTCCCACCTTTATTTACACATCGTAACCCACAACTTCCAAGTGAAAAACAAATTCTACAAATTTCAGAAAATTGATTGAAAATACAAAACTAGAATATATTGGTTGGATAAGTGTTCACTCCCCTGAGTTATTGGTGGAAACACCTTTGACAGCAATTACAGCTGAGTCTGTTGGGATCGGTCTCTACAAACTTTGCACCTCTCCTTCATGCCATGCATATCACGCAGTCATTAGCATATGCATGCCAATACGCACTTGAATTGCATGCCATCATTCAATAGTCATATTGTTGTGGGGCCAGGTCTCGGTGGCGAGCACTACCGCTAGAGGGAACAGTTGAGTCGGCCTCCACCGAACACCCGGAATTTAGGTTGTACCTTTCAGATAAATACGAAAGGTCACGGGTCCCTTATCGGACTGAAGATCACCAATAGGTCGACCACGTGGGATAGGGTCAATTGCCAATTTCAATATACCTAAATACCCACGTCGTCCAACTGCCGGGGAAATTCACCCTCGGCAGAATCTGCGCGATCCGGGCCGTTACCGAGCCGGATAGGAGTCGTACCCCGAGCGGAGAGTACCAGAACCCTGCCGGCCAATTGCAAGATGACGGCAACAATGAGTCCTCCTAATTCCCGTTCGCAGCGCGGCAAACCAATGATAGAAAGGACAAGGACGAGCTGGGACATTCAACACGAGGGGATTTATTTACAATGGGGGGGAAGGGAAGCACACAAAGAGCAGAGTTATCTGAATAAGAAATGTAATGTACAATGAGCAAAAGAAAGCACTTGCACAATTCTGCTTGAAAACGAGCCCACACACAGACACACACACCCCCAAAATAAATGATGGCCACGGCCTTTATTGATACCCCCAGCTCGGAGGGAAGGTGAGCTGGAGGTCAGAGCCTGTCTTGGACCTTCCCGCTTCGTGCGGTTACACCGACTTCGAACCCACTGGTGGGACTCGAACCCATGACCCGGAGTCTACGGCCCTCTTCCCTGGCTGCTCGGCCGCCGCACCGTTCAGTCACCACCACCACGGTGAGCTACCACAAAGGACCTTAGACCGCAATCCCGCAGAACCCTCGTCGACCACCACTCTGCCGTCGCCACTATCACCCCAGTCTCTGTCCTCTCATCTTTCTTTTTCCTTCAGGTCCGAGCGATTTCTTTTCTCCCGCCCGCTCGCCTCCCGATTGGACGGTGGGTTTTCAAGCGACCTCCCGATTGGCCGGGCCATCTCAGGCGATTCGTCCGGGGGGGGGGGGCGTGGCGAGCATTCTCGCGGCCCGTCCCCCACGAGAGGCATTCCTCCTTCTTCGGGCGACGTGCCTCCACATTGGCAGGAATGCGGCGTACATCACTCGCGCTTTTCCCATTGGCTGAGGTGTCGTGGGAAGTCGCCCTCTGTGCGTGATTGGACAAGGTGGGGAGTCGGAGCTGAGGCGATGAAAATCTCCGCCCACGTACGTGGTCGAATGCACGTGGGCAATGGCGTCAGTGTTGTTATCGAGGTTGTTGGTGATGTAAAAATCCTATCTATAAAATAACTTCATCGTGCACGTACACTTAATTCCCATTAGACACAGGGGCTGGATTCTAACTATACACATATAATTAACAAAATAACTGAGCTACGGGGACTCTGGCTGTTGTGTGCGATGGTTTCCAGATTCGTAACAATATCACCTTAATCTTCAATGTACTCTCACCAACACCACAACAATTGAAAAACCTCACAACACAATGATTATAATCACCACACCTTTGAAACATTAACCAAGCTCGCTTTACAATTGCCATTGTAGGCCCAATCACAACACACAACCATAACCACAGCTAACCACACTACAACTCACCGCTACAACTACCATCGCCTCAACCACAACCACTGCAGGCACCCATCACTGCATTTTGGAAGTAACAGGGAGCAATGAGCACCACATACCATTACAGACACTTGGACTCTGGATGTTCAGGCATCTAACTCGGAGCACAAGTGTGTGCTAAACGCCATTCAACATCGTCAGGATAGCCCGAGTGTTCCGCTCAATTACAGCCCCATTTAGTGTCCAGCGCAAGTTTGCATCCGGAAAGCGCAGACAAAAACCCCAGCGCCATGTTAAGTGTGGATCTGGCATGTGAGAAAGCCCAAAACACAATGGGGCCATCTTCGCTGCCGTATCTGAGCGTGGGAGGAACCGGTGCTGGGGTGACCCAGCATACAACAGTGGGGGTGCTGAAAAATGCCAACCGACCTGCTTGCTCTGTTTTTAAACTCCGCCCCTCGCCAAGGGATTATAAAAATCACAGAGTGAGACAGTGGTTCAGCTCATGGTTCAACAGAGCTTGTAGTTCATGCGATTCATATTGGCTTGGTGACGAGAGTTGGAACACAGTGCACGGGTCACAGCAGAGGCAGGACAGAGTTCACGGAGCAGAATGCTGAGTGAGTGAGAGATCTGGATGCCAGACTCAGCAGAGTCATAGGGCCAAGCCAGTAGCATGAAACACTTACAGACTTCCTCACATGTTAATAAGCCATCTTCTTTCATGTCCATCTTCTTTCTTTTCTATTTCGTCTGCTGTGGACGCACATTCATAAAAGAGCTCTGCGATTAAATAAGCAAGTTCAGAACGGTTGCCCCCTTCAGGGCGGCCTCACCGAAACACACCTTTTACAGTTTCCTCTCTGCCCCTCATTTTCTCATCTTGCACATCGCAGCACCCTCACTTGCACCTCCTCTGACCACACACCTTAGACACCCTCAGTTTTCCTCCTTCCCTCTCCTCAGTGACTGGGTCACGCAGGTTCATTAGCCCCACCTGGTAATCGACAGGTCATAATTGTGATGTACTGAATAGAAGATGCTTAGCAGGCAGACACGAGCGGGGGAACAGTCGAGCCGAGCTGTGTTGCACAAGCGCGAGCGCGGGCGTACTTTGCCCGCGGCTCTCCTTTATTGCGTATTCAGCACACTCACGAGCCGGGCGACTCCAGCATTACTACAACGCCTCAGGCGGCGCGCACACCTTATATTCCTTGCAGACCCGATGACCACGCCGACCCCTCCTCCCATCATCATGCGCCGCCCTGCATGCCCGCAGGCTACACCACACTCCTCCCTCCTAAAACTATGATTATTAAATGATCACCATCATAATAAGCATAAACAGCACGAAGGACTACGGTATAATAGTCGACAAGGCACGAAAAATGAAAACAGCGAAGTATAACAGCACACCACATCATATAATGCGTGAAAGCGAGCTAATGGAGCTGCCACGGCCAGATTCCGAAGACACAGCACCTCCCAAACTCTGGCCGCATTACCGATATGAAGCAGCAAGGCGAAAAGCACAGCAGCCCTACACAGCGGAAACGCCCCCAGGCGGCTCATGCTGACATGGCCCTCGGCGAGGCCGTGGCGATCTCCCGAGCAAACCTCCCCCGGCACCATCAAACGCCTCCGGCCCACTCCCCCCAGGCAGACCCGACGTAGATAAACATTCCGAGGCCGGAAGCCCGCTGTCTGGAAGCCGTGGCGCCAGCCTCGATCGACGTTGGCTGGGGGCGCTGAACAGCGCCGCTGGCTGTACGCACTTAATGCTCCAAAACAACCCACGCACCACAATCAGTTGAGACGCCAACGCCCGTCTAAACGGCCTTGAGCGAACACAGAGAGCTGCGCTCGCAACCAGAGGTGGGGGTAACGCCGACCAGCGCATCAGTCTTGGCTCCGAGTCGATCTCCGCGACCCACACGGCAGCTAGACGGTAGCAATTCCATTTAAACCACACTTCAATCATAGGCTCGTTATAAATCACTACGAACATCATTCGAACCATTGCAAACTCATTTTTCCGTACAGCGCGTTCTTTTGATAAAATCCCAGCACATGACAAAGCAACTACCCGCGGCCCGGGACAACGGAAGGCCAACCCAACCTTTTTATTCGCCACCACCGCTCCCAAAGCCACCACATCACATTGATCATAATACAAATCCCATTGATTGATCTCCGCCAAACCCACTCTCACACGGGAACTGCTGGCATTTATTTCAACAACGTTAAACCGCATCACTCGAGCAATGAAAAACAAATATGCAATGAACAGCAACCCACAACCCACATCACAAGTCCGTCTCTTGGTTGTCGACTCGATGTTGTGACTCGCGACTTCCTTTAACGCCACGGGCTCACCGCAACCTGTTGAAGCTGCTCGAACAACACCGCACCTCGCATCATGCACGCCGCCGACGCGCGAGAGCCCATCGCGAGAGCTGGCATGGCCCCTGCTGCTCCCGAACCGCACACCGCCGTTGCAGGCAGCAACGAACGGCCGCTCCCGTTGCATCGACGCGGCTCCCGCCGCCAGAACCTCGCCCTCGGTACCCGATGAAAGCATCGAAGAGAGCATCGACACACCTGGAGGTACGAACTGGAGATCCAGCCCGAGGTGCGCCGGCCAGTCCCGACCCAAAAGGACGGGCCCCTCCCCTCGCACCACGAACACCGAGAGTAGGGCGCTTTGCCCCCGGTAAAGCACCGAGACGTCGGGCGCTGCAAGCGGCGCAACCGCTTCGCCGGTGTACGCGCGCGATGCGCGGGCAGCACGAATGGACTCAACTCGACACCCGATCAGTGCCCCGATCACCTCGACATTCACTGGCATCGGTCCTGTCACCGTAGGACCAACTGAAACCAGGCTCAACATGGGCAGCATGGGCGATGACCCTCGCCCCACACACCGTAGACGACCTCGAGTGCTCAGACCGCCGCCCGAGTGATTGCATTGCAACGCTCGCCCACGACCCGCGCCGCAGACCGTGCGCGTGGCCGTGCATGCCTGGCCCATCGCGCTGACCCCCGGACCATCTGCTGTGCCCCGACCATCGAGACCCCGGACATTCTTCAGAGCTTGTGCGACGTCCAACGCCGCGTTCGAGCCGAACCGCGTGTCCTCGTTCTTTAGCCGTGGCTCTGCAGAAATCATTCCCCCGATCTGACGTGCCTCAATAAAACGAACAGTGAGCGCGGCCGTTGCCCACTCGACGTGGCCGAAGTCGATTCCGACGAAGGCGGGCACGCGTTCGTGCGCCGTGCACCGACCTTCTGCGATGCTCGTGCTGGCGAGACCCTTGGCTCCGTAGCCTGGAACCGCACGGGGTATTGCCGCCCTGCACACGCCGATCCGAAGATCCTCGTCAGCCAACTGTGATGTACTGAATAGAAGATGCTTAGCAGGCAGACACGAGCGGGGGAACAGTCGAGCCGAGCTGTGTTGCACAAGCGCGAGCGCGGGCGTACTTTGCCCGCGGCTCTCCTTTATTGCGTATTCAGCACACTCACGAGGCGGGCGACTCCAGCATTACTACAACGCCTCAGGCGGCGCGCACACCTTATATCCCTTGCAGACCCGATGACCACGCCGACCCCTCCTCCCATCATCATGCCCCGCCCTGCATGCCCGCAGGCTACACCACAATAATCACCTCGTACTTTCTCCAATATTTCTTGCCATATAATGTTTCTCGGAATGATTCTGATGGTACCTGTAATGTAAGCGTAAATAAGATTGTGGAAGTATTAGAACAGTATAGCTATGCAATGTTTACTTTTTGTATGCAACTGTATTTTCTTTTGCCACACCAAACCAATTCTTGCTTTCCCTGGTGTACGTATCTTCCTTGAAATAAAACTCTTGCTTGTTGCTCCACATACCTTTCCTCGCCCTTTCTGCGATTCTATATTATTGTAATGTTCCCAGTTTGTAGCGTCTTTTCCTCCATTGGTTGAGTATAGTCCACACGTCGTGTTAACCAGGGAGTTCTCCCCCACCGATTGGCTCTACACATTAGCCGCTGTACACTTGGCAGCTCCGCTCAGCTGTGTCTGATCAGGTAAGATAAAAGCCTGGTGTTGGCTTCGTGGTTAGCGTGCCTCGCTTGGGATCTTAGGATCCTGAGTTCAAAAGGCACCATAGTTAGGGAATTTTAGCAAATTGTATTGACCATCTGTGAAAAAATTGCTTACCAAAAAATTTCTTCACCAACGTATTCATCTTGGTGTTTACTAACACCTATCAATTAGTGCAAACCCAAATCCTTGTGGAAAATTCTGGGGAGCCAATCAAAGTTCGGGTGCTCAGAGGGCATGCGCGAAAAAAAAAAAAATCGGAAAAATCAACTTTTGCCAATATTGACTTGTGGGATGTCTAACTAGGGGTTTTTTGGGGTGCTGAATCGATTCCAACCATTAGATTTGAGGAAAAATGAATCCCTGGCCATAAAATATTGATGTGATACATTTTTAGATATCTCAGACTGTGTTTTGCGGTAATTTGGCTCAATTGATTCAGATTGTTCAAATTGTGCTGAAACCAGCATACAACATTTTTGAAACCACTGCTATATTGTTGGTTATACTTGTGCTCATGCTCAGTAAAATTCTCTGTGTTAGCTGACGTTAGCTAAGAGCTTTTAGCTTCAAAATTATTGTGTACCGGACTCAACAGAAGTTGAATATATTCAACGTAGAGTGGACCTATTAATGTTAAAACACATCACTGTATGATGAACCACTTCTCATTCATTCACCAAGAGATAGAAAGAAGCATGATCAAATGTGGGGTACCTGTCCACACCGACGTTAAAAGAGCCCAAGTGAAGAGAGATAACGATGCTGTCAACACCATAGTTGGGTGGTTGGAGGAAGTCAACCCTTTCGATGCCACACGGGACGAGAAGACTGGTGTCCTTCTCAACTGGGTTCAGCAGCACTCCCAAAGACCAAGTCAACGCTGATCAAGCAGAACAAGTTGGCAGAGCCATACAGGCTAAGATGGATGGGAAAACTGTTGTGGATGCAATGGTAACCAAACACAAGGTCAAATCACTTGCAAGCCTGAGATCTGGCCCCAAAGTCAATGGCGAGAAGCTGGTCATTGACTCACTGAAGCTATTCAACCACCTCATTGTCATCAGTGAGCGTGAAGTCAAGACCAAAGAAGCTCTGCCCTTTGAGTTGACGCCAAAACCGATGTCTCCGTTTGACAAAAATCAAAAGTTGCGAAAGCCAGACAAGGCTGCCCTAGCAAAGTCCCTGAAGGCATATGTGGCACCTGTTAAACAACCCCCCTGCACAAGCCTTGTGGTTGATAGTGGGTGGCTCCTGCACAATGTCAAGTGGGAGGCTAACCTTACTTGGAAGGATGTTGCCGAGAGCTACCTCCGGTTTGTGAAGTCCATGGGGAGCCATCGCCTCCGGATAACGGTGGTCTTTGACTGATATGGCAGCTCCACCAAGGACCATGACCACTTGAGACGAACAAAGAATGCATGCTGTGACATTCAGATTTGTCTGGATCTCAAAATCATCATTGCAAGAGAAAAGTTCCTCGATAACAAGAACAAAGCCCAGCTCGTTCTGCTCCTTGCTGAGACGTTTAGTAGGAATGGAATCAGTGTACAGCAATGCTCTGATGATGCCAACACCTCCATTGTCCGCGCAGCTCCAGATGAGGCAAGAGAGTCCCCTGTCGAGGTGAGGGTTGAGGACACAGACGTCCTGGTTCTGCTGATTCATCATGTTGCAGACCATCCGATCTTCCTCACGACAGCCAAAGAAACATTTTAAGATGTCGGAAAGATCCGGGAGGCCCTCCCAGAGATATACCGGATATATCTCATCTTCTTACACAGCTTCTCTGGCTGCGATAGTGTCTGCAATTTTTGGGTTTAGCAAACCAACTTTGCTAAGCAAGCTCTGCAAGACTGATGAAGCAGAGAGGGCAATGGACGTGTTTATGGACATCCGAGCTGAGAAAGGTGATATCATTAAAGCAGGCTGTGATCTTTTCATACCCATGTTCCATGGGAAATCCTCCAAAGACTTGGAAGACTTGAGATTCGACATCTTCAGCAAGCGAGCTGCTACTGGGAGCATAAAACCTGAGAAACTCCCGACAACAGGAGCTGCAGCACAGCACTCTCTCCGAGCTTACCTCCAGACTAGAGACTGGCTGATGCGACAAAGTCCATCGTTGGATGCCTGAGACTATGGATGGCAACTAACTGAGCAAGGATATGCACCAGTCCCTTCTACAGACCCCATTGCACCAGACTACCTCCTGACGTTTGCCAGCTGCAACTGCGCGGCAGACTGCAGCTCACTCAGGTGCTGCTGTAAAAAGCAAGGAGTCAAGTGTATTTCTGCTTGCGGCATCTGTCATGGTAACTTGCTGAACATAAACCAGCTGGATGACAAGAAGAGTGAGGAAGATACTGGGGAGTTTGATGAATAAGGTTGTAAAAGCTGACAAAGCAACATTTCCATTGAGCACAGTTCTGTTAAAAATGTCAATAAAATACATTTTATATGATCAAGGAGTGTTTTTTTTTCTCAAAAATAATGGTTGGAATCAATTCCAACCCCTAGTTGGAACCAATTCTAACCCCAAAAAACCCCTAGTTAGACATCCCACAAGTCAATATTGGCAAAAGTTAATTTTCCGATTTTTTTCGCGCAGGCCCTCTGAGCACCCGAACTTTGATTGCCTCCCCAGATTTTTCCACAAGAATTTGGGTTTGCACTAATTGATAGGTGTTTGAAGACACCTCAATGAATACATTAGCGAAAAAAAATTTTGGTAAGCAAATTTTTCACAGATGGTCAATACAATTTGCTAAAATTCCCTAACTACCAGTTCAATTTATTATTGATGTGTGTACCAAATTTCATAAAGAAATAGTTGATAGTTTTGCAACTATACGCTGGAAACAAAGGTTAACCTCAATTAATTCTTAATACCCAACTTGTTTCCATGGAAAGTGACAGAAATTTTTTGGGGGAAATCTCTTCATATCAAAAGGCACCAGTTCACCACTTGATTGATATGTGTACCAAATTTCGTAAATATATCTTGAGGGGATTTATAGTTAAGTTCCGGAAACGAAATGTGACGGACGGACGGACGGAACCCATTTCTATATCCCCCGCGAACTTCGTTGATTGGCGGGGGATAATTAAGTAGGGAAAACTGGGAGCTTAAGATCGTTACATGTCACCACATGTGGTGGTGCTGTGTTAACTAGGTAAGGTTTAAGGCTAGTTTCTCCCAGTATGTGATTGCCCCCTGTGACCTTTTCCTCCATTTTTGCAATTACAAAGCTGGCGATAAAAAGAAACCACGTTCTTCCAAAACAACAACAAAACCGAACGATTCTGAGCAGGCAAAGCCCCCACCTTCCCACCGGCAGGCCACGCCTCCGAGGCTGAGGATTGGTCGGTGTGACGTAAAAGGGGGTAGGATCAAGAGTGGAGATGTTAGTTGAAAGAGGAAGGGCATTCGCTTGCTTCCTCTTCTCAGAACGACAAGAAAGCTGCCCGATTCTCGTTGTCGTGCTGGTGCTAATTTGCTCACGTGCAAATTAACTCCTACTCCTCGTGCTGGTGCTAATTTGCTCACTCACAAAATAAGAAGCTCGCCATTACCTGATTGGCTGTCGTGAAGTTTGTATGCTTTGAGAATAAGGATAAGGTGCTCGAGAGACAAGAGGGCGGTTGAAAGTAATGTATGAGGCTCTGGTCCCTCTCGGCACGCAAAATAGCAGCGCGATTCTCGTTGTTCATACTTATGTGAATTTGCTCATGTGCTGGAGCAAGACGCCAGCCACTGACTGTTTGGCTTGGTTGTGAAGTATGGACGCTTTGAGGAGGAGAGAAGAAAAGGAGCGCATCTTTTGGCCTTATCCCAGAACCTCAACAATTGCCTTGATGTATGATCAAGGAGAAAGGCAGCGACATTTGGTGTTATTGGGTCTGGTGCTGAGAGAGGAGTGGTGTGGCAATCTCGATCGTGAGAAGAAACTGTACGGTGGTTTGTTGGCCCTCACGAAGAAAGATAGTCCACAAATATCAACTCTTGTACATGACCGCAGAGAGTGACTTTGCACCATTTTCTGTGCGTTTCCCATGCAGTGGCTTCAAGGTTTGATGACACCAGGCTCCTAAAAGGTCATTTCTGGACACAGCTGAGTGCCGGCATAAAGGGAGGAATTTCTTTTATTTTTGTCTTTCCCTTGTCTGTTTTTGTGACCGATTGGAAACCACAAATTAGGAGTCCGTTTTACTTCACTTTTCATTATCACCCTTTGCTGTATTTTCATGATAACTCGTTGATTTTATGTTCATTAAACCATCGTTTGTTAAATTTACTTGTGTTTTTCGATTGTGGGTTCGAGAATAAACCCATGTGCTTCCATTCTAGTCAATGCAACATGGCAAAGGCTCAACATTGGGTATGTGCTCTGCCACCTTCCGTCCCATGTGCGCCATAATCTCCAAGGATCTCGACGATTCGCTTCCAAGTAAAGTGAAAAACGTTCGGCTATCTGTCCAGGTTGGTGTTAATCGACATGAACATGACAATATGTCTTTGCTTTCTTCTGCAAAACCACACACAATTTCAATGAAACTTGATCACAACCTTTATCACCCATGATGTACCAACGTTTGTTCACAGCATTAAAGAAAACAAAATCCATAGGTATTTACTTTCTTCTCCATTATATATTTAGTGGGTCATCCATGCCTTCCAGTGGTTCCCTGCTTATCTTATCCAGCCGAAACCAGGTGAGCGCCCAGGGGTATTGTCCGTTTTTCATTTACATGTGGTACATGCGAGGGAGCCTCAGTGGTGTGTCTGCGTTGTTGCTGACGATTTGCCAACAAGCGATGAAACCGGTCCGGCAGTTGAAGGGGTGTGTAGCATTGGGATTCTCATTATTGTACTATTTGTGAATGTCTTTACAGCTATGGAGGAACTCTGAGAAGGATTTGAAACGGCAATAGGCTTGGACACTGAGAACAGCAAAGTGGACACTTATCCAACCAAGGTATTCCAGTTTTGTATATTTCATTAATTCTCTCACATTTGTGGAATTTGTTTTTCACTTGGAAGTTGTGGGTTAAGATTTGTCAAGAAAGGTGGAAAAGTCTGATTTAATGCAATTTAATTCCAGGTTATAAGGCAACAAAAGGTGAAAATTTTGAAGGAGGGTGTAGACTGTAGACCTTCTCGAGGAACAGCATATATACATATTACATATACTGTATATACAGTCATGCGCCACTTAACGACGGGGTTACGTTCTGAGAAACGCATCGTTAAGCGATGTCGTCGTTGTGCAAACATCTTTTTTTTTCCGTTTTCGTTTTCGAACATCGTACTTACACAAACCTCGACACCTAAGCTATATGGTATAGCCTATTGCTCCTCGGATACAAACCTCTGCAGCATGTTACTGTACTGAATACTGTCGGCAATTGTAACACGCATCCAAGAGAGACTGAAGACACGTTCGTTTTACCTTTGTGCTGTTCATGACTGCCATCGGTGTTGTTCGCAGCAGCTTACAATCTCCTCTCGCATCGATTATAGAAAGATGAATAAATAGCATTTGGATTTTATAAATACGTAATCGTTGCTTCGATGTTATAATTTATTAATGAAGAAACGAGCTCCTGTCAATTGTGATATATATTTTCGGAACAGTGTGATTGTTTTAACAACATGAAAAGCTTCACCAAAAATTAATTTGTGTTTTAATTTCGACTGTAACAACGATTTATTCGCGGAATTCTTCAATCCAAAGGTAATTTACTTGCTGGAAGGTAAACGTGGAAACATTGATTCAGTTTGAAAGCCGATTTCCTTGAATCCCGATTTAGCACGACCCTGCTTTTTTCGCGATGACATTTTATGGACCTCAACGATCGCATTATAACAGGGCCACACTGTCGTTTATTATCATTATGAAGTATTATGTACTGTACAGCGTACATAATTGTATGTACTATTTTTATACGACTGGCAGCGCAACATCGGCTCCATCACTCGGCGATAGGAATTTTTCAGCTACATTTTTTTTTTCCAGAGCTGGCAGATCAGTCGTATATGCGATCCGTCGTTGCCCGGAACGTCGTTAAGCGGCGCATGACTGTGTGTATATATATATATATATATATATATATATATATATATATATATATATATATATATATATTTTTTGCCCTCCTCCTCCTCCTCTTCCTCTTCCTCAAACTCACTGCCCTCTCCTCTTCCTCAAACTCACTGCCCTCCTCCTCCTCCTCCTCCTACTCATTATCCTCCTCCTCCTCCAACTCACTCCCCACCTCCTCCTCCTCCAACTCACTCCCCACCTCCTCAAACTCACTACCCTCCTCCTACTCCTCCAACTCACTACCCTCCTCCTACTCCTCCAACTTACTACCCTCCTCCTCCTCCAACTTACTACCCTCCTCCTCCAACTCACTGCCCTCCTCCCCCTCCTCACTGCCATCATCCTCCTCAGAAACCTTGACGATTTCCTCCAACTCCTCCTCAGTCAGATCATCCCCTTGTGAACCGATGAGCTCCTCCAATTCCTCAGGCTCCATAATCGACAAAGCCTTCCCCTCACATCTCCTGTTCCAACCTGGCAATTTTCCACCTCTTTTCTGTGGTGTTGGGAAAACCTCTGAAGTTCTTGACTGCGTGTGGTCATAGGTTTTGCCAGCAAGTGTTGATGGAGGAGTCTTTAACTTCGTCCAGTGAATCTTCAATGGCAATGATGCAGTGCTCTATGTTGAAGTCAATCCAACATTTCTCAATAGTAAGTTCTGAGTCAGACTCCGTGGCATCCAAGATGCGATGGAGGGTGCAGCAGGTGCAACACGTTTTGATCGTCAAAATTACCTCTTGGTTGAGTGGTTTGATCAGGGAAGTAGTGTTGGGTGGCAGGAAGATTACCTCGATAATGGGATGGGCCACCTTCATCATCTCGTCAGGAGCGATGTCCACCAGCAATCTGAGGACTTGAAGGAGAGGTTCTTTACTGCCAGGTACTTCTCCACTTGAGAGACAAAACAATTGTGGAACCAGTCCAGAAAGATGGCAGCAGTTGCCCAGGCCTTTCTGTTGGCCCTCCAAAATACAGGCAGAGTTTGCTTGTTTTTGCCCTTGAGAGCACGCGGGTTTAGGGAACGATACAGCATCATCAGCTTCATCATGCAGTCCCCTTCGGCGTTGGTGCAGAGAAGAGATATCTGGTCCTTAGCAGCCTTTGAATCCCGATGGTGTCCTTTCTGGCTTCGAGATGAAAGCTCTTGTGGGAATTCTCTTCCTGAACAGGCCCGTCTTGTCTGCATTGAAGACCAACTCCGGTACAAACCCCTTCTCGATGAGCTGAACGAGTTGAGCAAAGAACGTTTCAGATGCCTCGTGGTCTGCTGAGGAACGCTTGGCTGTGAGCTTTGCATTGTGGAGACCGTACCGCTTCTTGAAGCAGTCAAACCATCCCCCTGCCAGCATGGAAGATACTGAGGCCTCTCGTACCTGCATCACTTGTGTTTGCAGCACCACCCACAAAGAGCCAGATTATCGTACATGCACTTTGCCTATCACGAATCAGCGGTCCACGTAACTAAAGGCATGTATTTCTTGGCAATGTCCTCTACCCATACATTTAATGCCTTCTCCATTGCTTTGATGTGAACTGCCCTGACCTGAGTAACCACTTTGGTGCGAGGTACTGCACTCGCTGGGATACTTGTGCAAGATGTCTTATTTTTTTTATTTATGTAGCGCACAGTCCACTCATTCAGGCAATAGTGTCTCCACCCCTCTCCCGGCAGATCCAACACGGTGCCTCCTTCGTTCGCTCGCCTCGAAGCGACTCCGAGCACGCCTCGAGAACTCGGCCATTCCTCACACACAGCACTCCTTTCGGAAAAGCAGTTCCACTTCCCAGTTCAATCTCAAGACTTTTTTCTGCCTCTTGACAGAAGACACGTCTCCTGCACTACTCATATGCATAGAACCCATGATCGAACAATGTGCACAAAAAGTCCACGAATACGGGGAAATCACTGCAGGTCAAGGCAGCAGGATGACAAAAAGAATGAGACCCAGGACATGCTGCACCATAAGTAGGTGTGGAGGGTTTGTGGGCAAATGGAGGGGTGGGTCATGTGACCATTGATTGTGGTTTGTACGCACATACAACTGCTTTATGCGCAGTTGGTGGGAGACTGTTTTCCGACAGTGTTGTGCGCACGGCTGGTGGGAGATGGTTTTTGCACTTGCAAAAACCGCAAATACTCAAAGCACAGAGCCATGAATGGAGAAGCAGGTCAAAATTTATGAACCACGAAAACACAGGATCCACGAATGTCGGG
>NC_140963.1:52511559-52659059 GCF_056783735.1 Eptatretus burgeri
ACTTGGAGGTTGAACCTCATTGAATTGAACACCTGGGGTTGAACAGCTCACTCATTGAACTTATAAAGATTTGTTCATTCTCAAATTCCTTCAATAGTTTAATTTTCTTTGCACAATAATCCCCATCTAAAATATTGACAAACAAAACATTTGAATCTTTATATTTTTTAAGATATCCCTTTTGTGCCATTACGAAATGATAAACTTCTCTTAATGCTCTTGTTTGACCACCTCCTGAGCCACAGGTTATTTTTTGTTAAGCCCCGCCCACTTTTCTTTAAGCCCCGCCCACTTTTGTTAAGCCCCGCCCACTTTCCACAAGGTATTCAATAAGCCCCGCCCACTTTTCTTTAAGCCCCGCCCACTTTTGTTAAGCCCCGCCCACTTTCCGCAAGGTATTCAATAAGCCCCGCCCACTTTTCTTTAAGCCCCGCCCACTTTTGCTAAGTCCCGCCCACTTTTGCTAAGCTCCGCCCACTTTTCATGAGGTATTTTTCTAAGCCACGCCCACTTTTCCTAAGCCCCGCCCACTTTTGCTAAGCTCCGCCCACTTTTCATAAGGTATTTTTTCTAAGCCACGCCCACTTTTCCTAAGCTCCGCCCACTTTTGCTAAGCTCCGCCCACTTTTCATAAGGTATTTTTTCTAAGCCACGCCCACTTTTCCTAAGCTCCGCCTACTTTTGCTAAGCCCCGCCCACTCTTACATCATTTCCAGTTCATCTCTGACTCACAAAGAAATCACTAGAAAATTACAGGATGTTATGGTTTTGAAAAATTTCCCAATGAAGGCTTGCCTAGGCTTGCCCAGGGAATTTCCAAAGGAAACCACACCCACCAGTCTTTCTCTATAAAAGCTTCAAACCCAGGCTCCATTTTAAACATTTGTTTTTGCTGGCAATGGTGTTTTGTGTGCTTGTCTCGAACTCTCTGTCTTCTATGGAACTAAACCTTCAAGTTGATGAACTGGATTCAAACCTCTTATCTATTGAGGTAAGATTTTTTATTTTCCTATTTTCAAACTTTGATTGAAGCATACTCATTTAATAATTAAATAACTTAATTAATACATTATTATTTTCTCTCACAGGAAATTGTGTCTGAAATACGAAATGAAAATACTGCTTTTGCTACAACTTGGGGGAAATTGTTGGCTTGGTTGAAGACCTTATGAGCGACCAAGACCTTGAGTGGGATGACTTTGGTGTTCCTTGGAACTCTCTGTCTTGTATGGAACTAAACCTTCAAGTTGATGAACTGGATTCAAACCTCTTATCTATTGAGGTAAGATTTTTTATTTTCCTATTTTCAAACTTTGATTGAAGCATACTCATTTAATAATTAAATAACTTAATTAATACATTATTATTTTCTCTCACAGGAAATTGTGTCTGAAATACGAAATGAAAATACTGCTTTTGCTACAACTTGGGGGAAATTGTTGGCTTGGTTGAAGACCTGATGAGCGACCAAGACCTTGAGTGGGATGACTTTGGTGTTCCTTGGAACTCTCTGTCTTGTATGGAACTAAACCTTCAAGTTGATGAACTGGATTCAAACCTCTTATCTATTGAGGTAAGATTTTTTATTTTCCTATTTTCAAACTTTGATTGAAGCATACTCATTTAATAATTAAATAACTTAATTAATACATTATTATTTTCTCTCACAGGAAATTGTGTCTGAAATACGAAATGAAAATACTGCTTTTGCTACAACTTGGGGCGAAATTGTTGGCTTGGTTGAAGACCTTATGAGCGACCAAGACCCACAGAACGAGTTCGTCCTTGATGACCCAACCAAAGAGTTATACCTTGGAGACCAGCAAAATCCTGAAAAAGAGTTTTACAGCAATAGTACTCATTGTGAGTTATCAAGACAATACCCACTGAACAAGTTATACCTTGATGAGCCAGAATACAAGTTTTACCTTGGAGACTCACAAATTTTGAAAAAATCAAGAAATGAGTTCTGCCTTGATGGTTTAAATAACTACCTTGGAGACTCAGGAAAAGGGCTCTGCCAAGATGGTTCTAAATATGGGGCCTACCTTGGAGACTCACAAATTTTGAAAAAATCAGTAAATGAGTTCTGCCTTGATGGTTTAAATAACTACCTTGGAGACTCAGGAAAAGGGTTCTGCCAAGATGGTTCTAAATATGGGGCCTACCTTGGAGACTCACAAATTTTGAAAAAATCAGTAAATGAGTTCTGCCTTGATGGTTTAAATAACTACCTTGGAGACTCAGGAAAAGGGTTCTGCCAAGATGGTTCTAAATATGGGGCCTACCTTGGAGACTCACAAATTTTGAAAAATCAGTAAATGAGTTCTGCCTTGATGGTTTAAATAACTACCTTGGAGACTCAGGAAAAGGGTTCTGCCAAGATGGTTCTAAATATGGGTCCTACCTTGGAGACTCACAAATTTTGAAAAAATCAGTAAATGAGTTATCCTTAAGAGACTTTGTAAGTTGGTTTTACTTTGAATACTTGAAATGTGGGTTCTGGATTGATAACTCACAATGTGATACATATCTTGGAAACTCAACGGGAATGTGGTTATACCTTGAAGACTTGGAAAGTTGGGTTTATGTTGGACACTTGAAACTTTTTTGGGGGCTTTTATTTATTTATTTATTTATTTATTATTATTTTATTTATTTATATTTTGGAGACTTTTGGAGTTGCTATCACTCTTTGGGATCTAAACCTATCGATGTAGTTCTTTGTCGGATGGTGCTTGATGGGAGCAAGATCAAGAAAGTTCTGGGAAGAAAGTGCAGGCTTACTCCCCCTTTCTACGTCATCAAACCTGAAAGCCTTAAAAGACAGAATTGGAAGAAGAAAAAAACGTAAAAATATATATATATAGGTGGAAATCTCATTTTGAAAAAGACATTGTGTTGGGCGAGGATTGAGTTGGGGTTGAGATTTTGAATGTGAGGGTTGGGGTTGAGATTTTGAATGTGAGGGTTGGGACACACACACATACACATCAACAAACAAAAGTTAAGCCTTGACTATTCAGTTGAGGATTCTGTGTTTGGGGTTCACAGATCTAAGAACGTCCCCCTTGACACACATTATATACTGTTATACACCTCGGACTTGGCCCTCGAGTGTCCACAACGGTGTATAGTAGGAGGGAGTGAAGCGCCAACCTATTGCTCCCATTACACACACACACACACAAACAAAAGTTAAACCTTGACTATTCAGTTGAGGATTCTGTGTTTGGGGTTCACAGATCTAAGAACGTCCCCCTTGACACACATTATATACTGTAATACACCTCGGACTTGTCCCTCTAGTGTCCACAAAGGTGTATTATCTGCTTAGTTTTGTCTTTTGTAATTCCTGTGAATAAAATGAACCTAAAATCTCTTCCCCTTCCAAATCATATATTTTATAAGTCCAAGGAACTGTATCTATTACATTAACAATTTTAAAAAGTTCTTTCGTCCATCGTTCAGTAAAACCCTTTTCAAAATGAGATTTCCACCTATATATTCTTACGATATCACCAACTTTGAACTTAGGTTTTCTGACATTAATCTCTTTTTCATATTTTAATTTTGTAAATGTTTCTGATGGCTTCATATTCGTTGACGTGTGAATCGTGTCATTATACTTATCCACAATATCCTGAATAAAAGATGACCATTGTTGTGAACCGAGTTGTGTGAATTTTTTATATAGTCTCTCTTTTAAGGTAAGATTAAAACGTTCAACAACAACTGCCTTCCCTTCATTAAAGGTACTGTATAATGTAATACTGTTATTTTTTAGAAAATTCATAAATGTCTTGTTATAAAACTCTCTACCCTCATCAGTCCACAATTTCTTAGGTTTTCTCTTACTTTTATTAAATATCTGTTGAAAAGCTAACATAAGAGTATTACCTGTTTTGTTTTTAAAGGGACAACCCACGCATATCTACTCCTCAAATCAATAACGGTTAAAGCATACTTGTACCCCTTATCATTATTGAGTTCAATCAAATCAGCAGACCAGATATAATCAACTTCCTTGGAATAAACTTTCCTTCTCTGAAACTTTGTGAATATTGATTTATGTAATTCATCAGCTAATTGCTCTTCAGTCTTAATGGCATCATTAGAGCCTATAAGTTTTTTGAATTTCCAAGTCCAAGTTTCAATTTAGCACTAATCATCTTCTTCACGATGAACCTATCAACTTTTTCTCTCAAGGTTGGATTTTGTATCAGAGACAAATTATACAACATTTCTCTATCGGCTTCATGCTTTTCTTCCAACGTTGTGGTATTCCCATAATCAATATCGTGTCTCATGCACACTTCATCAACTCTATTGATTGGTTTACTCCAGGATTTAGGATTGTCTGCCTCATCTAATCTTTTATCCAAGTTTGTGCCTGGACCACAGAAAGAATAACCTGGAAGATGTAATTCCCCTGGTATTCCAGTAGTTGTAAATTTACTTCCTGATAAAAACTTTTGTATATCTCCTCCGAGTTTGTGTTTGGAGATAAATTGATTTTTTTTTGAACCACACACCGAACATATACCTTTTTGTATAACCCTGTTATTTTTACTTTTAATATATGAAATATTTTTAGTATTAGTTTTCTTTTTACATTTGAGACAATAACTCATTTATTTATGAGAAAAATTCCTGCAGAGTGCAAAAACCTTTTTAGTTTCCAACATGCACATTTGAATCTTAATTTTTAAAACATAAAGAATCCTTAGAAATGCCTTCACTCTCTCCTCCATTTATTTAAGAAAAAACTTGAATTAAAATGAATAGCTTGACGATGCTAATAGTTTTGTTGAAAGTATTGCAAATAGACTTGTTAATTCTTTGTTTTCCTCCTCGGTGGGTTGAGTTATTTTCTGTAATACCACCAATCTTTTTTGAATCTCACTGGTTTCCATATTTTGATATTTATTCATTCTCTCTCTTTCCTCCCTCTCTCTCTTCTCTTTTTCCTCCTTCTCTTTCTTCTCCCTCTCTCTCTTCTCTTTTTCCTCCTTCTCTTTCTTCTCTCTTTCCTCCTTCTCTCTCTTCTCCTTTTCCTCCTTCTCTTTCTTCTCCCTCTCTCTCTTCTCTCTTTCCTCACTCTCTCTATTCTCTCTTTCCTCCTTCTCTCTCTCCTCCTCCTCCTTTTCCTCCTCTTCCCTCTCTTCTTCAACTCCTTCCTCATCCCTTACTATACTTGAATCGTTTACACCCCATAGAATATTATACATATATTCATCAGGATTTCTTGTTATTCCTGTATCCAAAATAATTTTTTTTACAACAGGAAACCAATAAAATTTCTTTTGAATTTCTAAAAGAGCCTTACCTTTTCTTAACCTTATAATTTTTTCATTATTTAACATTCTAATTAAATCTAAAGTTGTCGGTTTATCAACATCAGCATAATGCCAATCTTTTATTGAAAATACCTCATTCTTATGTTGTAGAACATATTTATTAAAATACCGAATACCCTTTTCTTGAAGGTATGCTTGGACACAGAAATGATAATTTTCTTGAAGCCTTCTTGCTGTCATTTATGTATTAGAAATATATGTTAGAATAATATTATGGCACGAAACACCTCCCCATCTTCCCATAGTTAAATCATTTTGTATTTCCTTACTTATTATATATAATCCTGTTTTTTCTGTTTTCATGAGATAAACAAGGGCAAAACCATTATTATATTTACCCTTATTAAATTCTTTTATTTGTTGTTTACTAATCGTGGCTCCACAAAACTCATTCTCGATACCAAGTGGATAATATTCTTCCTTACGAGACTGATTTAATTGTTCCAGGTCTTCGAGGTTAATTTTAAATGACCAATTATACCCTAAATCATTCATATCATACCCCCATTGTTCTATTCTCATACAAACGATACGCCCTTCTTTATAAAAATTTATTTTAATTCGAACTGTGAATTCTGTATGACCTGGAGATAATATCAACACTTCTGTATCTTTAGAATACACAGCCGTTTTATTTAAGTATATATATTGTGATAAATCGCTTAATCTCACCAAGTCATTCGCGTCAGTCGGGCTTGGATAATTTTTTAATTTATAAGCATTTTTCATGTTAATATTTTTGTTTATATTATATTTATGTCGTTCAGCCTGTGCCTTTGTGTAATAATTTGATAAATCAATATCCAGTTCTTGAGATACACCAAAGATAGAACCATCTTTACCAACATAAGTCATTTATATTAGATTAAAAATAATATCATAAAATTTTTTATTTTTGTTGAGTTGAAATAACACATATAGACATAATTGACCACAACACTTGGAATTTAATTCTTGGACTTGAAATGTTTGATAAACACCATTCTGTAAGAATTTTATGACTTCAACAGGTGGTGGAAGACCAAAACTATCAAAATAATATTTGTCTTGACTATTAAAAATACAAACCCAATGAGAACCGTTCCCATCATTATCTTCTAAGTTCATAATAATATTCTTTGTATGTTTCGACACATTTGTTAATTCATCTCTCATACAAATAACCACATTATGAATTTTTAATTTCTTACAATATTTGGCAAGTTGTAAATTTGATGTTGTATTCTTTCCAAATTCTTTCAACCACTCATCAATGCTCATTTATTTATTAGAAAGATATAATCCATTACCTCTTTTCGTTAATTTTACACCTGCTTGTGCTATAGAAGAAAGCATATCTCCAACTAACAATCTCGCTTTATCAGGCAGACCTTCAAGTTTTTCAGCAAAATCTACAATTACACCACTTCCACTAATTTGTTTCTCCAACTCTTTGTTATGTCTTTCCAATTCTTTTTGAGCCTGGAGTTGAGCCTTCCTTTCGTTGGCAGTTTTGACCGCTGTTGAAATACCACCCGTCAATGCTCCAACCGCACTTAAACCAGCAAATAAAGGAATTAGAAATGGGAGAAATCCTCCACTCGTCTCTCTTATTGAATATTTTTTTAACATTGGTTTTGTCATTTTAATTTTAAGTGAGCCAGTGTCATTCAAGATTTTAACCTGTTCTCTTGTGAGCAAAACATCAATTCTTACTGCTCCTTTTCTCTGAATTGTATTAACGTTAATCGTACAAGGCTTTTGATTTTGAACACAAGATGATAGTTTATGAAGATTGATTTGATTAACATATACCCCAGTTGGTACTTTGCCACTCATTTATTTAACAAAAATTATGTGAGACTAATCATCACACCATTATCTGTATTAATCTGCAATTCTGTTTCTTCCAAAAGCAAACAATATGTATCAACTTCTTCACTCTCTCCTCTTTCAATGTATAGGGAAGTATCCACTCGATTAGACTTTATAGTTTCTTTTTGAGCGCTCAGGTCAAACGTATAGATTGTATGCAAACTTTTAAATGCTGTCATATCCAAAATAGGTTCTTTATTTCCATTACTTTCACACACCTTTTGGTAAGACTTGTATGCTTCAGCAAAATCATTTTTTTCCCAATTAATTTCCAATCTATCTCGTGGATAAAATGTTCCATCTAGAGAAACGCGAAGTTGTTTCACCTTAGCATTATCACTCAATGCATTATTCTTATCAGTCGCAGTATCACCATCTGGCTTTTTAAAAATCATCCACAGATATCGTGGCTTTCCTTCCAGAACACCCAAATTCCACGTGTAAGTAGTTTGATTGAGTTTAACGTGTTGACATCTTCTTTTGAGGTATGATACACTGAGTGGTTTCTTTGAGTTAAGTCTTCGATTCAACATCTCTTCTGTTTTAAGATTAGGAGTATATTCACTGATATACCAACTCATCTCCTCAATTACAAATTTATTCTGATCACCAAAAGCATTACCAACACCAAAAAGCAATCTATTTTCATTATCATTCCTTTGTAGTTGAAATCTAATTTTAAGACCATACAGAACTTTATCATAATCACAAAATCCAAATATACCTTTAAGAGGAACTGCCACAGTAAAACTATTTTCTGCTTTTGTATCATCATTATACATTCCTTTCCTTTGAATATATCCAGGGTCTGTGTTTGTTCCCGTTGACATATCAGGAATAAAACCTTCGACAGACCCCTTTCCCATTCTATCACTGAATGTATAGAGTGTAAATTTCATCATTTCAGATACAGCAGAGACATAATCAACCGCTTCAACTTCTTGTGTTCCAATATACAATCGCACACTATCAAACATTTTCCAGAAGAAATCATTTACAAGTGTAGCGTTTGTGTTATTCCCAGCCTTAGTGAATTTAAATTTACACAACAAGAAACTTTCGGAGAGATTCAAATAGGTTTGTTGATTATTTATTTCAAAACTTTTTGTACCATTTGTATTCCAGTCTGTTCCAGTTATTGCATTTACCTTGAAGTAATCTTCTTTTTTAGTGGAGTTTGAGATAATAATAGTATCATCCAAATCATAGATACTATCAATTGCTTCCATACTTGTATTTATTTAGGAAAAAGATGTTAAAACTTTTGAAACCCTGATCCAAGTATTTGAATTATTTTCTGTCGTTCTTGGGGGACAACTGAGTTTTACCTTTCTTAATTTCTTTTATTGCTTGTAATTTATGAGATTCTTTCTGAGCATCTTTTATACTCTTTACAGCACCTGCTACATTTCCCACAGCAGAAGCAGTTGAACCAATTAGGTCTTTATGTTTAAGAATAGTTGAACCAATACCCATGAGAGTATCAATTATCCCATCTCCTCTAAATTGATGTCCAACACCCCTTTGTCTCTTAGGTTTATAGTATCCTCTACCAAGATACATACCTTCACCCTTGTAGTACGGGGAAAGGAACATCCCATCCCCTGTAATTATTTTATATTTTCCCAACTCGTGCTTCCTCACAATAACCATCGTATTTATTTATTGAAAAACTTCACGTAGGTGAATTCTGATGGATATAACTTCTCCATTAAAAGAAATCACACGATTATCTTGGTCGGTTATCCTAAAATTTACTCTGTGTATGGTTTTTCCTGACACAGGTAGATAAACCAAATTTTTAGGCTCCATATTGAATTTATAACCAATTGGGGTTGAGTATGCGCTGAATGAAAATATTGTATTTGTTTTTAATCCATCATTATAAGCACCATCAATCAAATCACAGTGAATTAACACCGAATTTATTCCTGAGGATATTTGAATGACATTATCACTGTAAAACGTCCCATTAGTTTCAATCTTTTTTGAGGAGAAACCTAATAACTCTCTAAATGAATTATCAATTGTGAAATCAACCTTGTAGTTATTTTTAACTTTAATCGTTGATTTTGAAGTATGTTTTTGAATGTTTATAACAATATTTTTTGGTTCATCACCCTGTTCTTTCATAAGACGAGCAATTTCGGAAGATATTTGAGAAATCTCGTATGCTCCGGGTGAGACTGTTATCGTTTTGTATCCACTTCCCGGATTATAACTAAACTTGTCATTTTTCTCGGTTATATTAAATAAGGTATTATAAGTCTCCATGGACAATAAAGATGCCTCATATTCTTTTGTTGTGTCAAGTTGTAGTGGGTATGGGAATGAAGATGTGTGGTCACTTGTTGTGAAATTAAAACTCAGGATTGTGCTTCTCATCTTATTTAATATGAGATAAAATGTCTTTATATTGAGATTTATTAATTATTTTCATGTTCATCAACTGGTCTAAAATGGCTGATGCTTCATTAAAACAATTGTTATTTCCAGCCTTCTTACTGCCGAACAACAATAACAGTCTATTAACTAATTGCGATGGGTCATTTGGAAGAAAACTAATACCTGAACCAAGGATACTTAAAGCCTGAATAATGTGTTTCTCCTTCTCATTCTTCCTACTTTTACCAGAAAGAATAACCTTATAATTTAGAGTGTTCAGCAAATCAATATATACTCTATCATCATTATTTTCCATATCCAATGGTTTATCAATATACTTTGATTCATCCCTCACAGTTGAACCTTGTCTTCCATCTTTTGTGAGAAGAAACATTAATCTCGGAGTTAGTTTAACAGTGGGTTGAGCAGAACTTAAGAACCTTAATTCATCATTAAATATCAATACCTTTTCTTGAACAAGAAGAAATATTGCTGGTTGTTCTGTTGGAATGAGTCCTGCTTTGGTTTTTGAATCCGCTGAATATTCATTGTTTTGAACAGCATTCACAATATAATCAGGGGGTTGATTAATCTCTTCCAGTTGTTGAAATAAACCTTCATCATCATATTCTAATTCTCCTAAATGCTCTAATTCTTCCTCCGTCATTTGACTGAAATCTTTTAACATTTGAAGCTTTCTAGGAGTATATTCTACTGTGGGAACTGTGGAAACATCTTTCATTTTTTCTTGGGAAGTTTTTAAAAGTGGTTTAAAAAATTTCTCTTCTTTTTTCAAATGCTTCTTCGCCCGTTAGTTTCTGTCTGCGTTTCTTCTTTATGTCTTCCTGTTGTTTTACAACTTTTGAAACCAACTCTTGATGTTCCTTAAATCTTCTTGCTCTTTCTTTTGTATCCATTTATTTATTGTAAAATATCATTTAATGAATTGTAAAGATCAACAGGGAAATTTTCCTTTTCTTCATCATTCAAGTAGATGTGTTCAAATAAATCCTTTTCTTTAAATATTTCATCAAATTCTTTATTAACATTAATGCGAGTTGTAATTTCTTCTTCACTAATCCTTGCATCTCTGCTTTTCATACGTTTGTGTTGAGTTTCTTCATCAACATCAAAACCGAATGATAAAATCTTCACTCCGCTCAGATATTTAATAATTTGTCTCGTTCCTTCTGGATTAGTTTCTAATATCCCAACACCACCAGATTTTAGTTTCTTTAACTCACTCTTACAATGTGAATATTTTGTTGTACCAAGAGAAACCTCCTCAAATATTTGTCCTTCATTCCTCAATCGCATATGTTCCTCCACTGAAATATAGTGATAATCTACACCTTTTACTTCTCCAGGTCTTATTGCTCTAGTTGTTGTTGATACAATGCGTATCACGGGGTGTTTTTTAAGTAAATTTACAATATTCTCATTTGTACTACACAAGAACCTTGATTTATGAAAGTTTTTTCCAGAAGCAGATTTACCCACAAGATTTATAATAATAGTTGTCATTTATATATGTAATTGTTTATAAAACAAAAAATATATCCCTTAATATCTCATCTTGTTTCACAACAATATATTTATATTTTTCAGTCGTGTGCTTCATATAATCCTCAAATTTCTTTTTACTACATAATGTAGAACAATTATCTCTCCAAAAATTATTGATATCTATTGAATTTAACTTGAATAAAATAAAAGTATTAGCATTGTTTCTGATGGAACGACGAGGAAGTTGAAAGTACGATTGACTAAGATAAATACAATTACAAGAAGAATGTCTCCCTCTTGTGTAGTAGCTGTCCATTACCGTTTGGTTTCTCTCATTAACACAATCATCAAAGATAACGAGGTTCTTTTTTGATTTATCCAAATCTTGGGGAGACGGTATATCATCCGTATTATCACTAAGAATACAAGTTATAAGATTTGATTTCTTTTTACATCTCTGTGTATCACAAAATAGTTGAATTATATCTTCAATGTTATAATCATTTAGGTTTTTTTGACGTTTAAATAAACCTATTATATCTTCTTTTTGAAGACCAGCATTAAAACCTTGTGAGAGTAGTTGATACTCTGGTTGAAAACTCGACTTTGTGAAAATTATTAAATTATCATAATCTAAAAAGTTGGGAGTGAGGAGCATTTTTAAAAGTAAGCAGGTTTTTCCACATCCACTTGAACCAACTATGAGACATCTTAATGAATTTGGGAGATTTTTATGGTTGTTAAATTTTATCTTATTTTCCCAAATAGGTAAAAAATCATTCATTTATATATTTGAAAAACAGGTTATTTAATTTATTATTGGCTTTTTTAGAAACTCTATATTTTATCCTAAGTTCAGGTTTAATTTCAAGATAATCCATTATTTTATTTATACAATATCTTGTGTTGATATTTCCCTGAAAATTACATCCATGAATAATATACAACAACAATCCTTTGAACATTTCTCTTATACGTTCAGTTTCTTCCCTTGTAAGGAAAGGTGTGTTATCATCCTCATACTTTACATTCATTTCTCTAATCAATCTTGTAAAGTAATTCATTTTTGGTGTAAATCTAAAAGAATTATTTTCCTTTTTATATTTTTTATTATCATTAATTAGAAGATAATCACAGAATATACATTGTTTATAGGCTTTTGACTCTGTGTTTAATCCCCGTCTTTCACACGCAGGACAATTCTCAAATTTGTCATATGGAGAATCAGGAAAGTCTAGCATATTTATAAAGTAAAACTTTACTTAAACTGAAATTCATCTATACTTTCAGTTGTATATTACCATCGATATCGATATACTTTTTTCATTATCAGATTCAACGACAACATTTTTTATATTAAAGGTAATTTTAAAATTATCGTTAACTACTATTGAACGAAATGTCATTTCACCTGATATATTAACATCCTTTATTTCATCAAGATTTACATCTTTAGGGTTGTTGAAAAAAATACAAATTTCTCCTTGCATATTACAGATGGTCTTATCTTTTCTTTCTAAAGCTTCATCCATAAGGTTTTTGTTCTTTGATACTTTTTCTTGTTTCATTGCTTTTTCTAGTTTTGAATATATTACTTGAAGGAGAGGAGAAACTTTTGTTAGAGATACTTTAATTGATGTTCTACCAGGTATACTAAAAGCCCTTCCACTGAAGGAAATTGAAGAACTCATATTATTTACCATAATAGTTTTTATCCAATAGTTGTTATATTTATCTTTGTTCAATTTTACATCCTTGACATATTTCTCAGTATCTTTAACAGATGAAGAGATTGATTGAAACTTGTCTTTTGTGTCTTGAAACATTGTATTTATTAAGTGAAAAAGTTGGAGGATAAAATGTTTTTAAGCACAGATTCACCTATAAATTAAACGAAATTTTCATCAAGAAAATTTTAGTTTAAGCAAAGTTTTATTCTATAAATATGGTGAATACAACGTACTGCGATGTTTGTAATCACGAATATAAACATTATAGAAAACACCTCCGAACCAACAAACACACATTTAATCTGTTTCATAAAATATCTCCTCTTGAGTTGGAAAGAAAACATTGTGATATCTGTTCAAAGGATGTTTTGAAGAGTAGTTATAATAAACATCTTCAATCACAAAAACACAAGAAAAATGAGTTTAAAGTAAAGGGAGACTATTATATTGAAAACACTGATGGGGCATTTAAAGGGCATATAAAAATAAGGATTTTTCAATTTGGAGAACCCGGTCCATCATCAATAGCTGAATCAATTGAAATAGTGAAACCCGATGTTGAAAAATTTATTAAAAAGACATTAAAAGAAATGAATCCGACATATCACGTGTCGGATAAATAATAAAAATCCGAGCCGTATCCCTGGACATATCACGTGCTTTTGACACAGTCTGGCACCCTGCCCTACTCACCAAACTCTCTTCCCATGGTATTCAAGGCCATCTCCACTCATGGCTCGCAGACTTCCTCTCCTGTCGCAGTCAACGTGTGGCCCTAAATGGAGTTCTTTCATCCCCTCTTCCTGTGCAGGCTGGAGTTCCTCAAGGTAGCGTTCTGGGCCCTGTTCTTTTTCTGGTTTTCATCAATGATCTCTCGGACTCTCTGGAAAATCCTCTATTTCTCTTTGCCGATGACTCCACCCTCTGCCGTACCATCTGTCATCCCTCAGACCGGCAAGCAGCAGCTTCTTCGCTCACTGCAGATCTGGATAAAATCACAAACTGGTCCAACACGTGGAACATGTCCTTCAATCCAGACAAATCTCACACTCTCACTATGTCTCTTCGAAAGGACCGTTTACAAAACCCCCATCCACTTTCTCAACAATCCTCTGGAAGAAGTCTTTTCTTTCAAGCTTCTGGGTCTCACTATCTGCCATGACCTTTCCTGGGAAAGTCACATTTCCAACCTTGCCTCAAAAGCCAGTCGCCGACTGGGAATCCTCCGTCGTGCAAAGTCCTTCCTCGGCCCTCTTGAGCTCCTGACCACTTACAAAGCTTTTGTCCGTAGCCTGATGGAGTACTGCTCTCCCCTCTGGGCTGGTGCTCCTGCCTCCCACCTTTCTCGACTTCACGCTGTCGAAACCAGGGCTTTTAAGATCATTGGCATCTCCCGCAATGAAGCTGAGTCTTTGGGCCTCTCACTCAATCACCGCAGGTTGGTCGGTGGTCTTTCTGTCTTCTACCGACTCCTCTCCAGCCTTGCCCCCCTGCTCTCTCTGTGATTTGTCCCAACCACATTTCCACAGGGCGCTCAAGGTCCGCCAACAACCCCCTTCTGGTAAAACTACCAAAATCACGAATCACTGCTCATCTTCACTCTTTCATTCCTCTTTTTCCCGCCTTTGGAATAAACTTCCTCACTCTATTCTTTCCCATTCTTCCCTCCAGGCTTTCAAAACAGCTGTTCACCACCACCTCTTATCTTCCCCCATCCAAATCCTCGATCTTTTCTACCCCGATAATCCACCCAAGCCCACTTCCTTCAATTCTCCTGCTTTCCTTCCTGAAAGTCCCTTTAATGTCCATCTTCCCCTCGCCATGTTCCCCGTCCCATCCCCATCCCTCTCCCTTCCACAGTTCACCTGTCTGTTCCCCAATGTTTTGTCCCTTCCACTCCCGCCCCTCTTGTCTCATGCCTCCTTGCTGTGAGTTGTGTGTTAGCTCTCATACGAGCCTCGACCAAGGTATACAAAAAAAAAAAAAAAAAAAAAAAAAAAAAAAAAAAAATCTCTGCCTTATGGTAAATTAGAGTGGGTGGAAGAAAAGGATTATGAAAAGGCTTTGATGAATATTGTTATTTCTTCTCAAGAGGAATTGAATGACGAAGAAGAAGGTTATTATTTTGAAGTTGATTTGAGGTACCCGAGTGATCTTCATAATAAGCATAAAGATCTTCCTTTTGCATGTGAGAAAGAAACTCCAAAGAAAGAATGGTTAAGTGATTATCATAAAAGTTTTAATATTAAAGGTAAATCAACAGAAAAGTTATTAACAACATTCTATGATAAAGAGGGATATGTTTTGCATCAGAGAAGCTTAAAACAGTTTTTGAGAGAAGGATTGAGAGTAGCTAAAATTCATAGAGTTTTAAAATTTAAACAAAGTCCTTGGGTGAAAAAGTATATTCAATTCAATACAGATATGAGAGCAAATACAAAAGTAAAATTTGAAGGGGACTTTTATAAATTAATGAATAATGCTGTATTTGGAAAGACTATGGAAAATGTTAGAAACAGGCAAAACATTAGATTCGCAACATCTTGGAAAGAAGCTTCGAGATTAATAAATAAACCAAGTTTTGAGAGAGAAGAGGTTTTTTCAGAGAACTTTTCTGCAATTCATATGAAAAAGGAAAGTATTGTAATGGATAAACCAATTTATATTGGAACAGCAGTTCTTGATTTATCAAAGATATTGATGTATGATTATTTGTATAATGACTTAAAGAAAGAGTATGGTGAAAATGTTTCATTGTTGTATATGGATACTGATAGTTTTATCCTAGATATAAAAACTGATGATGTTTATGAAGATATGAAGAAAAATATTGGAGTATATGATACAAGTAATTTCAGCAAGAAGAGTGAGTTATTTTCCAAAAAGAATGAAAAGGTTATTGGTAAGTTTAAGGATGAGTTGGGTGGAAAAGTAATGAGTGAGTTTATTGGATTGAGAGCAAAGGCATATGCTTATAAGTATGGTGAACAGATTGATAAGAGGTTAAAGGGAATAAAGAAATATGTAATAAAGAAATCAATAACTTTTAGAAATTATTATAATTGTTTGATGAATAAGAAAGAAGAATATAGGAAAATGAATACAATAAGAAGTTATAAACATAACATATATAGTGAAGAAGTAAATAAAAAGGCATTAGGAGCCTTTGATGATAAGAGATTTATTTTAGATAATGGAATAGATTGTGTTCCATATGGATATTGTATGATAGAGTGTATAAAATAGATTATGTTTTAACGATGGGAAGATGGGTTAGGGTTTTTAAGGGCTACCGCCGCGTTTTTTCACAATATATAAATGGTTAAACCAAGTATTAATCAAACTAAAGAGTGGAGAAAATCTCAGTCTTGGTATATAAATGGAAAACATAATGAATGTGAAAAATATCAAATAAGTCTTATTGAAAAAATAACTAAAACAAAGGTAAATAAAACAAATAAGCGAATTAATTTAAAAACTAGTAAGTTAGAGGATGTAAAGAAAAAAATGAATATCCTTGAATGGACTGAAAACTTTGATGGTTATCAATTGAACAATGAAAAAACAATTTACTATAATCTCAAAATGATATGTGGCTCAGGAGGTGGCCAGATGAGAGCATTAAGAGAAGTTTATCATTTTGTAATGGCACAAAAGGGGTATCTTCAAAAATATAAAGATTCAAATGTTTTGTTTGTCAATATTTTAGATGGGGATTATTGTGCAAAGAAAATTAAACTATTGAAGGAATTTGAGAATAAACAAATCTTTATAGGTTCAATGAGTGAGCTGTTCAACCCCCAGGTGTTCAATTCAATGAGGTTCAACCTCCAAGTTAAAAGGGGAGACAAATAAATATACCTTGGGATAAAAAGGGGATTTATTTTTAGGGAAAAAAATATGAATCGCTGAAAATCCCCCATTCATTTACATGGGGAAAAGTGAGCCAGAATCAGTATTCTTACCCTACTTACATATATATATACATATATATATACATATATATATACATATATATATATATACATATATATATATATACATATATATATATATATATATATATATATATATATATATATACATATATATATATATATATATATATACATATATATACATATATACATATATATATATATATACATATATACATATATATATATATATATATATATATATATATACATACATATATATATATATATATATATATATATATATATATACATACATACATATATATATATATATATATATATATATATATATATATATATATATATATACATACATACATATATATATATATATATATATACATACATACATACATATATATATATATATATATATATATATATATATATATATACATACATGCATGCATATATACATGCAACCCCGGCGTAATTTATTACCGTACACAGAGCAGGGCACGAATGGCACACATCTTGTTCGGGCCTGCGCATGTGTTTACCATAGCATCTTACCGTCGGTCTTCGCTGACCACCGCGGCCGCGGGTATCTCCAGCGGATGGCGGACGTCTTCTCACCTCTCCGCCCGGCGAGGCTGTTGCCAGGCAGAGGCGTGCTGTACGGCTCGGGCCGCATGTTGTATGGACAGGCAGCTCATTGATGGGTGCTGACCACCGGTTGCCGGGGCATGGCCCGGGAGTTCGGTGCAGGGCGATTCGTGTCACAGTGTTTGGAGCGAGACCATTCCGCAGCTTTGAATCATCTTGCCGGATGTAAAGTGTAGCCGCTTCCAGCCATCACGGCTGGGCCGTGTGCTGGCCGGGGCCCAACCAGAGTACCTGATTTGGATGACAACACGTCGCTTTGGGTCGGCGCCCCCATCCCGCACCACAGGGTCTATAAAAAGGATGGGTCGCGGGGCCGTTTTGTGCATTGATTCCCCGTCTGCTGGTGGTTTTCCATTCCTGCTCATTTCTCCTGGTTCCTGTCGGCTCGTCCTGCTTTCTGTCTGGCCTGGGATCGACAATCCGCCCATTCGCCTGCTGGCCCCGCCCTTCTTCACTGACTCACCGCTGACTCCACCATCCACACACCCTGTCTGATCCTGTCTACCACGATGCCCACTTGCTTTTGACTCCGCCTTTCTCCACCCACTGGCTTTTGACTCCACCCAAAGACCCTCCTTCACGCCTATCGGTCGTGCCCCATTCTCTGGATCGACGCTTAGTTGCACGAAGTGCCATGAAGCGGGAGACGACGTGCCACCTGTTAGGGAGGTATCGCCCAGTGGAGCATCCCCCCAAAACTTATTGGTGACGCAGTCGGTCAATCGTGGAAGGGATTGAGAAACCGTTAGCCTCCTCTCCTTTCTCTTCTCTTCAACTCCTTTTCATCGGTGTGTGTGTGTGTGTGTGTGTGTGTGTGTGTGTGTGTGTGTGTGTGTGTGTGTGTGTGTGTGTGTGTGTGTGTGTGTGTGTGTGTGTGTGTGTGTGTGTGTGTGTGTGTGTGTGTGTGTGTGTGTGTGATTAACTACAGTTAAGACTGTAGAAGAATTATATCAGGAAAACTCTGCTCTGTGTCTGCTTTTGTAAATTGCTTGTTTATTGTCGCACCTCTCACATTTCTTGCTATCTCACACACAACAAACAATTAATCGTGCCACATATTTTTCCTTGGCTGCCTGTAACAAATCCTTTGTAGAAATGTTCCCAGCTCGTTTTTCTTTTCTTTCATTGATCCAGCATGGTCTGTATCCGAACTGAGCCGGGACTTCATTCCCAACGATCCGTTCCTTCGAGCCGGTACGTCCTTGGCAGTGTCGCTCAGCTGCATTCTGATCCAGTAAAGCGATCCGGTTCGGACAAGGCGTACCGAGGGCGTGTCCCCCGGTAATTAGATCGTGTGATTATATTTTTGGTAACCGGATAAACTCGACGGAGGACCCTAAGTCACGTGGTTGAGTTGTCGGGGTTCACGGTCAGTTAGCGACTCGCTGCATCACGGAATTATCCGTGTGCGACAGCCTGCATTTCCGGGGAGTCTGGTGGGAACCCGAGATAGCTTCTCCTCCTGGTGGTCTTCTCACCCGACCCCCAATATATCTTCTTCTTCTTCTTTCGGCTGCTCCCGTTTGGGGTCGCCACAGCGGATCATCCATGTGATCCGCATCGTGATTTGGCACATGTTTTACGCCGGATGCCCTTCCTGACGCAACCCTGGTCGCCTCTTACGACACAGGGATATGGTACACCTATTTTAACTGGGGTATACACCGGCCCAGTACACTGGTACTCACTTCGCCAACCTCGGAAGGATGACAGGCTGAGTCAACCCCCTGGTGTATTAATTCAGTGGCTGAACGGGGCTTGAACTCAGGACCTTTTGGATCCCAAGCCACTGCCCTAACCACTGCGCCAACACCAGGATTACCCCATATATATATATATATATATATATATATATATATATATATATATATATATATATATATATACATATATATATGTATATATATAATTGCGGGGCTAGCAAGCCCAGGTTAACCCCCCAATCCAATTTGTGGTGACGGGCGGTTAAAACCGCCAGCCCCCGGATGGCCCAGCGGTTCCTTATTAATTGGAGCCAGACACGTGGATCCTTGGAGAGTATCACATATGCTCAAAGGGCATGGGGCAATGGCGGAGGGACGGAGGCACGGGGAAGCACAACATCGTTCACGGGGAAGGCACGGGGGGAACAGCACGGGGGGGGGGGTTATACTCTTACTACAAGTACACGGATCCAGCTTTTTAAAAGGAACACGTTCAATGAAAATAAACAAATATTTACAAAGGACAACAAATCAAAAGGCAATGACAATAATGAACTAAATAAATCCTAAAGTTGAGGCGCCTCCTCACACAGACTCAAATACAGACAAAAGGTACACAAAATAAAAAGAAAACCACTCCATTTACAGTATCTATTCTTGTACATAGCTTGGCCCTGAGCTGGTCCTTGTGGAACTTGGAATGGAGGCACTCCTATTCGCACGTACAGACGCGCACAAAATGGCGCTTCTCTCGTAGTGGGACAAATGCACGCCAGGCAATCCATCTGCGACACTCCACACCAAGGCTCAGAGCCCCAGTGTAATGGCTTTGTGTACTCCGATCGTCCTCACCGACCCATCCAAGAGCCAAAGGCCAGTCTTGCTTCACCACACGAGCCAAATCGCCTCAACACGAATAGAACGGTCGTGTCATCCTGCTCGGCGTGCACTCACCCTCTGCTCTTGTCTCTCCAAAATCCACAACACCCTTCCTCTTTGATCACGGCTCTCCAAAATGTGCCAGCCACGAACTCCCGCCTCTGACCCTCTTCCAAAATCAACTCTGCCTCATGAGTTCCTCACATTGACCTCGTGCATGCGCTCTGCCTATCTCTCGTCCTATTCAGTAGGAAGCCTCCCACAATGCGCCAGCCTCACCTTCCTCTCGATGACGTCACTATATCCTCCGCCTCCGGGGCATGGCCTGCTCGCATGAAATCTGGGAAGGCGGGGCTTCTGCCTGCTCGGCTCGCTTCTGACATCACGCCCATCAATCATCCCTTGGGGGCATGACTTCGCCTGTTGTCACTCTTCGAAGGTGGGGCTTTCTGTCTGCTTGGCACATTTGCTTGTTTTAGGGACATGTTCCCCACCTTTATTGCTGATTTTCAAATATAAAATCAAAAGGAAAAAAATCACAGAGGGATGATTACATATTGAGGAAGCTTATTCTTAAATCCTCGCTAATTAACACGACACCACTCCCTCATGTGGTGACACATCACACTTAAGCTCACAGGTTCCCGACTTAGTTACATTGAGATGCCTTCTACACGTCTACGGACAAAGCAACTCGACACAATGCTATATTCCCAATTAAATTCTTCCATCTACCCCACAACCGAAACTATATATTTCATATACATATACACACATGCGCATGCACACACCAGTAAATCAATGTTGAAAATATTAATTTACTAATTGAAAAAATTGACTTGTATAATTAAGTTTTGAGTCTCAAAAACCCTGGTCTTGGCATCAGCCAGGTCTCATGGAAGACCTTATGGACTTTTGAAATTTTTTATAAGGATGTTGCACAACACACCTTTCCTGACGACAGTGTTGAATCCACTCTTCCATTATGGCAAGAAATGTAGGAAGATCTATAGAAACGCCTTGTCTTTCCGGGTCCAGCATGTTCGAGAGCCGTTCTAAGCCGCAGTCATCAGAATTGTTGTTTATAGTGTCCCGTACAAAGTCCAGGATAATTGGTACAGTGAGGCATCCTGTATACAGTGAGCACCACCATTTATACAACCGTAGTTATTAGTGATACTATGGTTGAAATCCCTTCAGTGATTCACAAGTTATCGTGGTAACAAAAAACCGATAACAGACAGATGGACGCACAACATGAAAAATGCTTTTGGCCTTTGGCTGCAGCGGCATAAGGCAGGAAAAAAAAGTAAAAATAAAAAAGCATAAAATAAAATAAAGAAAAGAAAATGAGAAAATATATATATATACATATTAAAAGGAAAAAAAGAGATCTCAAAAATAATTCCTTACACAAGCAATTCTCAATCAAAAGTGATCATCATGACATGAAAATGGAGGGGAATTAGCTCAGAGATAACCAAAGATGCTGAACTGACTGGCTCAACACCATGCCAGATTGGGTCCGACATCATTGACTATGAGGAACAGATTAACAAGTACACATGGTCAATGTGATTGAGTTAAAGAAAAAGACACACCTGTGCGTCTGACATCGCATACCATGAACATAGTCTTCAGAATATCTTCATCTGTAATTAAGCTCACATCGCCAAAACTGTTTCCACCAATGATTTTAGTGACGTTGCCACATAGAGCTGTCGTGTTCACATCCACAAATCCTCAAGCGGCCAAGGGAAGGGAGGCGAGAGGGGGGGATTAGCACATGAGGACAGTACATCTCCACAGTAGAAACATCAATCAATATATAGAGGAGGGAAAGTAGTGCCAACAGAAAGTCCACACCCAGTTTCAAAATGTTCACCTTTTGTTGCCTTTTAGTCTGGAATTAAATTGCATTACATCAGGCTTTTCCACCTTTATTTACACAACATAACCCACAACTTCCAAGTCATCATCACACCATTTGAAAGCCTTCATCCCTGAGTAGGGGTAAGCTTTTAGCAGGCTCCAATCATGGTACCCTTTCTTGTGGCAATGTTTTTACGGCCGGATGTCCTTCCCAACGCCAACCCTTTAGTCGCCTTCGACCCTGCAGGGATAATTACCAGTATACTGGTACTCATTTCGCCGACCTTCGGAAGGATGACAGGCTGAGTCAACCCCCCTGATGCTAACTTAGTGGCCAGCGGGGCTCGAACTCAGGACCCCAAGGATCCCAAGTCACCGCATTAACCACTAAGCCACTCCAGGCTCATCCACAACTTCCAAGTGAAAAACAAATTCCACAAATTTCAAAAATTCATTTAAAATACAAAACTAGAATGTCTTGGTTGTATAATTCTCCATCCCCCTGAGTTAATACTTGGTGGAAGCATCTTTGACAGCAATTACAGCTGAGAGTCTGTTGGGATAGATTTCTACCAACTTTACACACCTTGATTGGGCAACATTTGCCCATTCTTCGAAACAAAACTGTTCAAGCTCATTCAAGTTGCGTGGGGAGCGTTGATGGACAACAATCTTCAAGTCATGCCACAGACTTTCGATTGCATTTTGGTCGGGGCTCTGACTATGCCACTCAAGGAAATTTATCTGTTTGTTCCTTCGGCACTTCAGTGAAGCTTTGGCTGCACGTTTTGGGTTGTCATGCTGAAAGGTGAACTTCCGTCACAATTTCAGCTTTCTTGCAGAGGGCTGCAGGTTTTTCTAGAGGATTTTTTTTGTATTTTGCTCCATTTATTTTTCCCTTCTATCCTGACAAGTGCCACAGTTCCTGCTGATGAAAAACATCCCCAGAACAGGATGCTGCCACAACCATGCTTCACAGCAGGAATGGTGTTCTTTGGGTGATGTGTTGTGTTGGGTTTGTGCCAAACGTAATGTATTGCATGTAGGGTAAAAAGTTCCACCTTTATTTCATCAGACAAAAAAAAAAACTTTTTGGCACATGCATTCAGATTCTTGGATGCATTGTATATGCAGTGCTAATAGAAAGTTTACACACCCTTTCAAAATTTTCGCCTTTTGTTGCCTTATAGCCTGCAATTAAATTGCATTAAATCAGACTTTCCCCACCTTTATTTACACATCATAACCCCACAACTTCCAAGTGAAAAACAAATTCCACAACTTTCAAAAAATTAATGAAAAATACAAAAATAGAACGTCTTGGTGGTTGGAGAAGTGTCCACCCCCT
The DNA here is from genome assembly GCF_056783735.1 of Eptatretus burgeri. Taxonomy (NCBI): domain Eukaryota; kingdom Metazoa; phylum Chordata; class Myxini; order Myxiniformes; family Myxinidae; genus Eptatretus; species Eptatretus burgeri. The sequence continues at coordinate 52,534,783 of NC_140963.1, forward strand.
TTATAATAGCAATTATAAATTAGCTCAGGTTTAACCAATCACCTCCAAATCACAAAGCAAGTTAATTGGCCTCCACCTGTGTTAACCCTTGGAGCACAATCAAGACAAACATGAAGAAATGGAAGGCATATGGTCCCACCTACAGTCCAACATCCTACCTAGATTAGGCCATCCCTCCAAAATGGATGACCAAGCAAGGAGGAGACTGATAAGAGAGGCCACAGAGGACAATGGCAACTTTGAAAGAGCTACATGCCTTTATGGCAAAGACTTTATGCACTGTGTGGATGTGACAACAATTTCCTAAGCACTCCAAAAGTCTGGCCTGCAAGGTCGGGTGGCAAGAAGGAAGCCATTACTCAAAAAAGCCCACCTTGAGTCCCGTCTGAGGTATGCAAAAAAAACACACCAGAGATTCTAAAGCCATGTGGCAAAAGGTTTTGTGGTCTGACAAAACCAAGATGGAACATTTTGTCCGAAATGCAAAACGTTATGTTTGGCGCAAGCCCAACACAACACATCACCCAATGAACACCATCCCAATTGTGAAGCATGGTGGTGGCAGCATCACGTTATGGCGATGTTTCTCATCAGCAGGGACTTGGGCACTTGTCAGGATAGAAGGGAAAATGGATGGAGCAAAATACAGAACAATCCGAGAAGAAAACCTGCTGCAGTCTGCAAGAAAGCTGAAATTTGGACAGAAGTTCACCTTCCAGCATGACAACGACCCAAAGCACACAGACAAAGCTACACTGAAGTGCTTAAGGAACAAAAAAAGATAAATGTCCTTGAGTGGACCAGTCAGAGCCCTAACCTAAATCCAATCGAAAATCTGTGGTATGACTTGAAGGTTGCTGTCGATCAACGCTCCCCACATAATTTGACTGAACTTGAACAGTTTTGTACAGAAGAATGGTCAAATATTGCCCAATCAAGGTGTGCAAAGTTGGTTGAAATCTATCCCAACTGACTGTCAGCTGCAATTGCTGTCAAAGGTGCTTCCACCAAGTATTAACTCAGGAGGGTGGACACTTATCCAACCAAGATATTCCAGTTTTGTATTTTTAATTAATTTTCTGAAATTTGTAGAATTTGTTTTTCACTTGCAAGTTATGGGTTACGATGTGTAAATAAAGGTGGAAAAAAGTCTGATTTAATGTAATTTAATTTCAGACGATAAGGCAACAAAAGGTGAAAATTTTGAAACGGGGTGTTTTGACTTTCTATAGGCACTGTATGCATGTATATATGTATGTACACAGACATAACAGAAGTCAATAGACACCATGATTTTATTCATGGCATGCAGCTGCCTGGGTTCTCGGCATAGTTAATTGTCGTACAAGACCCAAGAACTCGCTTCTGCAAAGAAATACTCAAATATTAGTACAAATTGCTGAGTAAAACTGCGTTATACAGATGAATTGAAGAAATTTAAGGTGTCTACTCCTGCTGTATGTATGTATGTATATCTACTCCTCAGAGAGGATTTGACCGAGGAAGTTAAAACTGAATGATTAATTAGGGCACCCAAAAGTTGTACTTATGCAAGCTTCGTTTTATTCAGTAAAGGTTGAGAAAAAAAAAAAAAGGAGGTGGGGGGGAGGGGGGTTGCCCATCACGGCATTTTCTTCCTTTGTGGAGGGGAGGGAATGGGGCAAGGGTTGGCTAATTTCGAACAAGTCTGACAAGGTGGTTTAATTCATGAAAATGTCATAAAATAAAAGGTGCAGGAAATGGTTGATTTATAGCAGGCAGAGCTATGCAGATTTTGAAAATACTGTATTCAACACTTTCAACAAAACAAGCCTGGTGTTGGCTTAGTGGTTAGGGTGGTGGCTTGGGATCCCAGGGTCCTGAGTTCAAGCCCCGTTGGGCCACTGAATTAATACACCAGGGGGTTGACTCAGCCTGTCATCCTTCCGAGGTCGGCGAAATGAGTACCAGTGTACTGGTCCCGGTGTATGCCCCGGTAAGAATAGGTGTACCATATCCCTGTGTGTCGTAAGAGGCGACCAGGGTTGGCGTCAGGAAGGGCATCCGGCCATAAAACATTGCCTCAAGAAAAAGCCCAACCCCTGCACAGCAGGGAAAAATGGCTGTAAAAACGGTCAACACTTTCAACAAAATTCCTGGAGAAAAAAAAAAGGAAGAGAAATTATGGGAAAATACATTGTGTGCAGCAAAAATTAAATTGCAATTCATATGAGAAAGCATCTCAAAATACAAAGCCCGCCGAACGTCCAACTTTGTACTCAAACTAAACTTGACTAAAACAAGTTTTTTAAAAAATAAAAATAAAAAAAAAAATGTACATTTTATTAATTTATGTTCTCCATATATTCTTTAAAAAAAGGTTTGTTAAAGATTTGATGACAAAAACTCATGTGGTAAAAATGTTATGGTCTGGACAGACAGATAATTATCATCATTAATTATCATGATGTACCATCATCATTATTGTTGGTATCATTCTTCAGATATACCATTACCATTAACAGTCCCATTTTCATGATTATTATCACAAGAAGCACCCGCTCCCAACAGGAGCGAAAAAGGTCATGTAATTATCTATATATTAATACTGAAGGACCAATTTTGTGCTCCTCCTAGTGGTCGCGTCACGTTTTTCTCGATACTGTGACCTGAGAAGTTTTGACGCGGTGTTTGTACGTCAAAGTAGACACGTGCACAAATCAGGGGACTTCTTCACAAGGAGTAGTGTACACCAAAAATGTCGTGTACAAGGACGTTTTGTAGGCCTCATTAGGTAAGGCCATGGAGTACATCGACTGGGATCCGGCTCTTACAAGAGCCACCACAGGTTGTCAATTGGGCTCATGGAACGGAATCCGTCTGTGACAGGGTTTCGGCTAGTCTTTATGATTACCAACACTATGCTGGCCCAACTTCGGTCGGCAATTTAAAGTGGTGATATTTCCACAGTGATACTATTTTTCTGAGACACCACAAACAGACACCACCAATGGGCACTATTTATGCCTGATGTTGGCTCAATGGTAAGGGTGGTGGGCTTTCGATCCCGAGTTCAAATCGTGCTTCGCCGTTTAATGAATACCAGGTGGGGATGACTCAGCAGAGGGGCGAAGAGCTCCTTGTGAGCCAACAGCCATCCACATCTCGTGCCCAAATGGGTCTGCGGACATCCTCCTGCAGTTCGGTTACTTCTTATTAGGAGGTTGGTGGCACGATTTGCACTCCGGCCAACGTAAAACCATTCATTCTGCAAAACATTCCAGAAGCATGAAAAAAAATCAGAAAACCCACTCCGTGGGTGTACCTCCTGTGCAGCTTCCCTTCACAGGGCAGCTCACCGGATGATGGGATTGGGGCAAAGCTTTCAGGACCACCAATCTTTGATGATGGGAGAGATACCACAGGGTAACATTACCGGGTCAGATTGCAGGAGTGTGTGTCGTGGTGGTGCTGAGGTGTAATCCACCAGACGGCGGTCTCCTTGGGTGAACCTGAGGCGGTCCCTCCGGATGGGTGCCTGGAATGTCCGATCCTTAAGAGAGGATGATCACCTGTCTCTGTTATCATCTGACCTCAAGCATTTGGACATTGGTATTGCAGCACTCTCTGAGATTTGGAGACCGGATTGCGGTGAGATCATGGCGGGTGATAACACGTACTATTGGTGTGGTCGCCCTGATGGTTACCATGCCCAAGGAGTTGCTGCAGCTGTGTCCAATAAGTTGACTCCAATGATAATTGTGGTAACACCGATTAACGAGGGTATTATGAGACGAAGGATTTTTCACTCCTTGGGTGTCATTTCCCTCGTCTCTGTATATGCTTTGACTGAGGCGAGTGATCTCACCGTGAAGGATGCATTCTATGCCACGCTCGAGTCTGTGGTTTATCAGTGCCCCAGGCGAGACACTTCTAGTCTTGGGGGATTTCAATGCATGGACTGGAACTTAAAGGGATGGTTATGAGACATGTGTTCGTCCCCATGGGTCTGGAACTGTGAACCAGAAGAGCACAAAGTTCCTTGACTTTGCAAGAAGTCATGGACTTCGGGTGGCTGGTTCATGGTTTCAGCGCCCACAAGCTCATCCCTGGACTTGGTATTCCAACGCTGGCGGTGTGGCAAAGGAGATTGACCATGTGCTCGTTGATGGTCGCTGGAGGATGATCCAGAACTGCAGGGTCTTCCGGAGTGCTCAGTTCCTCAATACTGACCACCGGCATGTTGTAGCAACTCTGAAGTTGCACCTAAAATTCAGGAGAATGGTGCATTCCAGCCGAGGCTGCATGATGGCAAACTCGAGGATGAGAGGGCAGCTGAGGAGTTTGTGAACAGGCTGAGTGGAGATTTGGGGAGTCTGGGTGCTTTGGGGGATCCTAAAGAGTTGTGGAGTGCCTTCAAGACCACCGTCCTTGATGTTGCCGGTGGAAGTCTTTGAACTCAAAAGGAGGGCGAAGAAGAATTTTGTATCTCAAGGGACACTGGATACCATTGCCCAGAGTCGCAGGGCCAGGCTGAATGGTAGAGATGAGCTGTTCAGGGAGCTGAGGTGTAAAACTGTACGTGCACTTAGGGTGGACAAGGAGGCCCATGTGCGAGGAATCTGTAAGGTTGTAGAGTATCACCTGTGGTCAGGAGATTCTCTTCATGCTTCCAGGGGAATTCACGCATTGCATTCGTCCAAACCCATCCCTCGGTGCACTGCAGTTCTAGCAGAGGGTGGTGGGCTCTGAAGGCCCGCTGGGCCGGTTACTTTGAGCGGTTGTATCATGCTGATCCACCAGCTGTCGAGTTGGATGTCAGGGGTGTTACAATTACTGTTTCTGACCCTCCAGTCAACTGTGGTCCACCTTCGCTTGTGGAAACACAGGCTGCGGTGAACCAGTTGAAATGGGGTAAAGCTCCTGGGATCTGTGGAATCCATGCTGAACTTCTCAAGGGTGGTGGAAAAGCTGCACTCGTGTCATTCCATGCAGTTCTGTGCTCTGCTTGGAACACAGGCATCATCCTAACTGACTGGAAGAGGGGCCTTGTTGGTGCTCTCTGGAAAGGGAAGGGTGACTGCTAGGACTGCAACAACGACCGAGGGGTGACGCTGCCCTCAGTACCAGGCATGGTCTTTGCTCAGATAATTATTGATAGCGTTCGCCACCATCTGCTTGAGCACCAGCATCCAGAGCATTCAGTCTTTACACCAGAGGTCAACGATTCACCGTATGCTTGCTCTTCGGGTCCTTACTAAACGCAGACGAGAGTTTCAGCAGGGGCTGCTGGAAGCCAATGTGAATCTCTCGATCATTTTGAGTGCATTTGAGTCAGTGAATCACGATGCCCTCGAAAGGATTCTTGGTCTTCGTGGGGTGCCACCAAAACTGATCGATCTGATGTCTGAACTATACTCTGGTACTGAGAGTGCTGTGAGATGTGGTGGTACCATCTCCGACTTATTTCCAGTTGTTACTGGAGTTCGTCAAGGGTGTGTACTGGCCCCCCACACTTTTCAGCAATTGTATATACTGGATTCTGGGCAGGATGTTGGAGAGATCAAGCTGTGGTTCATCGATTAGGAATGTCAAGATCTCTGACCTTGATTTCGCAGATGATGCAGTCATCTTTGCGGAGACTCTACATATCCTTTTGGGGGTCCTCGAGGTGCTGAACGAGGAGTCGGAGCCCCTGGGATTATGGGTTTCCTGGGTCAAAACTAAGATCCATACTTTCAATGACATCTTAGACACTGCTATCCTGTCTGTACCAGTTTGATGAAAGTTGAGGTCACGGCGAGATTCACTTACCGTGGCAGTGTTGTTCTTGTCTCTGCTGGCTGTGAGCCAGAGGTCAGCAGACATCTGGTTCGGGCCTGGGGAGTCAAGGATTCACTGGATTATAGGGTGTGGTGCTGCCGGTACCTGTGCGGGAGGAGGCAAGTCCAAATCTTCAGGTCCTTGGTGCTTCCAGTCTTGCTCTATGGATGTGAGACTTGGACTCTGACCAGGGATCTGAGACAGAGACTTAATTCCTTTGGTTCCAGATCTCTTCGGAGAATCCTTGGCTATCGCTGGTCAGACTTTGTGTCGAACGAGAGGTTGCTGAGAAACTCAAATGAGATTTGTTACCTGCACAGTCCGTGAGCGTCAGCTGCGGCTGTATGGACATGTGGCTCATTTTTCTGATGCTGATCCTGCTCACCAGATTCTCTCAGCGAGGGAGCCTAGTGAGTGGAGGAGGCCAATGGGCCGACCACATACCTCGTGATTGCAGCAGGTTGAGCAGAATCTCAAGGAGATGGGGATGGGCCAGACATCTGCCGAGGGGATGGCCAGACGGAGGCCCCTGGAGTACCGGCGGAAAGTGGACGCAGCGACGCGCTGCTGTGGCGCATGCTCCCGTACCTGACCTGACCTGATGACTCAGCCTGTCATCCTTCTGAGGTCGGAAAAATGAGTGCCAAGTTGCTGGAATGATCGAGCCGTTTGAGTATCCTGCGTCGGAGTGGTGATCTGTCCAGGATTGTGCCCAATAGCCCAGGAGACTGCTCAGGCAGCACCAAGGCTCTATACAGCGTATGGTCCCAATGGATGGCAGGGCACTATTTCCATTGTATGCATGTACGTAGTACGAATGTACATACAAATATACATACATATATATATATATATATATATATATATATATATATATATATATACATACATACATATATATATATACATACATACATATATATATATATACATATATATATATATATATACACACATATATACATATATATATATATATATATATATATATATATATATATATATATACACATATACATATATAGTTATGGATTTCAGAATCGGATCTGACTCATGCGTCCAAACATTTAGGTCCTCAGACAGTTATTTGCCAAAATGCATGTCCAGGATCGACCCATCCCCACATCTGGTGGGATTCTAACTTTGATGCGTTGAGTAGGGTTTCGAATAAATTTCCTTTCTTTTGGGATGGCCTTTTTATCTTTATGACAGACACATTCATGCACATGAGATAGTCGTTAGCCAAACGGAGGCTCATCTACCCCCTTTCCATCAGGACACATTGGCTTGGAGGTGGACAATATATTTACACCTCGGACTTGCAGGACATTTGATTAAGCACACCACAGGCTTTTCCTGACGGTCAAATACGGCTGTGGATCATTTACCTCACCCACCTATTTTCCATCGACGTTTGACACCCACTTTTTTCACCGACGTTAGCGTCCACCTTTTTCCATCAACGGTTGACGCCACGTTTGGCAGCTCTGTGGATGGTTGTTGTTGACATTTTATGAGCGCTTCACGTCTTCACTCATTAATTCTGGCAAATGGCTGTTTCTGCTGTTCGTCCAGTTGCCGTTGCAGTGCCATTACAATGATCACGAGATTTGCGGTTTGTCACATGCAACGATGCGCCAATCGGCAAGGTAGATTTGGCTGAAGTCTGCTTGAGGCTCCGCCCAGACTGGCCGCCTATAAAAAGGACGAGAGAATCGTTTTTGTGACAGTTGGTGACAGCTGATTGCGGGGGGTTTTCTTTTTTTACTGCTCTGAGAGTTTTGTGACAGTTGGTAACAGCTGGGTGACAGCAATTTTCAGCTCCAGTCAGACAGTTGGTGAGCTGGTGACAGTTGGGTTTGTGACAGTTGGTGACGGCCTTGCAGCCTTGCAGCTCTGATCGCTGGTGACAGCCTCACAGCACCTCAGCACCTTCCAGCTTCTCACAGAACCTCGGCGCCTTACAGCTTCTTACAGCGCTTCAGCGCTTCAGCGCCTTACAGCTGTCCATTGGTTGTGGCTCCTGGTGGCTCCTGACGGTGGGTGACGCTTGGAGCGTTAATGTTGATGCTGCTCAAGACCTGCTCTTAACGTACCTAATTATTGGCGTCCCTGGTTCCTGGGGGTGACGACGTGACGTCGATTGGTGGTCAAGCCTGTTTGCGAGTGGTTACACGGCAAGGCAGGGCACTGGCAGCAGACCAAGGCACGCCAAAACATTTCGGGACGTTGCATTTTACGTACTACGATGACTTCGACTTGGTGAGCGAGACTGGATTTCTCTTCCCCCCGAATGATCTGCTGGGTACCCTTGTCTCGTGTTTAATCGACAAGTAGGGCATAGTGATAAGCATCTGCTTATTATCTGTTTTTTATCAATGCCTGATTAATTCTGTATTTGCTTGCGATTATTTTGATTGATTTGAATTTACCCATTTTCACCACAAGGAAATAAAAAGTTATTCTGTTTATTTATTTTTTCCTTCCTCATAAATTCCTTGTTGAAGTTTCAACCTGTCCATGCTTGTCCTTTCCTTCCATTGATCCAGCATTGTCCGAACCTAGATAGACTGGGAGGTATTGTTACGGGCCGGGCGTTGGCGACGAACACGACAGCGAGATGCAGTCATAGAGTCCACTCCGCCGATCACCCGGAATTTAGATCGTACTTCTTCGGAAAACTCCGAAAAGTACGGGTCCCTTATCGGACCGTGAAGCGTCAATATTTCTACCACGTGGTACAGGGTTATTTGCCAATTTTCAAAATACCTAGATATCCACATGGCGATTAATCGAGTCTCCACACCCTCAACGGCACCCAGACGGAACGAGCCGCTAGCGTACTCAAACCGTGTGTGACCCAAGCGGGTGGTCACCGAGATCCGTCGGTCCAAATGTCCCCTTGCGGCGGCACAACTACCTTGCTAATTTTCCAACACGCAGCACGCTAAGCCAATGGAGGAAAGGACACGAACGAGCTGATACATTTCACAAATGGGGATATTTATTTAACAATAGAGAAATGAGGGGAGCACGTAAGGGCAGCAGCGTTATCCGACTTCAAGAAATGCAGTCAATGGACAAGCAAAAAGCACTTAACAGTTGCAACTTATAGACGGGCCCACACACAGACACACACACACAGAAATGTACCGCAATGGTCTTTATTGAAGTCTTCCAGCTCGAGGAAAGGGAGCTGGAGACCAGAGCCTGCGCTTGGACCTGTCCACCTCGTGTGGTCTTCGACGATCCGGCTCGACGGGACTCGAACCCGCAACACGATGCCACTCAAAGCACCAGGGACGGAGGAAAAGCGTCGGACACCAGGTGGAGGAGACGAGAGATGACCCGAGCACTGCCAAGCCGACCAGACGAGTCGATCTCCGGCACCTTAAACCCGATCGCTGCCAAGCCGACCAGACCAGACCAGACGAGTCGATCTCTCTGGGGCGGAGTGATCCGGCACCTCGAACCCGATCACCCAACCCTGATGCTCTTTCCAAGGCCCTGGCGTTTCTTGTATTGCATTTCTCCTGCGGGCTGGGGTGTCGTGGGAAAGTTAGCCGTCTGAGACGTCTCGCCTCCCATTGGTCCAGGGTTCGTTGGAAAGTCGATGTCTGAGACATCTCGCCTCTCATTGGTCGCGGGGAACATTCCATCTCTCTGGGGCGGAGTTGGAGCTCTGGTGGCCGAAGAAACTCCGCCCATGTACGTGGTCGAACGCACGTAGACAATGGCGTTGGTGTGAGGAAGCGAGGTGAAGGCGTGTTGTTGTAAACAAATCTCCGTAGCGCACACACGTAATTCCCGTTAGACACAGGTAGGGGGCCCTAACTATAAACACACACTTACCGATATAACTGTTCTATTGGGACCCTGGCTGTTGTGTGCGATGGGTTCCAGATTCGTAACAGTATTACCAAACTAATTGCCCTGTCATCGTCATTTGGTTATGGAGCGGTAAACGCTCGGCCGCCCTAATTAAGATAAGATTGGTGATTTACGGAGGGCGCACTCCCCGTTCAGGAAGCCACGTGACCTCCAGTTAAACAGCAAAATTAGATGGTGGACACTGGAACTCGTGGTTACCTGATTGGCGTTCATGGTTGTAAAGCAACCCACCATACCACAAAGTTAATTGTGAGCGGTGGCTCCAGGTCTGGCTCTTCCGAGGAGAAACGGGGATTAACCCCCTCATAATACACTCGGTACCTGTGGACGTAACAATATACATACACACATACATATATATATATATATATATATATATATATATATATATATACATACATATACATACATATATATATATATATATATATATATATATATATATATATATATATATATATATATATATATATATATATATATATATCCTGGTGTTGGCGCAGTGGTTCGGGCAGCGGCTTGGGATCCAAAAGGTCCTGAGTTCAAGCCCCGTTGGGCCACTGAATTAATACACCAGGGGGTTGACTCAGCCTGTCATCCTTCCGAGGTCGGCGAAATGAGTACCAGTATACTGGGCCGGTGTATACCCCGTTTAAAATAGGTGTACCATATCCCTGTGTCGTAAGAGGCGACCAGGGTTGCGTCAGGAAGGGCAGCCGGCGTAAAACATGTGCCAAATCATGATGCGGATCATACGGATGATCCGCTGTGGCGACCCCAAATGGGAGCAGCCGAAAGACGAAGAAGATATGTATATATATATATATATATATATATATATATATATATATATATATATATATATATATATATATATATATATATATATATATATATATATATATATATATATATATATATATATATATATATATATATATATATATATATATACACATACTGAAACGCAAAAGAAACTTACCACCTTGTAAACCTTCAAATATCAACAACACTGCGTGTAGTAAATGTGTGAACTTATTTGTGGACAATAGTGTCCTCACTGTCAGACAAAACAGTCACGGATGGTCACTTGAACCTTCAATGGTCACTTCATAGCACAGCTATTGAACAGCCGTTTTGACTGTCAGTGATTAGCCAAGGGGTACGGGATGATTTTAATGAGCTGCACGTGATGTCTTGATATTGGCTTTAAAAAGGCCAGTGCAAAATGGGCATTTCAATCAACATGCCACGATTGTCAAGGGATCAACGGCAGTGTGCCTTGCGCATACTGCAAGGCCGATTGAGCTACCGTGAGGTGGCACCTCGCCTTGGCTGTTCACACCAGACGATATCGGCCCTGGTGGACAGAGACACCCTCCACAACTCTGCAGATGACAGACCTCGATCAAGGAGGCCAAGCGTCACCACTGCAAGGCAGGACAGCAGATGGTCCTAAGTCAGATGGCTTCAGAGATTGAGGACTGAGTGGGACAGAATCCAGCAGCAATCCATCCAAAGACTGGTAGGCAGTATGCGCCGACGATGCACTGCCTGTATCCAAAACAATGGTGGCCACACACGCTATTGAAAGGGGACTGACATTGCACCCTGTGCTGTTCTGTACTGAAGAACAAACTTATGAGATGGTGTATCTTGATCAAAAACTTGACATGCCATCAATAAAATGCCAATGTTTCAATTAGCAATTGTTGGTTTGTTTTATTTTGAACTGTTACAATTTTATTACATTTCAAACAAGTGGTAAGTTTCTTTTGCGTTTCAGTATGTGTGTGTATATATATATATAAATATATATATATATATATATATATATATATATATATATATATATATATATATATATATATATATATATATATATATATATATATATATATATATATATATACATACATATACACACACAAACACGAAACATGTGGAGTATGACGAGCACTCCGCTGATCCCCATTGGACAAAGTCCTACACCAAAGCATCACCTCCAACACAGAGGCCCCAGCCTCGTGACTGTCAAACAGACAAAGATGATGTGATAAACATCAGTTAAACATCAAACGGAGCTACCGATCTGGATTTCGGGCTTATTTGCCCTCATCAGAATGGCATACCGATAAATATCTAACCAATGATGACCACATTCGTCGTTTATACATCAGATGTACCTCCTGTTATGGTGAGCATCGCCGCGGATTATGTCTCATATGGTGAAACCGCATAATCAACACAGAACCACCATCCGTCCGCCAGAGCATTTTTTTTGGTTATGGAAATAAGATATTTCTGCATTTCATTTTTGATGAATTTTTTTTAATTTCTAAAAACAAGTTTTCACTTTGTCATTTTGGGGTATTTTGTGTAGATTGGTGCCAAAATATTTTTAATTTAATCCATTTTAAATTCAGGCTGTAACACAACAAAAATGTGAAAAAGCTGAGGGCTGTGAATACTTTCTGAACACACTGTAACATCAGACTTTTAGTGAAGATGTTTGTGAAGTGAGTGAATGAGTTTCAATAGTCTGTTGTTAGTTTGGACATGATAACATGTTAAAGTGACAAAATTTCTATCACCCCACCCCCCACACCCCTCCACCTTTCCTCCTCCTCCAACTCCCCCCAAAAAAACAAAAAAACAATCACCATGGGCAACTGATTGAGTCTTGTCCAAGCAGGGTTTTGTCACATTGGTGAGATCAGGTGAATATGAATATCCACCAGCATCCCCACAAATAGGTGAAAGATCGAAACAATCTGTGAGAACACAAGGAGGTAACAATTCACGAAAAATAAAAGGCCATCAGTATCATGCCTGTGCCACACCATCAGAAATGTTAAAGTGCTAGTTATCATTATTGTTGCTGACACCACACCAAATTCAGCAGCTTAAGGGTCGATTTATTATGACAAAAAGAAATAAAATAAAGTAATTTTAAAAATAAAATAAAATAAACGCTTCACCTCTCACAATGGCATCCTCTGAGAGACGAGTACAATCCAGAGGATGCCCCTCCCACTCCCCTCCCCAGACAAAGATGTTTGGAAAGTCAAATGCACAAGTCCTAATTCTGAAAATCTTGTGCCCAACATTCGTAAACATTCACCAAGGGTTTCAAACAAGCCAACAAAACAAACTAAAACCTACAGGCTTCCTTCACACCTCCAAAGCCACACCATTTCTCCCCACATTATTGGACGATGAGCCAATTCTCAATGCAAGACAAAGATTTAATGTAAAGTTTGTAAACGTGATCCACAAAAAGCTAAACCAAGAAGTACGGCACTCGGTAGAGTGCACATCTCTGCCAGGCTGAACAGTTTACGTTTTGCATCCTCTACTGATAGGTCGTATCTGGATTCAGAATTGGAAATGAACCAAAATCTAATCGGCTTGTTTTTGTCTCCAACTCAACTCATCCACCAAGTTTTGTCATAACTCGTCCACAACTTTTTGAAATATCATGATGTAATATCGTTTTTTGTCCCATTTCTCAATGGTGAAGAATCACTTTTAAAAATGAAAAAAGTCATTGTATCCAGATCCAGATCTTCACTGAAATTGAATTGATTCGTCCTTGTCACATACCCAACCACCTGTCCACCATGTTTCGTCCAAATCCATCCACAACTTTTTAAGATCTTCTCCTCACAGATAAACAGACAGACAGGGAGGAAAACATAACGCCTGCCCACCTTCGGTGGCAGAGGTAACAACAGATTCAGCATTACTTTCAAAATCTTGTCCCAGATGATGACAATTGCAGCTGCATCGGGAGTATAGAAAATGTTGTATGCACTTCCTGTCATTGAATTATGAAACAAAATGGTCTGCACAACATGTTCAAGTAAGGACAGATACCGAGAAAACATTTAATCTGTAGCACCTGTAGATTGCCAAATTAAATATTGTTGATAATTACTTTCATTGAATTACTCATGGCAAAAATTTGGATAGTGTAATAAAAATTCGAACAAAATAAATGGCTGAAACATGTCAGTTATAAATCACATGGAATTGGGTGTGAAGTGCGGAATTTGCACTTATTGCCAAAAATGAAATAAAGTGTTTAGATTTAATCCCACAGAAATGAGAAGAGAAGATATTTTATGCATTTATCCTTGGGCATGATCAATGTGCCTTTCTAAAATTGAAGGAAGTCAATGTCTTAAAGGCTTTTTGGAAATGAATTCCCCTGTCTGTGAGTTTTGGTGACAAGATTCCACGTACAAAAGGCAGGCATAAAGTGTCCTAATGACCTCCCCTCCCCCCCCCCCAAGGTATCGACCTGGTCCAGTCCGAATCAAACACCGAGATCTGAAACCTGTCGCCTCCACATCGATGTACAGTGCAATATTTATATACTTGTATTAAAAGTCAAACAGAACACACCTTTGAGCGATTTGGCAGTTTGACATTCAGCCTTTCAGCTGAACTGCCAATGAAAGTTCAAATCCAACACTATTACCGTCGTCACATCAAGCTTGTCCAAAAGATTTCCAAGAACCTCTAGGAGTTGAAATCAATGGGTGTACCATCCCTCGAATGGACGTAAAACTGGCCATCCCGTCTGCCGGCATTAGTTTGTGGACTTCAAAGATCCCATGGTGTCTGTGAAGACGAGGCGAGTTGCCAGCACCGTGGCCAAATTCCAAATGCTTGCACCCTCAGTCTAGTATCCTGCATTAAAATGGCAACCCGTCCAAGACAAACAATAGCCAAGAAACTGCTTCAGCAGCACCAATGCTCTATAAAGAATATGGTACGTATCATGTCATACAACAACCACACATAAGAATACACAGACCACAAAAAAGTAATAATTTGGTGCCATTGTCTTCAACCAGAATACAAATCTCTCCAAATATTTGACTAGGCCTATGTACAGAGGGGTACTACTAAAATAAAACTCAGGAGTTTTATTGTCAGACTTTTGAAGCAACAATAAAACATGCAATTTTATATTTCATTTCAATTTTTCAATATCAAGGGTCTGCAGGGCTCAAAAAACAAAATAAAAGTGGTGTTGCTTTTCGATGGTCAGTTTTTAAATTATTTTGTACTCAGCCAGTGGCAGCTGGTTGCATCATTTCTGGGAGCACAGTTGTGCCAATGATGCAGTGCCAATTATGCAGTGCCCCTGATTCCCAGTAAGTTGGTCCTCATTTTGCCGACCTCAGGAGGATGACACAACGAGTCAACCCACCTGGTGTTGTTTAACAGTTCAACAGTTGTGTCATCCTCCTGAGGTCGGCAAAATGAGGACCAACTTACTGGGAATCAGGGGCACTGCATAATTGGCACTGCATCATTTGGCAATCTCAGTTCTTTCCACAAAGCTCAGAACAAGTGTGTATCTACCCTCAGGAGAGCCAGAAAACAACATCTTTCTCATCTCAAGTCTGAACTCTCAAACCTCTCTCCCTCCTCAAAATCCTGGTGGCGTTTAATCAAATCTGTTTCTGGTGTATGTTCCCCCTCCATCCCCTCCCTTACCTCAAATGGCCGCACTGCTGATTCCACACGTGATAAAGCTGAATGTCTAAACTCGGTGTTTGCAGCTAAATCTTGTGTCCCAAACCCATCACTATCTCTACCCACTTTACCCAGTCGCACCCAACTGTCCCTGGACTCTGTATCCTTTTCTCCTGACAAGGTGGAGAGCTTGCTTTCAAACCTCAAGTCAGATTCTGCACCCGGTCCAGACGGCATCAGCCCACGTGTCCTCAAAGCCTGCTCTTCTGCTCTTGCTCACCCTCTCTCTGTTCTATTCACCCTCTCATTTTCCCAAGGTCATCTGCCATCTGCTTGGAAATCTGCTAACATCACTGCCCTGCATAAAAAAGGTGCAAAAACAGATCCCTGTAACTATAGACCAATCAGCCTTCTCCCAATCATCAGCAAGGTTATGGAATCCATCATCGCTTCAGACATGAAATCCTTCCTCTTCTCCAATGGCTTGATTTCCAATCATCAATTTGGTTTCAGACCAGGTCACTCTACCCTAGATATGCTGCTACTGCTCTCCCATCAATGGATGGAGGTCCTCAATGCCAGACAGGAATCCGAGCCGTATCCCTGGACATATCACGTGCTTTTGACACAGTCTGGCACCCTGCCCTACTCACCAAACTCTCTGCCCATGGTATTCAAGGCCATCTCCACTCATGGCTCGCAGACTTCCTCTCCTGTCGCAGTCAACGTGTGGCCCTAAATGGAGTTCTTTCATCCCCTCTTCCTGTGCAGGCTGGAGTTCCTCAAGGTAGCGTTCTGGGCCCTGTTCTTTTCTGGTTTTCATCAATGATCTCTCGGACTCTCTGGAAAATCCTCTATTTCTCTTTGCCGATGACTCAACCCTCTGCCGTACCATCTGTCATCCCTCAGCCCGGCAAGCAGCAGCTTCTTCCACTCACTGCAGATCTGGATAAAATCACAAACTGGTCCAACACGTGGAACATGTCTTTCAATCCAGACAAATCTCACACTCTCACTATGTCTCTTCGAAAGGACCGTTTACAAAACCCCCATCCACTTTCTCAACAATCCTCTGGAAGAAGTCTTTTCTTTCAAGCTTCTGGGTCTCACTATCTGCCATGACCTTTCCTGGGAAAGTCACATTTCCAACCTTGCCTCAAAAGCCAGTCGCCGACTGGGAATCCTCCGTCCTGCAACGTCCTTCCTCGGCCCTCTTGAGCTCCTGACCACTTACAAAGCTTTTGTCCGTAGCCTGATGGAGTACTGCTCTCCCCTCTGGGCTGGTGCTCCTGCCTCCCACCTTTCTCGACTTCACGCTGTCGAAACCAGGGCTTTTAAGATCATTGGCATCTCCCGCAATGAAGCTGAGTCTTTGGGCCTCTCACTCAATCACCGCAGGTTGGTCGGTGGTCTTTCTGTCTTCTACCGACTCCTCTCCAGCCTTGCCCCCCCTGCTCTCTCTGCGATTTGTCCCAACCACATTTCCACAGGGCGCTCAAGGTCCGCCAACAACCGCGTTCTGGTAAAACTACCAAAATCACGAATCACTGCTCATCTTCACTCTTTCATTCCTCTTTTTTCGCGCCTTTGGAATAAACCTCCTCCATCTATTCTTTCCCATTCTGCCCTTCAGTCTCTCAAACCAGCTGTTCACCACCACCTCTTATCTTCCCCCATCCAAATCCTCGATCTTTTCTACCCCCGATAATCCACCCAAGCCCACTTCCTTCAATTCTCCTGCTTTCCTTCCTGAAAGTCCCTTTAATGTCCATCTTCCCCTCGCCATGTTCCCCGTCCCATCCCCATCCCTCTCCCTTCCACAGTTCACCTGTGTCTGTTCCCCAATGTTTTGTCCCTTCCACTCCCGCCCCTCTTGTCTCATGCCTCCTTGCTGTGAGTTGTGTGTTAGCTCTCATACGAGCCTCGACCAAGGTATACAAAAAAAAAAAAAAAAAAAAAAAAAAAAAAAAACAGGGGCTCATACTCAAGACCCTAAGATCTTAAGCCAGTCATTTAACCATTACGCCAACACCAAGCTTAGATGGTTGGTAAGCAAGCCTATACTCTTCGCAGAGCATTGGGTCACAACCTACTCAGCCACCAGGTTGCTCGATTTATGGAAGATAACCCCCCCCCCCCAACCAACCACCTCAGATAGGTCTTCTAAACCAAAAACAATCACCAATTGATCAAAATGAATGAGTGAAGGAATCAGAGCAAACCTTGTTTGGAATGAGTGGGACGTTCTAAAATGGGAGTAGAACAACCCTCTTCTTTAGTGGAGGTGGAGCATTCAGTAACCTCACGTATAACAAAAGGCTTCTCCGCATGCTGAACAACAGGGCGATTCGACGAGCAGACTGGATCGTTGGCTGGATTTCTAGATTGCAAAGAACTGTTATACTTCGGGGTGTAAAACCAAATGAGATCCTCAGGTTTTCGACTGTGCAATGGAGGAAAGGTAAAGGTGGCAAGAAAGTAAAAAGCATGTAGTTAGACTTCACTCAGCCTCATGTATCGTTGCAGCTATTCCAATCTTGATGCAAAGTAGGCCAAGTCCTGATATTGGCAAGTAAGTATATAATCACAAATACACATTTTCATTTTTGTTTATATTACTTTGGGACGGGTCGTTTAAGAAATACTGCCGAATATATTGTTGCAGTTCTGCCAAAATGGCTCGACCTGGAAGCAATGGCACACACCATATAGCGGTTCCGAGACAGCTATTAGCCCCCGTTGGACTTGTGTGTCCGTGTGTGCGTGTGCGTGTGTCCACAACCATATCTCAAACATGTATGGACCGATTATATTCGGACTCGGCACAAAGACAACACATGAAGTTATGCATATGCACATCATTTTGTTTTGCGATGCGATCAAAGATGGCTGACTAGTGGCCATTTTAATTGTTTTTAAAAAAAACAACAACCCGTATCGAAAACGTCCTCAACCATTTATTGGACATTAATTTACCGATATTGATCAAACTTGGCACACAGATAATGAATGATGTCTTACATATGCATGTCATTTTTTCCCCCACGAGATCAGATCCAATATGGCTGACTGATGGCAATTTTGTTACTTAATGTGTCCCCAACCATTTCGCAGACATGGATGGTCAAATTTTGTTCAAACATGGCACGAGCACAGTACATGATGGCATACACTGTATTTTGCGATCTGATCAAAGACGGCCAACTGGTAGAATGGCAGCTATTTTAGTTGTACATAAATATGGGCTCGCCCTCAACTCCAGAGAGCAAAATTACTAAAACAACATGGGCTAAAAAAAATTACTGAAACATCCAATCCTTTTTTTATATTTTTTTATTTTTTCCAAACTTGCTTCATAAGTATTCGTTTTAGATAGAGCTTCCCTATTTTGTAGTGATTTCATGGGTCAAATGCATTACGCGGGCTTTAGGCAGGTTCTTTTTCATTTTTTACCCATTTTTCCTTCTTTACTTAATTTGCTTATGCACACACAAACCTCTCCTTTCTTCACACGTGCATGCACATCAAAGATCATAACAAACAGACAGTTCATTTGCATATGCGTGGCAAAACCATTTTAATCGTGCACCATAACTCAACAGGCAAGTCACTACGATCTTCACCATACTCGAACCACCAAAGGCACAACATTCAAACGCCTTTATTATAAACACCACACCATCGGACCCCAACTCAAGCTTACCAATACTCACTAATGACACCACAACCTTAACGACCACCTCAATCACGAATCACACCACACCACCGCTGTTATCGCTTAACCACAGTCACTGTTGATGCTCACCACTGTCCTCTGGACTGGCAGGGACAGGGGAATGCAGCACGCCATGGTATATACTTGGATATGGATGTTCTGGCATATAGTTTGAAGTGCAAGAGTGCGCGGGTCGACGTTTGACATTGTATGGGTAGCCCGAAAGCTCTGCTCAATTGTCGCCTTCATTGCATGTTCGGTGCGCATCCACGGCCAGAGAGCGTGACCAAATACATGCCCGCAATGTTCATCTCGGACCTCAGTGGCATGACAGAGTGCCGATGGGGCCATATTCCACCGCTGGACCCACCGTGGTAATTGCCCGTGGACCAACAAGGATGCTGGAAAAGATCAAGAGCTCGGCCTGATCCGATTGTAGGCTCCGCCATCCGACAAGGGATAAAAAAAGCACCGTATGTTGTAAGAAGCAAGAAAAAAGACGGCGCATCATAGGTGGGACAATTCGGCATGTCCACAAAGTAATAGGATTCACTCGATGACACGGTTGTCATAAATGTCCAGTGCCTGTGGGAATAAGCTGCTCCCCAAAAAAGGTATGATGATAGTAGTCCCACAGTTAAAAGGAGTGAAAATCCACTGGAGATAGCGATCCACAACACTGTGTGTGGTATGGTATGAAGCTCCATTCGTCAAGAGAAGAAATGTGTCGCTGAAGATAGTGCTGCGAATGTGGTTTAACTCCAGTGAAACTCCAGCAGTCAGCTCAAGAGAATATCTTTATCCCTTTTCCCCTCATTGTCCTGATACTTTCCTTCTGAAAAACCATCGTCCCTATTTATTCCTCGTGTTGTTAACTCCGCCACCGAAGGTGAAGGAGGTTATGTTTTCACCCCCTTTCTGTCTGTTTGTCTGTGTACAGGATATCTGAAAAAGTTGTGGACAGATTCAGACGAAATTTGGTGGACAGATTGGGTGTGTTGCAAGGACAAATTGATTCAATTTTGGTGAAGATCCGAATCCAGATCCGGACACGAGAATACATATACATATACATATATATATATATATATATATATATATATATATATATATATATATATATATATTTTTTTTTTGTGATTCTTCACCGTTGAGAGATCGGGCCAAAAACGACATAGTTCTGTATCGCATGATATTTCAAAAATGTATTGGGCCCGATATGTTCTCGTGGAACAGGCATTAAGTGGCAGAGATATGCGCTCCACCGAGTGCCCCTCCAGTTTCTTTTGATGTTGTGACTTAACAGTAAATTAACAGCCAATATAAGGTTCATTAAAGTCTAATTAAATGTTTTACTGGTCCGCAACAATACATATGCATATATATATATATATATTAGAATAAGTTTAAGAGGAAATAAATGTGATAATGTATATGTGTCGGTATTAAGTTTCGAAAGACGACATCCACCTCCCCTTTCGTCTGTCGAAAAATCCCAACCCTATTGACCTTTTTACCTTCTGTTATCTGTCTGAAACGAGTCTATTAGTGGTAACAAGCAAACACCTTAGCTCTGGTAACAAGCAAACAATCACCTTAAAATTCCCCAACGATTCTCTCGACTTTAGGCAAATTGTCAGCATAGTAGAAAGCCGCATTTAACCAGCTTGCCCAGCAGGTTACGATGGGTTGAGGTGGGTATGCAATTGCGGCAAACAACTCCTTACGGTCTTTGTTCTTGACAACAGCACTCTTGACCATGGCAGTAGGGTGAGTATACTGATTCTGGCTCACTTTTCCCCATGTAAGTGAATGGGGGATTTTCAGCGATTCATATTTTTTTCCCTAAAAAATAAACCCCCTTTTTAGCCCAAGGTATATTTATTTGTCTCCCCTTTTAACCTTGGGGCACTCTATTCAAATAACCAATGCAACAAGATAAAGATTTGTTAAAGTAGCAAAGTAGTAATGTGATTTGTTAAAGGTGATTCTGAAGAAATATCTGAAACATGTAAGCTTGGGGCACTCTTTTTCAAATAACCAATGCATATTGTTTAGCTCACTCATTGAACCGATAAAGATTTGTTCATTCTCAAATTCCTTCAAGAGTTAAATTTTCTTGACACAATAATCCCCATCTAAAATATTTTAAAATAAAACATTTGAATCTTTATATTTTTCAAGATACCCCTTTTGTGTCATTATGAAATGATATACTTCTCTTAATGATCTAATCTGACCACCTCCTGAGTTGCATATCATTTTTTTGCATAAACCACGCCATAAACAAGTTTTGTTTCAAATGTTTTCAGTTCGTGCCATGAAAATGAGGAAGTGTTTTTGGACAGTCATGCTGTGAAAAAATAGGAACTATTCTGTGAGAGACAAGGCCTCGTGTTTATATTTTAAATCAGAACACTAACAGGCTTTTAAACACAAGTTTAATCAAAATCATTTTAGGGCATTTTAAGTATGTTTTGAAAATGATTCATACAATTTGAGAATATATCGCCCAATTATTTTCCAAGCTGTCTTGCCCGAAGCGTCATTTCCTGTGGCCACACCCGATGATTCGGCAATTTCCTCATCGTTGCCTTATAAGTGATTCGCCAGACAAAGTTTCTGACAGACGGGATTTTCATTTTTACAACTGAGACATGAACGATCTTTCTTCCGACGAACAAAACAGCTCACCACAAAGTTGGTAAGCTTGTGTATGGGTTCCTCTTAACGATGAAGCAATTGATTATAAATTAAATTGTGATAATTCTGATCTATATTTATTTTCCTGGCAGGTCCTTGGAAGAAGAGCAGTTTTACATATCATGACGAGGTGCATGAAATTAATGCTCTTATTGAAGAGGAAGTCTTATCATGGCCTCTGATCTTTTTGCCACCTTGTACCAATGGTAAAAAACTGAGACATGGACTCTCTTTCTTCCGACGAAGAAAACAGCTCACCACAAAATTGGTAAGCTTGTGTATGGGTTCCTCTTTGAACGATGAAGCAATCGATTATAAATTAAATCGTGATTATCCTGATATATATTTTTTTCCTGGCAGGTCCTTGGAAGAAGTGGAGTTTACATATCACGATGAGGTGCATGAAATTAATGCTCTTATTGAAGACGTCAATGATCTTAGAAGAGAATTGAAAAATATTGTTAATGACTGGTACGAAGTCTCATCACGGCCTCTGATCTCGAATGAATTAAACCAACGGTGAGACGTGTGTGTGTGTGTGTGTGTGTGTGTGTGTGTGTGTGTGTGTGTGTGTGTGTGTGTGTGTGTGTGTGTGTGTGTGTGTGTGTGTGTGTCCGTCTCTTTGTATCTCTCTCTCTGTCTGTCTTTCTACCAACCTCTCTCTGCCTATCTCTATCTATACCCTTGACTCATTATTTTTTTTTTTCAGCTCGATCACACAACATAAGCTGTTGAAGCAATCTGGTACAACACATGATTTTCTGGAGGTAAATGTTTCTGAATTATTATTTAGTTATTTGTTTATTTATCATTTATTTTCACTGACAAATATTTATTTAATATTTGTCAGTCAGGTCAGGTTCGATCTGTGACCTGCTGCAGGTACCATGTAAACCTGTACTAACCTGTTCCATGGTCGGGTTGTCGGCGACTAAACCGTCTCCCCAACCAGGTTTTCTGGTGAGGAGGGTGTTTGGATATGGACACCCAGCAGGATTAAAAACAAAACCTGTCAAAGGGCGGAGGAGCTCCTTGTGAGCCAACGGCCATCCATATCTAGTGCCCAACTGTGTCTGCGGACGTCCTCCTGCAGTTGGGTTACTTCTTATTAGGAGGTTGGTGGCAGGATTTGCACTCCGGCCACCGTAAAACCCTTCATTCCGCAAAACGCAAAAACGCAAAAAAAATCTGAAAACCCACTCAGTGAGAGTACCTCCTGTGCAGCTTCCCTTCGCAGGGCAGCTCACTGGATGACGGGATTGGGGCAAAGCCTTCGAGACCCCCAATCTTTGATGATAGGAGGGAAACCACGGGGTAACATCCCTGGATCAGATTGCGGGAGAGTGTGTCGGAGTGGTGCTGAGGTGTCGTCCACCAGACGGCGGTCTCCTTGGGTTAACCTGAGGCGTTCCGTTCGGGCGGAGTCAAAATTTCCAATTTAATCTTTGTCTTTTGTAATTCCTGTGAATAAAATGAACCTAAAATCTCTTCCCCTTTTAAATCATATATCTTATCAGTCCAAGGAACCATATCTATTACAAAAACAATTTTTAAAAGTTCGTTCGTCCATCGTTTAATACAACCTTTTTCAAAATGAGATTTCCACCGATGTATTCTTACGATATCACCAACTTTGAACTTAGGTTTTCTGACATTAATCTCTTTTTCATATTTTTATTTTGTAAATGTTTCTGATCGTTTCATATTTGTTGACGTGTGAATCGTGTTATTATACTTATCCACAATATCCTGAATAAAAGATGACCATTGTTGTGAACCGAGTTGCGTGAATTTTTTATATAGTCTCTCTTTTAAGGTACGATTAAAACGTTCAACAACAACGGCCTTCCCTTCATTAACGGTACTGTATAATGTAATACTCTTATTTTTTAGAAAATTAATAAATGTCTTGTTATAAAACTCTCAACCCTCATCAGTCCACAATTTTTTAGGTTTTCTCTTACTTTTATTAAATATCTTTTGAAAGGCGAACATAAGAGTATTACCTGTTTTGTTTTTTAAAGGGACAACCCATGCATATCTACTCCTCAAATCAATAACGGTTAAAGCATACTTGTACCCCTTATCATTATTGAGTTCAATCAAATCAGCGGACCAGATATAATCAACTTCCTTGGAATAAACTTTCCTTCTCTGAAATTTTGTGAATTTTGGTTTATGTAATTCATCAGATAATTGCTCTTCAATCTTAATGACATCATTAGAGACGATAAGTTTTTTTGAATTTCCAAGTCCAAGTTTCAATTTTGCACTGATCATCTTCACGATGAACCTATCAACTTTTTCCAACAAGGTTGTATTTTGTATCAGAGACAAATTATACATTTCTCGATCGGCTTCATGTTTTTCTTCCAACTTTGTGGTATTCCCAGAATCAATAGCATGCCTCATGCACACTTCATCAACCCTATTGATGGGTTTGCTCCATGGTTTAGGATTGTCTGCCTCATCTAATCTTTTATCCAAGTTTGTGCCTGGACCACAGAAAGAATACCCTGGTAGATGTAATTCCCCCGGTATTCCAGTCGTTGTAAATTTACTTCCTGATAAAAACTTTTGGATATCTCCTCCGAGTTTGTGTTTGGAGATAAATTGATTTTTTTTTGAACCACACACCGAACATATACCTTTTTGTATAATCATATTATTTTTACTTTTAAAATATGAGATTTTTTTAGTATTAGGTTTCTTTTTACATTTGAGACAATAACTCATTTATTTATGAGAAAAATTCCGACAGAGTGCAAAAACCTTTTTAGTTTCCAACATGCACATTTGAATCTTAATTTTTAAAACATAAAGAATCATTCGAAATGCCTTCACTCCCTCCTCCATTTATTTAAGAAAAAATAAAAAACTTTAATTAACATCAATATCCTCTCCATGAAAACGATGTCAACGGTCTTGTCGAAAATACTTCGAATAGACTTGTCAATTCTTATTTTCCTCCTCGGTAGGTTGAGTTATTTTCTGTAATACCACCAATCTTTTTTAAATCTCACTGGTTTCCATATTTATTCATTCTCGCTCTTTCCTCCCTCTCCTCTCTTTCCTCCTTCTCTTCTCCCTTTCCCCTTCTTCTCCCTCTCCTCCTCCTCTCTCTTCTCCTTTTCCTCCTCTTCTCTCTCTTCAACTTCCTCATCTCTTACTATCCTTGAATCGCTTACACCCCATAGAATATCATACATATATTCATCAGGATTTTTTGTTATTCCTGTATCCAAAATAATTTTTTTACAACAGGAAACCAATAAAATTTCTTTTGAATTTCTAAAAGAGCCTTACGATTTCTTAACTTTATAATTTTTTCATTATTTAACATTCAAATTAAATCTAAAGTTGTCGGTTTATCAACATCAGCATAATGCCAATCATTTATTGAAAATACATCATTCTTATGTTGTAGAACATATTTATTAAAATACCGAATACCCTTTTCTTGAAGGTATGCTTGGACACAGAAATGATAATTTTCTTGAAGCCTTCTTGCCGTCATTTATGTATTAGAAATATATGTTAGAATAATATTATGACACGAAACACCTCCCCATCTTCCCATAGTTAAATCATTTTGTATTTCCCTACTTATTATATATAATCCTGTTTTTTCTGTTTTCATGATATAAACTTGGGCAAAACCATTATTATATTTACCCTTATTAAATTCTTTTATTTGTTGTTCACTAATCGTGGCTCCACAAAATTCATTCTCTGTACCAAGTGGATAATATTCTTCCTTACGAGACTGATTTAATTGCTCCAGGTCTTTTAGGTCAATTTTAAATGACCAATTATACCCTAAATCATTCATATCATACCCCCATTGTTCTCTTCTCAGACAAATGATATGCCCTTCTTCATAAAAATTTATTTTAATTCGAACTGTGAATTCTGTATGACCTGGAGATAAAATCAACACTTCTGTATCTTTGGAATACATGGCCGTTTTATTTAAGCATATATATTGTGATAAATCACTTAATCTCACCAAGTCATTCGCGTCAGTTGGGGTTGGATAATTTTTTAATTTATAAGCATTTTTCATGTTAATATTTTTGGTTATATTATATTGTTGTGGTTGACGAAATTCGCAAACCACCATTCAGGTCCCGTAGGTGAGATATCTCTGTAAGTATATGTGTAGTTAGGCCCAAACCCGTTGTTTAGAGGGAATAAATGTCATTCATTCGGGCTGCGACCCTTCAGGATAGCCGTTTTTCTTTTACTATCTTTATTTTGGACCAGCCGCCATTACTACCACCACAACCACCACCAACTACGTCTCAACAGCCATCACACAACAACCACCAACTGCAACGCCGCTTCACACCAACAGCCACGACCCTTGCCGTCACATCTCGCTCTCGCAACCATCGCATCACCGCCATTCCCGCGCCGCTTGTGGACACCGATCCTGGACTCGTACAGGGCGCGCACCGAGCAGCGGGTGCAAAAACACCAGCCTTTCCGAAGAAATCGGATCAAAAACGATTCACGCCCACTTCTGTTCCGTCCTATCAGCGAGCGTGGGGCGATTTGGCCCCGCCTCCAGGTGCGTCGGAGTGTAATCGCTATATGCAGATTCGCGGATCAAAAATATCATTCACGCCCACTTTTCCTCTGTCCAATGGGGAGCCAGCCAGAGGTGAAGGGTCGAAGGTGAAGGAGCGAAGCCCCGGGGGCTATAAAGGGCCGCGTTCGCTCGCCGAGTAGTAGTTGAGTCAGTCAAGGAGAGTTGAGAAGAGAAGAGTCAGAGAAAGCAGTTGGACGGAGTTGAGGAGAGTGGGAGAGTTGGAGAGGTGGCGGCGGCGAAGGCAGTCGAGAGGGCGCTCGTGTCAGAGTCGGGGAGCTGCGGAGAGGGGAGGCCGGTAACGCGACCGAGGTCGCGGTGGAGACGCTCGTCGCGGGACCCAAGCCAGCGAGATATCCTCATTCCCCCGAGCATCAACAACCCCCTCCTGTTTCCCCCCGCGCTGAGCTAGTGTGAGAAGGGGGCCCCGTTCCCACCCCATTTCCAGGCAGTGCCAGCGAGGCCCGCGGAGTCGGGGCGCCACCGCCATTTTGCGGCTCATCACCAGACGGGTAGGCTCGACGCGGTCTCGGCCCCAGGCCCGTCTGCCCCCCTCATCGTTGAGGGTGGTCCCTTTTTCTTTTGCTTTGAGTATATGTGTTGTCGGCGCCGTCTGTGAAGTAAAACTGTATAAGTGTTGCCGTGTGCTCGGTAGTCGGTAGTAGATCTGCATTGTTGCATTTGCTTTTTGTGCAGAATTGTGTGTTTCTTCTATTTTTACATTTGCTTTTGGTGTATAATTGTATATGTGTGCTTTCCGTTTGCCGCGGAATAAATGTGCTTTATGTTGAACTGTTTTTCCGTTTCGCTTCGTCTTTTCCTTTATTGAATCTCCATCTTACTTCATGTAAAGGGTGGGTCGTGGGCTAAATACGCCCAATAATTAATCGAACCGTCGAGGTTGACGATAACACCGCTCGGTTATCCCGATAGTACGGAACGGGTCGCTTAAAGTGGCCCATGTCCGAAGTCGACCTGCAGCGAGGTGCGATCGCCCGGTCTACCCTCCGTGTGGGTACTTAGGTAGGTCGAATTTGGCGAGCAACCCTATCCCACGCGGGGGGCCGATTGGCACGATCGTGGTGAGGCCGAAAGGCCCACCCATGACTAGTTCCCGGCGTTAGTCCGAGAGGGTCACGACGGGATTGTCCGTCCGGTGGGCGACGTGCCGCGATTCGAGTGACGTGGCCGTTCGCACGCCGGCGGGCGCGAATCCGCAACAATATTTATGTCGTTCAGCCTGTGCCTTTGTGTAATAATTTGATAAATCAATATCCAGTTCTTGGGATACACCAAAGATAGAACCATCTTTACCAACAGAAGTCATTTATATTAGATTAAAAATAATGTCATAAAAAATTGATTTTTGTTGAGTTGAAATAACACATAGAGACATAATTGACCACAACACTTGGAATTTAATTCTTGGACTTGAAATGGTTGATAAACACCATTCTGTAAGAATTTTGTGACTTCAACAGGTGGTGGAAGACCAAAACTATCAAAATAATATTTGTCTTGATTATTAAAAATACAAACCCAATGAGAACCGTTCCCATTATTATCTTCGAAGTTCATAATAATATTCTTTGTATTTTTAGACACGTTTGTTCATTCATCTCTCATACAAATAGCCACATTATGAATTCTTAATTTCTTGCAATATTTGACAAGTTGAATATTTGATGTTGTATTCTTTCCAAATTCTTTAAACCACTCATCAATGCCAATTTATGTATTAGAAAGATATAATCCATGACCCCATTGAGTTAATTTTACACCTGCTTGTGCGATAGAAGAAAGCATATCTCCAACGAACAATCTCGCTTTATCAGGCAGACCTTCAAGTTTTTCAGCAAAATCTACAATTACACTACTTCCACTAATTTGTTTCTCCAACTCTTTATGCCTTTTCGATTCTTTTTGAGCCTGGAGTTGAGCCTTCCTTTCGTTGGCAGTTTTCACCGCTGTTGAAATAGCACCCGTCAATGCTCCAACTGCACTTAAACCAGCAAATAAAGGAATTAGAAATGGGAGAAATCTTCCACTCGTCTCTCTTATTGAATATTTTTTCAACAATGGTTTTGTCATTTTAATTTTAAGTGAGCCAGTATCATTCAAGATTTTTAACCTGTTCTCTTGTGAGCAAAACATCAATTCTTACTGCTCCTTTTCTCTGAATTGTATTAACGTTAATCGTCCAAGGCTTTTGATTTTGAACACAAGATGATAGATTATGAAGATTGATTTGATTAACATGTACCCCAGTTGGTACTTTGCCACTCATTTATTTAACAAAAAATTGTGTGAGACTAATCATAACACCATTATCTGTATTAAACTGCAATTCTGTTTCTTGCAAAAGCAAACAATATGTATCAACTTCTTCACTCTCTCCTCTTTCAATGTGCAGGGAAGTATCCACTCGATTAGACTTTATAGTTTCCTTTTGAGCACTCAGGTCAAACGCATAGATTGTATACAAACTTTTAAATGCTGTCATATCCAAAATAGGTTCTTTATTTCCATTACTTTCGCACACCAATTTGTAAGACTTGTCTGCTTCAGCAAAATCATTTTTTTCCCAATTCATTTCCAATCTATCTCGTGGGTAAAATGTTCCATCTCGAGAAACACGAAGTTGTTTCACCTTAGCATTATCACTCAATGCATTATTCTTATCAGTCGCAGATGGCAGAGCAGCATATTTCTAGTGAACCTTGCAATGTTTGGTAACAATCGTTTTTTGGCTTATTTTGATAGATATTGGTGTCGAGATCAATTTTAGGGTGAGTGGCCACTTGTCACTGCCTTGGCTTTTGCAGAATCCAAGATGGCCACCAAATACAATCAAAATATAAATTAGGTTGTAAATCCTGTTCTAAGTACAGCAAAAGGATGATATTGGTGTCTAAATCTATGTTTTAGAGACCAAGTAGGTGGATTATGATGTTATTGGGTCATTTGCTGGCCATCTTGGTAGCACAAATCCAATATGGCCACCAAAAATACCTGAAAAATGCCAAAATCACAAAAAAATCACACTAAAAACTAACATAATCGATTGTGAATGCAGTTGAACAATGATCCTGCTGGTTACACATGTGCTTGACATGTTATATAATCTGATTGTGATGTAATGATGCCGTTTAGAAGCCACCTGGTGCCACCTACTCAAGACGTAAATATCATAGTGCTTCCAATGTGAAATACACCAATATATCGATAACTTTTAACGATCTTTGTTTTTGTTGTAGGTTCTGATGTGAGTAATGATATGGCTGAAGCAGGAGACAGCAAGGATGCCGAGGAATGCTTCTTCAAGACAGTTTACAACTGTGGGGTTGGGAAGTTGATGCAGTGCCACAACAGTACAGAGTCCCTGCATCGAGAGTAACCACAGACAAGATGGCTGATGGGGAGACGTACAAGCAGTACCTACTTGACCTTTGTGATAAATGTGGAGATGAACTGGGTAGAATAGTCCGTGACCGTATCATCGGAGCACCATCAGATTTGCACGCTGCAGATGCAATGTATCACCGCCGTTGCAATATGAGTTTCCATCGTGATGCTCGGAGAACTACCACGATCAATAGCAAAGGTACTGCTGATGACCAAGCTTTCGCTGAAACTGTCAAAGTAGTCGGTTATGATCGCTCAAAAGTTTGGAATTCGCTCGATGTTGAAGCAGTATACGCAGACAAGGATGGATCTGTCATGTCCAGACGTGTCCTTGTTGAGAACGTCATCCAACATTTCGCTGAAGATATGTTGGCATTACATTCCCCTGGAGTGGCAACGTTACTAGTGTTCAGGAAGCATGTTGCCACAAATCTCAGGCTTGTGGATGATGATCAGAATGGCGACATGGATGAATGTATCCGGAAAGTTGGCAAGCAGATCATGAAGGAGACCAAGACAGCTAAGGATGACTTCAAATCCTACACTAAGCACATTGATCGAGAATCAGCCTCAGAGTGTATTAGTGAGACGTTGGTGAAACTACTATCAGCTATCAAGCCTACTTTCCACAATTCACTACAATCCATCAAGGTGGATAATATCGTGAGCTCAGTGGTAACGTCTCAACCGACACCATTACAGATAGCCATAGGTGTACTTCTTGGTGACCATAAGATGATCATCACAGAACTGTCCAAGTATAATGTTTCTTGTTCCGACGATGAGGTTCGACGATTCAGAAGGTCAGCGGGTGTTCAATCATCAAAAGCACAGCAGTTAGCTGGACTCAGAGATGCCAGACTGGGTGGACTTGTGCAAATCATCATTGATAACTTTGATGCTGTGATCAGTTCCCAAAACTGCCGCCTCGAATGTCATTACATGGCAATGCTGGCAGCTCAGTGGAAGACCGAACTTGACCACCTTGAAGGTTTGGATACATCGATCCCTCGCCTAACGAAAGAAGAAATGAAGCACCCTATCCCATGGGAGACACGAGTCGTTGAGTATACGGGACCGAAGAAACCTCCTATGCCATTTACTGCTACAAACCGATTTGCCATGTCAGACGACTTTGTACAAGCCACAACAATCTCAATTGGCAGAGCCAAAGATTTAGACTTTAACTTCATCAAAGACGTGCTCTTTGAAGCAAACACTCCTGAGTACAACGGGTACAATACACGTCACTGCCGTGAGTCAGGAATGACCCCAGCACCCAAGACAGCTGTGGTATATCTTCCACTCATAAACATGAAGCCAGGGGACCCAACTACTGTCCTAACTTCCATCACCCGAGGATTCGAAGTCACCCGAGCATCCAACCAGGATATTCTCGTTATCACCTGCGATCAGGCCATATATAAGATCGCCGTTGACATCACATTTCATCAACCAGATCTGCTCACCAACATAGTGGTGATTCTTGGTGGGATGCATTTCCTCATGGATTTTGTGGGTTGCGTTGGCACTCTCATGGCACACAGCGGCCTGAAAGAGATTCTGATGACGTCCTTCGGCTCCGTCGATAAGATGTTGCAAGGAAAGAAATATCCACAGAATGTTTGGGCACTGAGATTGCTCACAGAGGAGCTGCTTCGACCAGTGTTTGTGAGGGAGAATCTACACCTGACCAGCATGGATGATTTGGAAAAACTACTTGATGAGATCGCCACTCAAAGTCGTACCACAAAGCTGTGGGTGTACAACGTCATCAAACCCACATTTCTAATGATGATGTTTTGTCGGGCGATGCATGAAGGCGACTGGCCACTCCACATCAAAACAGCAGAATCAATGCTGCCATACATGTTCGCAGCCCACAAGTACAACTATGCAAGGTATGGCCTCTACTACGTACGCTCCATGACTTGGTTGGGACCAGATATTCTGGACAAGTTCTGCAGAGGAGAGCAGTCACTACACCACACTGCTGGTGTCTACAACGGACAGTGGAGCAATATGTTTATTGAAACAAACTGGATGAGGAAGGGGCATGGGCCGGGTGGCATCATTGGCAACACAGAAAATCCTCAAACGATAGCGACATGGGTGTACAGTATGGACGTGACCATGACCCTGACTGGTGACCTTAAGAAGATGTCTGGAGCTGACAAGAAGGTACAGCTTAACCACAAGGAGGAATCTACCAGTCGCATTCGTCGAGATGGCAATGATCGTAAATCACTGAAGGCTACTCTAGAGTCATGCATTGACCCATTGGATCCAGCTACCCACGATGCAGGATGTCTGCTCAACATCTCCAATGGTCAACTAGCTCAACGGAATGTTAATGTTGACAAGGCAGTGGAGATTGGAGCTGATCAGCTGATTCAGTTTGAAGCATTATGGCCAGAGGGCTTTTACAGCTCACTCGCAAAACAGGTGACAACCTTCGTCGCAAAGAAGAAACGTCTAACAATCGATGATAATCCCGTCATGGATCAAGAGGCTATATACGCTCGGGTGATTGGCCTTCTCGTGAGCGAGCGCAATCTCGATCTGGAACAAGTCCTCTCCACAGAGCTAACTGCATATCCGCCCTCGATGTTTCAAGCTGATGGCCAGATGTGAGTGGCAACGGGAAAATCCACACTGAAAAAGAACCTCCAAGTCGAAGTTTCACAACGCCTTATCACAAGGCCAACATCTATGGTGATTGATGTTTCCGCTCTTTTGTGGACATTAGAATGGCCATCCCAAGGAACCGTTGACACGTTCATTTCGGTGTTCAAGGTCTGGGTCAACGCGCGGCTGCTTGAAGCTGATGTCCACCTGTGTTTTGATCGTTATTATGACTACTCTACAAAAAGCAGCACCAGATCAGCTCGAGCCAGCGCTACCCGGGTCCATCAGCTCGAACGGAAAACTCCACTGCCGGCTTGGGACGCAGTACTTAAGAACTCAGCCAATAAAAAACAACTCAACACAATGATTTGCGAATCAATCCTGAGTGATGACAACTTCCTGCAGCATGCAACACAGGACCACCAGTTGGTGGTTACTGGGGAAAATGACACACTTACGCAGGTATCGAAGGGTCATAAGTCGCCTCGTCTAGACCTAGCATCAACACATGAAGAAGCTGACATCCTCATGACACAACAGGCCATCCATTTGGCAAAATACCATCCAGAATCACGGGTGCGGGTGGTGTGTGATGACACGGATGTGTTCGCGTTACTTGTGTACTACTACTTGAGCGAGAAGCTCCAGTCTTCAATAACTATGCAGTCTCCAATCATTGGTCGGTCTTGCATTGACGTGAAGGAAACCGCTCTTAAACATTCAGCAATCGTACTCGAGCTCTTAGCGCTTCATGCTTTGACTGGTTGTGATTCAGTTGCTGCGACTTGTGGAATTGGGAAAACAAAAGCAATCGCGGCCGCTCGAAAAGGCTACTCTCTGGATCAACTTGGTAAACCCTTGGCAAATATCGTTGAAGTCACCGAACAAGCAACAGCTTTCATGGGTGCGTGCTATGGCATTACAACTCCCACCTCTTCGATGACCAATATCCGCCAGAAACTATGGGCACAGAACACTGGAAAATCAACAGCAGCACCTAAACTGTGTAGTTTGCCCCCACCTACAGAAGCGTTTGAGCAGAACGTTCGAAGAGCACACCATCAAGTCGCTCACTGGTACAGTGCCCTGAGTGGGGATCCACCAACTTTCGCTGCAGTGGAACACGGATGGGAAGCTGATGACACTAACAAGTGTCTTTTCCCTCGGAATATGGAGGACGGGGTACCCTATGCCCCGGAACACATTCTGAAGCTGGTCAGATGTGGCTGCACATCTGAGCAAGCATGTAGAGGTGGGAGATGTGGATGTATGGGGCACCAACTTCCGTGCACAATGTTCTGCCCCTGTGGTGGTGGTACTGCCTGTTCCAATCCATTCAACATCAATGAGAGTGCAACAGATCATGCCGACATCCCTGATGACAGCGATGAGACAAATGACCGAGCAATGGATGTCGAGGATGAGGACGATGAATAGTTCCGAGATACAAGATATTTTGTCCAGTGGGGTGTTAATTTTGCTTAATTTTTTTAGTATAATTTGTATTGACATAGCATTGAAACATTGAGCAATGTGAAGCTGCCAAATTATTGTATTATTATTATCATTATTATCAATATTATTAATGGGAGTATCATATACTTTAAATGTATGTCGACTTTTGAGTCACATGAATGTCATGTCTGAGAGAATTATACAATAAATATTGTCCGATTATAATTACATTTTGTTCTTATATTTTGCCTAAAATCGATATTGCTATCAAAATAAATATTGCTTATAAATTTGCGAATGACTTCAGAATCATAATATACATGTCTATGCTTCACAAAGCACACATATGTACAGAAACTTAACTCAACTGCATTTACAACCGATTACATTAGATTTAGTGTGATTTTGGCATTTTTACAGGTAATTTTGGTGGCCATATTGGATTTATGCCATCAAGATGGCTACCAAATTATCCAATAACATCATAATCCACTTCCTTGGTAACTAAAACATATAGTTAGACACCAATTTCATCATGTTACTGTACTTAGAACAGGAGTTGCAACCGAAGTTATAGTTTGATTGTATATGGTGGCCATCTTGGATTCTGAAAAAGCCAAGACAGTGACAAGTGGCCACTCAGCCTAAATTTCATCTCGACCCTAAGATCTATCAAAAAAATTGAAAACATGAATGTTACCAAACATTGCAAGGTTCCCTGGCCCAACCACCGGACTAATCTGACTTTTTAAAAATGATCCACAGATCTCGTGGCTTTCCTTCCAGAACACCCAAATTCCACGTGTAAGTGGTTTGGTTGAGTTTAACGTGTTGACATCTTCGTTTGAGGTATGATACACCGAGTGGTTTCTTTGAGTTTAGTCTTCTATTCAACATCTCTTCTGTTTTAAGATTAGCAGTATATTCACGAATATACCAACTCATTTCATCAATTACAAATTTATTCTGATCACCAAAAAGTAATCTATTTTCATTATCATTCCTTTGTAGTTGAAATCTAATTTTAAGACCATACAGAACTTTATCATGTTCACAAAATCCAAATATACCTTTAAGAGGAACTGCCACAGTAAAACTATTACCTGCTTTTGGATCATCATTATACATTCCTTTCCTTTGATTATATCCAGGGTCTGTGTTTGTTCCCATTGACATATCAGGAATAAAACCTTCGACAGCCCCCTTTCCCATTCTATCACTGAATGAATATAGTGTAAATTTCATCATTTCAGATACAGCAGAGACATAATCAACCGCTTCAAACTTCTTGTGTTCCAATATACAAACGAACACTATCAACCATTTTCCAGAAGAAATAATTTACAAGTGTAGCGTTTGTATTATTCCCAGCCTTAGTGAATGTAAATTTACACAACAAGAAACTTTCGGATAGATTCAAATAGGTTTGTTGATTGTTTATTTCAAAACTTTTTGTGCCATTTGCATTCCAGTCTGTTCCAGTTATTGCATTTACCTTGAAGTAATCTTCTTTTTTAGTGGAGTTTGAGATAATAATAGTATCATCCAAATCATAGATACTATCAATTGCTTCCATACTTGTATTTATTTAGGAAAAAAAGATGTGAAAACTTTTGAAACCCTGATCCAAGTATTCGAATTATTTTCTGTCGTTCTTGGGGAGACAACTGAGTTTTGCCTTTCTTAATTTCTTTTATTGCTTGTAATTTATGAGATTCCTTTTGGGAATCTTTTATACTCTTTATAGCACCTGCTACATTTCCCACAGCAGAAGCAGTTGAACCAATTAGGTCTTTATGTTTAAGAATAGTTGAACCGATACCCATTAGAGTATCAATTATCCCATCTTCTTTAAATTGATGTCCGACACCCCTTTGTCTCGTAGGTTTATAGTATCCTCTACCAAGATACATACCTTCGCCCTTGTAGTATGGGGAAAGGAACATCCCATCCCCTGTAATTATTTTATATTTTCCCAACTCGTGTTTCCTCACAATAACCATCGTATTTATTTATTGGAAAACTTCACGTAGGTGAATTCTGATGGATACAACTT
This sequence comes from Eptatretus burgeri, assembly GCF_056783735.1. NCBI lineage: Eukaryota > Metazoa > Chordata > Myxini > Myxiniformes > Myxinidae > Eptatretus > Eptatretus burgeri. Next base: position 52,570,522 of record NC_140963.1, read on the forward strand.
CTCCATGAAAAGAAATCATACGATTATCTTGGTCGGTTATCCAAAAATTTACTCTGTGTATGGTTTTTCCTGACACAGGGAGATAAACCAAATTTTTGGGTCCATATTGAATTTATAACCAATTGGGGTTGAGAATGCGCTGAATGAAAATATTGTATTTGTTTTTATTCCATCATTATTAGCACCATCAATCAAATCACAGTGAATTAACACCGAATTTATTCCTGAGGATATGTGAATGACATTATCACTGTAAAACGTCCCATGAGTTTCAATCTTTTTTGAGGAGAAACGCAATAACTCGAAATGAATGATCAATTGTGAAATCAACCTTGTAGTTATTTTTAAGTTTCATCGTTGAATTTGAAGTATGTTTTTGAATGTCTAAAACAATATTTTTTGGTTCATCACCCTGTTCTTTCATAAGACGAGCAATTTCGGCAGATATTTGAGAAATCTCATATGCTCCGGGTGAGACTGTTATCGTTTTGTATCCACTTCCCGGATTATAACTAAACTTGTCATTTCTCTCGATTATATTAAATAAGGTATTACAAGTTTCCATGCACAATAAAGATGCCTCATATTCTTTTGTTGTGTCAAGTTGTAGTGGGTATGGGAATGAAGATGTGTGGTCGCTTGTTGTGAAATTGAAACTAAGGATTGTGCTTCTCATCTTATTTAATATGAGATAAAATGTCTTTGTATTGATATTTATTGATTATTTTCATGTTCATCAACTGGTCTAAAATGGCTGATGCTTCATCAAAACAATTGTTATTTCCAGCCTTCTTACTGCCGAACAACAATAACAGTCTATTAACTAATTGTGATGGGTCATTTGGAAGAAAACTAACACCTGAACCAAGGATACTTAAAGCCTGAATAATGTGCTTCTCCTTCTTATTCTTCCTACTTTTAACAGAAAGAATAACCCTATAATCAACAGAGTTCAGCAGATCAATATATACTTTATCATCATTATTTTTCATATCCAATCGTTTATCAATATACTTTGATTCATCCCTCACAGTTGAACCTTGTCTTCCATCTTTTGTGAGAAGAAACATTAATCTCGGAGTTAGTTTGACAGGAGGTTGAGCAGAACTCAAGAACCTTAATTCATCATTCAATATCAATACCTTTTCTTGAACAAGATGAAATATTGCTGGTTGTTCTGTTGGAATGAGTCCTGCTTTGGTTTTTGAATCTGCTTAATATTCATTGTTTTGAAGAGCATTCACAATATAATCAGGGGTCGATTCATCTCTTCCAGTTGTTGAAATTATCTTTCATCATCATATTCTAATTCTCCTAATGCTCTAATTCTTCCTCCGTCATTTGACTGAAAGCTTTTAACGTTTGGAGCTTTCTCGGAGTATATTTTATTGTGGGAACTGTGGAAACATCTATAATTTTTTTCTTGGGAAGTTTTTAAAAGTGGTTTAAAAATTCTCGTTTTCTTTCAAATGCTTCTTCACCTGTTAGTTTTTGTCTGCATTTCTTCTTTATGTCTTCCTGTTGTTTTACAACTTTTGAAACAAACTCTTGATGTTCCCTAAATGTTCTTGCTCTTTCTTTCGCATCCATTTATTTATTGGAAAATATCATTTAATATCTCATCTTGTTTCACAACAATATATTTATATTTTTCAGTCGCGTTTTTCATGTAATCCCCAAATTCCTTTTTACAACATAATGTAGAACAATTGTCTCTCCAAAAATTGTTTATATATATTGAATGTAACTTGAATAAAATAAAAGTATTAGCATTGTTTCTGATGGAACGACGAGGAAGTTGAAAGTACGATTGACTAAGATAAATACAATTACAAGAAGAATGTCTCACTCTTGTGTCCATTACCGTTTGGTTTCTCTCATTAACACAATCATCAAAGATAACAAGGTTCTTTTTAGATTTATCCAAATCTTAGGGAGACGGTATATCATCCGTATTATCACTAAGAATACAAGTTATCGGTTTTGATTTCTTTTTACATCTCTGTGTATCACAAAATAGTTGTATTATATCTTCAATGTTTTAATAATTAGGGTTTTTTTGAAGTTTAAATAAACCGATTATATCTTCTTTTTGAAGACCAGCATTAAAACCTTGTGAGAGTCGTTGATACTCTGGTTGAAAACTCGACTTTGTGAAAATTATTAAATTATCATAATCTAAAAAGTTGAGAGTAAGGAGCATCTTCAAAAGTAAGCAGGTTTTTCCACATCCACTTGAACCAACAATGAGGCATCTTAATGAATTTGGGAGATTTTTATGGTTGTTAAATTTTATCTTATTTTCCCAAATGGGTAAAAAAAAATCATTCATTTATATATTTGGAAAAAGAGGTTATTTAATTTATTGTTGGCTTTTTTAGAAACTCTATATTTTATCCTAAGTTCAAGTTTAATGTCAAGATAATCCATTATTTTATTTATGCAATATCCTGTGTTGATATTTCCCTGAAAATCACATCCATGAATAATATGACAACAATCCTTTGAACATTTCTCTAATACGTTCAGTTTCTTCCCTTGTAAGGAAAGGTGTGTTATCACCCTCATACTTTACATTCATTTCTCTAATCAATCTTGCAAAGTAATTCATTTTTGGTGTAAATCAAAAAGAATTATTTTACTTTTTATATTTTTTATTATCATTAATTAGAAGATAATCACAGAATATACATTGTTTATAGGCTTTTGACTCTGTGTTTAATCCCCGTCTTTCACACGCAGGACAATTCTCAAATTTGTCATATGGAGAATCAGGGAATTCAAGAGGCTCAAAATCGAGTAAACTATTCATATTTATAAACTAAAACTTTACTAAAACTGAAATTCATCTTCGATATCATCTTCGATACTTTTAGAATCATCTATACTTTCAGAACTATCGTTTGAACACAAACTCTTGGTATCATGACTATCGTTTGAATGCAAACTCTCGGTATCATAATCACTCTCATAATCTTCAAAATCTTCAGTTGAATATTGACTCATATTTAATTCGTAGAAAAAAACATTACCATCGATATCTATATACTTTTTCCATTAACAGATTCAACTGCTGCATTTTTTATATTAAAGGTAATTTTAAAATGATCCTTAACTTCAATTGAACGAAATGTCATTTCACCTGATATATTAACATCCTTTATTTCATCAGGATTTATATTTTTAGGGTTGTTGAAAAAAAATACAAATTTCTCCTTGCATATTACAGATGGTCTTATCTTTTCTTTCTAAAGCTTCATCCATAAGATTTATATTTTTTGATACTTTTTCTTGTTTCATTGCTTTTTCTAGTTTCAATATATTGCCAGAAGGAGAGGAGAAACTTTTGTTTGAGATACCTTAATTGATGTTCTTCCAGGTATACTAAAAGCCCTTCCACTGAAGGAAATTGAAGAACTCATATTATTCGCCATAATTGTTTTTATCCAATAGTTGTTATATTTATCTTTGTTCAATTTTACATCCTTGACATATTTCTCAGTATCTTTAACAAATGAAGAGATTGATTGAAACTTGTCTTTTGTGTCTTGAAATATTGTATTTATTAAGTGAAAAAGTTGGAGGATAAAATGGTTTTAAGCACAGATTCACCAAATAAATTAAACAAAATTTTCATCAAGAAAATTTTAGTTAAAGCAAAGTTTTATTATATAAATATGGTGAATACAACGTACTGCGATATTTGTAATCACGAATTTAAATATTATAAAAAACACCTTCAAACCAACAAACACACATTCAATCTTTTCAAACAAATATCTCCTCTTGAGTTGGAAAGAAAACATTGTGATATCTGCTCAAAGGATGTTTTGAAGAGTAGTTATAAGAATCACCTTCAATCACAAAAACACAAGAAAAATGAGTTTAAAGTAAAGGGAGACTATTATTTTGAAAACACTGATGGGGCATTTAAAGGGCATATAAAAATAAGGATTTTTCAATTTGAAGAACCCAGTCCATCATTAATAGCTGAATCAATTGAAATATTTATTAAAAAGACATTAACAGAAATGAAAACTTTTAAGTTTTATATGGGAGTGAAAATGAATATGAAAAGACAAGATGAAGAACAAACTCCTTATATGAGAACAGATCTTCATTTTATAACATCATTTCAAGATTTTTTGAATAGTGGGGTTTATGAAGAACTGTCAAGACAAGAGGAGGATGTTGATAATACAGTGGAAGGAAGTGGATTTAATATTTAAAAAATCATCTTTTTAGATATACACATTCTAAAATCAAACCCTCTTGAAGCTTCTTCTTATATTGAATTACCAAAATAAATAAAACTAAAGAAGGCAGTTGTTAATATTAAGAACAATGATAATAAATGTTTTCTCTGGTCTGTTCTTGCTCACTGACATCCACCAAATTGTAATTCAGAAAGAGTAAAACAATATATGAAATATGAGAATACCTTGGACATTAAAGATTTTAAATTCCCAATGCCACTAACAGATATTCCTGAATTTGAGAAAAAGAAGAATCTTTCTGTTAATGTATATGGATTAACGGATAAAAACAAAGTTCAAATATTAAAAATTTCAAACAACTATAAAAATGAAGAAACACACATTGATCTTTTATATTTTAGTGTTGGAAAGAATTCACATTAAACATACATCAATAATTTATCAAGATTAATCTCTTCTCAGATATTCAGAACAGCAAACAAAATATATCCTTGGAAGCGGTCTTAATTCATTTCATACAAAAGAACGATGAGAACAACATTGGAAATATTGTAGTAATCATAAATCAGCTGTAATTACAATGCCTAAACCTGGTGAAAAGATTTCTTTTGAAGATTATAATAAATCTATCATGCACCCATTTGTGATATACGCTGATTTTGAATGTATCCTTAAAAAGATAAATACTGCTTCTCCTAATCCAAAAGAATCACATACAAATAAATATTCCTTGTGGTTTCTGTTCTTATATCAAAACATGTTGGAGAAAAGTAAAATAAACTTGAACATTATTGTGGAAAAAAAGCTTCACAAGAGTTTGTAAAACGATTAGAAAAGGATTGTATAAGACTAACTAAATTAATGAAAGAAACAAATGAACTGATGGAATTTACCGAAGAAGAAAAATTAGAATTTCGAAAGAACAATATCTGTCATATTTGTGAGGAGGAAATTGAGGAGTCAAAAGTTAGGGATCATTGTCATCTTACTGGTAAATATAGAGGTCCCGCTCATTCCTGTTGTAATCTTAATTATAAATTACCTTCTTTTATTCCAGTCTTTCTTCACGACAGTGCCAACTATGATACACATTTATTTATAAATGAACTTTCAAAAACACCAGGGAATATTTCTGCCATAACAAACACAAGTCAAAAGTATATTTCATTTTCAAAAATGATATTCACAAAACCTCTAACTCGTATTAGGTTTCTAGATTCTTACAAGTTTATGGGAACACCACTAGCCGACCTAGCATCAAATCTAAGCTCCACGGGCTCTTTTCCAAATCTTAATTCATTCTTTCCAAAAGAGGAAATTCCAACTAAAGAGGAAATTCAGATTAAAGGGAGAATTCAAAGTAAAGAGGAAATTCTAATGAATGAGGAAATTAATGAAGAAATTCTCACTGAAGATGAAATTCTAATTATAAAGAAAATTCAAACAATGAATGAAATTCTAACTAAACAGGAAATTCTGATTAAAGATGAAATTCTGATTAAAGAGGGAATTCTAACTCGAGAGGAAATTCAAACAAGGAATGAAATTCAAAGTAAAGAGAAAATTCTTTCAAGTAAGGGAATTTATCCTTATGATTATATGGATTCATTTATGAGATTTAAAGAAACACAACTTCCTTCAAAAGAAAGTTTCTATAATAACCTTTATGAAGAAGAGATAAGTGATAAGGTATATAAACACGCACAAGAAATTTGGAAAATATTTAAGATAAAGAACCTTGGAGAATATCATGATTTGTATCGAAAAACAGATGTTTTATTGTTAGCTGATGTGTTTGAAGCTTTTAGATCACTCTGTCATTATAAAAATTGTTATGGATTAGATCCTGCCCACTATTTCACAGCTCCTGGTTTCGCTTGGAGTGCAATGCTGAAAATGACAAAACAAGATATCGATTTAATCAGTGATGTACATACAGTGGGGAGAACAAGTATTTGATACACTGCCGATTTTGCAGGTTTTCCCACTTCCAAAGCACGTCGAGGTCTGTAATTTTTATCGGTACACTTCAACTGTGAAAGACGGAATCTAAAACAAAAATCCTGAAAATCACATTGTTTGATTTTTAAATAATTAATTTGCATTTTATTGCATGAAATAAGTATTTGATACATCAGAAAAACAGAACTTAATATTTGGTACAGAAACCTTTGTTTGCAATTACAGAGATCAGACGTTTCCTGTAGTTCTTAACCAGGTTTGCACAGACTGCAGCAGGGATTTTGGCACACTCCTCAACACAGATCTTCTCCAGATCCTTCAGGTTTCGGGGCTGTCGCTGGGAAACACAGACTTTCAGCTCCCTCCAAAGATTTTCTATTGGGTTCAGGTCTGTAGACTGGCTTGGCCACTCCAGGACCTTGAGATGCTTCTTGCGGAGCCACTCCTTAGTTGCCCTGGCTGTGTGTTTTGGGTCGTTGTTATGCTGGAAGACCCAGGCACGCCCCATCTTCAATGCTCTTGTTGAGGGAAGGAGGTCGTTGGCCAAGATCTCACGATACATGGCCCCATCCATCCTCCCCTCAATACGGTGCAGTCGTCCTATCCCCTTTGCAGAAAAGCATCCCCAAAGAATGATGTTTCCACCTCCATGCTTCACGGGTGGGATGGTGTTCTTAGGGTTGTACTCATCCTTCTTCTTCATCCAAACACGGGGAGTGGAGTTTAAACCAAAAAGCTCTATTTTGGTCTCATAAGAGCACATGACCTTCTCTGGATCATCCAGATGGTCATTGGCAAACTTCAGACGGACCTGGACATGCGCTGGCTTGAGCAGAGGGACCTTGCGTGCGCTGCAGGATTTTAATCCATGACGGCGTAGTGTGTTACTTTTGGTTTTCTTTGATACTGTGGTCCCAGCTCTCTTCAGGTCATTGACCAGGTCCTGCCGTGTAGTTCTGGGCTGATCCCTCACCTTTCTCATGATCATTGAGGCTCCACGAGGTGAGATCTTGCATGGAGCCCCAGACCGAGGGAGATTGACTGTTATCTTGAACTTCTTCCATTTCCAATAATTGCACCAACAGTTGTTGACTTCTCACCATGCTGCTTGCCTATTGTCCTGTAGCCCACCCCAGCCTTGTGCAAGTCTACAATTTTGTCCCTGATGTCCTTCGACAGCTCTCTGGTCTTGCCCATTGTGGAGAGGTTGGAGTCTGATTGATTGAATGTGGACAGCTGTCTTTTAGGCAGATAGCGAGTTCAAACAGGTGCAGTTAATACAGGTAATGATTGGAGAATGGGAGGGCTTCTTTAAGACAAATCTAACAGGTCTGTGAGAGCCGGAATTCTTTCTGGTTGCGAGGTGATCAAATACTTATTACATGCAATAAAATGCAAATTAATTATTAAAAAACCATACAATGTGAATTTCAGGATTTTTGTTTTAGATTCCTTCTTTCACAGTTGAAGTGTACCAATGATAAAAATTACAGACCTCAACTTGCTTTGTAAGTGGGAAAACCTGCAAAATCGGCAGTGTATCAAATACTTGTTCTCCCCACTGTATTCTTTTGATGATTGAGAAGTCTAATAGAGGTGGAATATCACAAGTATGTTCAAAAAGATATGCTAAAGCAAATAATAAATATCTTCCAAATTATGATAGTGAAAAAGATAGTAATTATTTGATGTATTTTGATGCTAATAATTTGTATGGATGGGCAATGTCTCAATCTCTGCCTTATGGTAAATTAGAGTGGGTGGAAGAAAAGGATTATGAAAAGGCTTTGATGAATATTGTTATTTCTTCTCAAGAGGAATTGAATGAGGAAGAAGAAGGTTATTATTTTGAAGTTGATTTGAGGTACCCGAGTGATCTTCATAATAAGCATAAAGACCTTCCTTTTGCTTGTGAGAAAGAAACCCCAAAGAAAGAATGGTTAAGTGATTATCATAAAAGTTTTAATATTAAAGGTAAATCAACAGAAAAGTTATTTACAACATTCTATGATAAAGAGGGATATCTTTGCATCAAAGGAACTTGAGACAATATTTATCTGCTGGGTTGAGAGTAGCTAAAATTCATAGAGTTTTAAAATTTAAACAAAGTCCTTGGATGGAAAAGTATATTAAATTCAATACAGATATGAGAGCAAATACAAAAGTAAAATTTGAAGGGGGCTTTTATAAATTAATGAATAATGCTGCATTTGGAAAGACTATGGAAAATGTTAGAAACAGACAAAACATTAGATTCGCAACATCTTGGAAAGAAGCTTCGAGATTGATAAATGAACCAAGTTTTGAGAGAGAAGAGGTTTTTTCAGAGAACTTTTCTGCTATTCATATGAAAAAGGAAAGTATTGTCATGGATAAACCAATTCATATTGGAACAGCAGTTCTTGATTTATCAAAGATATTGATGTATGATTATTTGTATAATGACTTAAAGAAAGAGTATGGTGAAAACGTTTCATTGTTGTTTATGGACACTGATAGTTTTATTGTAGATATAAAAACTGATGATGTTCATGAAGGTATGAAGAAAAATATTGGCGTATATGATACAAGTAATTTTCGTAAGAAGAGAGAGTTATTTTCAAAAAAGAATGAAAAGGTTATTGGTAAGTTTAAGGATGAGTTGGGTGGAAAAGTAATGAGTGAGTTTATTGGATTGAGAGCAAAGGCATATGCTTAAAAGTATGGTGATCAGATTGATAAAAGGTTAAAGGGAATAAAGAAATATGTAATAAAGAAATCAATAACTTTTAGAAATTATTATAATTGTTTGATGAATAAGAAAGAAGAATATAGGAAAATGAATACAATAAGAAGTTATAAACATAAGATATATAGTGAAGAAGTAAATAAAAAGGCATTAGGAGCCTTTGATGATAAGAGATTTATTTTAGATAATGGAATAGATTGTGTTCCATATGGATATTGTATGATAGAGTGAATAGAATAGATTGTGCTCCATATGGACACAAGTTTTAACGATGGGAAGATGGGTTAGGGTTTTTAAGGGCTACCGCTGCATTTTTCACAATATATAAATGGTCGAACCAAGTATTAATCAAACTAAAGAGTGGAGAAAATCTCAGTCTTGGTATAGAAATGGAAAACATCATGAATGTGAAAAATATCAAATAAGTCTTATTAAAAAAAATAACCAAAACAAAAGTAAATAAAACAAATAAGCGAATCAATTTAAAAACCAATAAGTTTGAGGATGTAAAGAAAATAATTAACATCCTTGAATGGACTGAAAATGTTGATGGTTATCAATTGAACAATGGAAAAATAATTTACTACAATCTCAAAATGATATGCAACTCAGGGGGTGGTCAGATGAGATCAATGAGAGAAGTATATCGTTTCATAATGACACAAAAGGGGTATCTTGAAAAATATAAAGATTCAAATGTTTTATTTTAAAATATTTTATATGGGGATTATTGTGTGAAGAAAATGAAACTATTGAAGGAATTTGAGAATGAACAAATCTTTATCGGTTCAATGAGTGAGCTCAACAATATGCATTGGTTATTTGAAAAAGAGTGCCCCAAGGCTTCCATATTTCAGATATTTCTTCAGAATCACCTTTAAAAAAATCACATTACTACTTTGCTACTTGAACAAATCTTTATCTTGTTGCATTGGTTATTTGAATAGAGTGCCCCTTGGTTAAAAGGGGAGACAAATAAATATACCTTGGGCTAAAAAGGGGGTTTATTTTTTAGGGAAAAAAATATGAATCGCTGAAAATCCCCCATTCACTTACATGGGGAAAAGTGAGCCAGAATCAGTATACTCACCCTACTCATGGCAATCAGATATCGATGTCAGAGAAGTGGGCTCGAACCTTCTCGGCGCACTTATGAAGTCGATACGCAGTAAACATTACATGGAATAGTCGAGGGTAAATTTGCTTGAGGAGGCATCCAGCAGCAGTCATGCAGCACGCAGCGTCGCTCAAGAGTAGAACAAAATTCAACCGATCAGATTCGACCGATACGGTCGCAATGTTTCAGAGCACTGGAACGTCGTTCGTGGCACATGACTGTAGAACATAGCTTGCAGAACAAACTGTTTCCAGAAGTTACTGCGAACTCAGTTGGAAATTCTGCTGCATAGGCTCGTACTTTTGCAATAGACGAAGCAGCTTCCTTGGGCGTAATTGGCAAGGAAAACTGACGTCCTTATAATGGAGATTAAAATCGATATTTAAGGAAAAGGAGGTAAGCTATAACAACTTGATAGCAATCAGGAACACCAGAGCAACACATGACAGGAAGTCAGTTCATTCAATACACAGGTGATGCTCGATCAAAATGTTGTTTTTAATCGCCGCTTCACGCAAGCTCGCCACCACACGGCCGAGCATTTGGCAGTTTTCGCCACTCAAGTGTGATTAACGCCAGAAGTTGCGCATATAATGGAAAAGTTGCAAAAAAGTTGCTCTTACATTTCCCTCCCACTGCATCCTCAGGCAAAAAGAAAGCGATATCTTTGTGTTTCGTGACATGGGAATGCCGTGAAAAAAAGTTGCAAAAGTTGCAAAAAATTGCCCTATGCATACAACGGCCTAAATAGATGCATTTTGAATGTGGTATTTTCTGTGATGTTAGTCGTCAACAGCTTTCCATAACATTAGTCCTTTCTGTATTTCAACATCAGCAGGTAAAAGGCATGATGGAAGATCTTCTTCCATGACATTTTAATCTCTTCTATTAGAGCTGAACCAAAAAGTCACAATAATCGTAATAAACTCAAACACAAGAAAACAGTGGAAGATCCGACAATCATAAAATAGACTTCAATATTTTATGCAAGTGATGAAGAGGACAAGCGCAGCATTATAAAACCAGGCGAGTGGTTTGTGGTCTGTGCAATACCTGGTACGGGGTGTGCATTGAGTAGCATCAGTGCCACAGGCATGTGATGGTGTCTGTAAGTCTTGGCACTCATGCAGAGACTCCTCTCCATGACCAGTGCTGAATGTGCGAGAGTGAACAGCTCGAATCCTCCGGCAGATACTCTGCACAGGATTGTGTCGACGTGTACTTTCCATATCATGTAAAATACCTTCAAAGAAAAAGAATGACAGGCAGAGACGAGTTATCTGAAAAAAGAACCGCATCCAGGAAAGTACTGCCACAATGGAAAGTACAAAAAAGAACTCCAGCAGCAACGATGCAATTTTTACCCTTTGCATGCGAAGCAAAAAGCGGGATTAAATAATTGCTTCACTTCTGTCTTTCTGTCCATCTACAAACGTCAGTTTATGATCGAGGAACAATGTAATTTTTGAGCACAAATTGGAACATGAATCAGAAAACGAACCTGTAACTGAGCAGCATTTAGGATCTGAATTTGTCCCGATCATGCATGTGCAAAGAGGGATGAGATTATATTTTTCTACTCTGCCTGTCTGTCAAACAAAAATATAAAATCATGACAAACAGGACACTTTCTAGTTTTAAGCAAGTCATAAAGGACACAAACAACATGCACAAAAACTAAAGTAACATGTTAGAAAAGGTGGTGTAATCGACATTGCATCAATGGTGGTAAACTTCTGGAATTAATTTTTGTATATGACCTTGTAAATCATTATTTGATTTCACTTGAATCATATACTTGAACACGAGAACACAAGTCACCTTCTTGTTTGCTTCCAAAAAACAAGTTTTTCAGTGTTTTGTCAAGTTATACAAAGTGGTGTATAACAGTATAAGGCACTACATCAAAGGTCTCCTAATGTCTCAGTTCCCCACTGTTTTGTCCTTCCCACTCCCACCCCTCTTGTCTCACTTCCAGAATTTTTTTTTTATACGATCTTTAACATCGTTATTTTATTACCTCTGCCACCAAAGGTGGGCGGAGGTTATGTTTTCACCAGTCTGTTTGTTTGTCTATCTGTGAGAAAGATATCTCAAAAAGTTATGGAAGGATTTGGACTAAACTTAGTGGACAGGTTGGGTGTGTGACAAGGAAGAATTGCTTCGATGTTGGTGAAGATCCAGATCTTTGAGCGATTCTTCACCATGGAGAAATAGGGCCAAAATGATATAAACAGCACAATATTTCAAAAGGTTTTGGATGGATTATGACAAAACTTGAGGTACGAGTTGGGGAGGTGACAAGAACAAGCCGATTCGATTTTGGGTCGGGTCCGGATGCAGATTCAGCCTATCAAAAGGATACAAAATTTAACTGTTCAGCATTTGTGAGATATGCGCTCAACTGAGTACCATTCTACTTTCAATTGAACTAAATCCTTGAACACTGCATGGGGTAAGTTGTTGTGAACTTTAGTTTTTAATACATTTACCTCCACCATCAAAGGTGGACAGAGGTTTATGTATTCACCCCTGTTTGTTTGTAAGCAGGATATTTCAAAAAGTTATGGACAGATTCAGACAAAACTTGGTGGACATGTTGGGTGCATGACAAGGACGAATTAATTCAATTTTGGTGAAGATCCAGATCTGGATATGAGAATTTATTTTTATTTTTAAGTGATTTTTCACCATAAAGGGATTGGGCTAAAAATGATATATAGCACATTATTTCAAGAGTTGTGGACGGTTTATGACAAAACTTGTTAGATGAGTTGGATTAGTGACAAGAACAAGCAGATGAGATTGTGGTTAAGGTGTGGATGCAGATCCACCCTATCAATGCAACACAAAACCTAAAATGTTTCACCTTGAGGAGATATGTTCAGCCACACTAAATTACAATTTAGCAATCTCAGTTCCTTCAAAAAAAAACTCGGAACAAGTGAGTCTACCCTCAGGAAAGCCAGGCAAGAACATCGTTCTTGTCTCAAGACTGAATTCTTAAACCTGTCTCCTTCCGCCAAATCCTGGTGGCATCAAGTTAAGTCCGTTTCTGGTGTAAGTTCCCCCTCCATCCCCTCCCTTACCTCAAAACCTGCTCCTCAACGCTTGCTCCCCCTCTCTCTGTTCTATTCACCCTCTCATTTGCTCAAGGTCATCTGCCATCTTCTTGAAAATCAGCAAACATTACTGCCCTGCATAAAAAGGTGCAAAAACAGATCCCTGCAACTCCAGACCAATCAGCCTTCTCCCAATCATCAGCAAGGTTATGGAATCCATCATCGCATCAGACATTAAATCCTTCCTCTTCTCCAATGGCCTGATTTCTGATCATCAATTTGGTTTCAGACCCGGTCACTCGACCCTGGATATGCTGCTTCTGCTCTCCCAACAATGGATGGAGATCCTCATTGCCAGATATGAGATCAGGGCCATATCCCAAGACATATCGCGTACTTTTGACACGGTCTGGCACCCTGCCCTGCTCATCAAACTCTCTTCCGATGGTATCCAAGGCCATCTCCCCTCATGGCTCACAGACTTCCTCTCCTGTCGCAGCCAACGTGTGGCCCTAAATGGAGTTCTTTCATCCCCTCTTCCTGTCCAGGCTGGAGTTCCTCAAGGGAGTGTTCTGGGCCCTGTTCTTTTTCTGGTTTTCATCAACGATCTCTCAGACTCTGGAAAATCCTCTATCTCTTTGATGACTCCACCCTCTGCTGTACCATCAGTCATCCCTCAGACCAGCAAGCAGCAGCTTCTTTGCTCACTGCAGATCTGGATAAAAATCACAAACTGGTCCAACACGTGGAACATGTCTTTCAATCCGGACAAATCTCGCACTCTCCCTATGTCTCTCCGAAAGGACCGTTTGGCCAACTCCCCCTTCCCCCATCCGCTTTCTCAACAATCCACTGGAAGAAGTCCTTTCTTTCAAGCTTCTGGGTCTCACTGTTTGCCATTATATTTCCTGGGAAAGCCACATTTCCAACCTGGCCTCCAAAGCCAGTTGCCGGATGGGAATCCTCCGTCGTGCAAAGTCCTTCCTCAGTCCACCTGAGCTCCTGACCACATACAAAGCTTTCATCCGCCGCCTGATGGAGTACTGCTCTCCCCTCTGGGTTGGTGCTCCTGCCTCCCACCTTTCTCGGCTTCACACTGTGAAAACGAAGGCATTTCGGATCATTGGCATCTCCCGCGATGAGGCTGAGTCTTTGGGCCTTTCACTCTCTCACCACAGGTAGGCCGGTAGTCTTTCTGTCTTCTACAGTCTCCTCTCCGGTCTCGCCCCCCTGCTGTGTCTGCAATTTGTCCCCACCATATTTCCGCAGGGCGCTCAAGGTCTGCCAACAACCCCCTTCTGGTAAAACTACCAAAATCACGAATCACTGCTCACCTTCACTCTTTCATTCCTCTTTTTACCCCACCTTTGGAATAAACTCCCTCACTCTGTTCAATCCCATTCTTTGTTCAATCCCACTCTGTTCAATCTCTTCTGGCGAAATAGTCCATGAGGCCGACCACTTTGTCAGTACCAAATTAGTGCCCGGTTGTGTTTGGTATCATTGGAAAGCTTATGACCTCTATGTTGTGGAAATGCATGATAGCAAGCAAAACAGAGTAGCTGAAGCGTTTAATTAGCCAAATTCAAAATGACCGACGCTGAATTCCTGTCGTTTTTCAATATTTGAGAAATTTTAATCCAAATGGCAGAATATGCATATGTTGCTGCATATTTCGTTACTATGATGTTATATACACTACTTGAAATCGATAAAGTAAATTTAAACTCTTTCAAAATGTAAAATCCAACATTCCGCAAATACAAAAAGTGTCATAACTTTGGAAATAGTCCACATAAAGGAGTGATTTTGTTGTCTACATACATATATATATATATATATATATATATATATATATATATATATATATATATATATATATATATATATATATATATATATATATAAGGATTCCATTAAAACCATACTGGATGTAATCAAACCCTTCCTTGTCATGCAGCAAAACAAGTGGAATACATCAAAATAAAAAAGCGATATTAGTTTCTTGTGTTATGTTAAAGAATATTTAGTATAGGTGTTAGTATTCAGTGGCTGATCCATCTATTGATGAAATTTGATACTCAATAGGCCTACCAGGACTTGGCCATCACTTGTCTGGTAATCTATACAGGGAATTCCTTACAGTTTGGATTATAAGTGATGATTCACTCCATCGTTTTGAGTTGTGGCCTTATCCCTGAACATTTTTAAATATTGTACTGGTGGTGGATAGAAATATATTATGTTTTTTCTGATATATCAAATCATATTATAGCATTTATTCAAAATCGTTCATTCCTTAGTCTGTCTGTGGGCTTGAAATGCAAAAATCTGTACTGTTGCAATGCAATTTTTTGCTTCATGTAGTAATTTGAGACTGCACTCATGCAATAAGTTGCGTTTGTTTTCATTATAACAAATGATTGTTGTTGCTTTATTTCAGGTATCCCAATCAAGCATAAAGAATAATAGCCATGCAATCCTCTAACAGTGGTGAAGGGCCCTCACAGACCGCTTTTCAAACAGATTCGCCCCCAAGCAAAAGATCTAAACCTTTTTGTGTTATCTATTATCCAGAAGAAGATTCCCAAGCTCCGCTCACTTCACCAAAAGATGTTTCATCATGGCAGACATTGCTAAATGCTGCATGTGTACGGCAGCATGCCCCATTGGTGGAGAAAGCTCAAAATCTATCAGAAGGACAAGTGCCTGACATAGTTTACCGTAGACAGTGTCGGTCACGCTTTACATTGAAACGCGACCTTCAGCTCTTAGAAAAACATCGAGAAAGGCGTGATGATGGTGAAACCACAGTATTTGGTAGCAGTAAACATCTTCCCAGGTCAAAGCCTTCAACAGCAAGGGTTTACAAAACAAAATGCATATTCTGTGAAAGAGAAAAGTATAAAAAAAAACATCAATAACAAGAGAATCAATTGTACAGTGCACAGAGCTGCGATGCGATAAGAGAACACGGGGGTGCGCAATGCAAAAGAGTGGCCCGAAGATCTTAGCAGTTGCATCAAGAGACTGAGTTGCCGCTCAGGCACATTACCACCACTCATGTTACCGCATGTACACTAATAAAGGCGGTGAAACTGCAACAACTGATGTGTCTCCTGATGCCAAAGAAGACTGCCTGTACAACGAGGCTGAAAGACATGCGAACGAATCGCTCTACACATTTATCCGTGATGATTTATTCACGAATCCTCGTGTATTAAAGATGATTGATCTCACAGCAATAGTCGTTGAGGTGATGTCAAACACAGGGATCACCATGACCAAAGAATCCACCAAGAAGCATATTTGACGAAATATTGAAAAGGAATTTGCAGATATTTTACATTTCTGTAAAGATGATAAAGGGAAAACACTCATATTCCCTCACACTCTCACAATCTACGAACTTGTGAAAGAGAACCAGAAGCTCAAGGACAAGATAGAAACCCTTACAGCAGTAACATCTGGTGATTCTTTTGTTGTTATCAAAGCTCGCCAAATAATTTGATCTTCCATAAAAGAGATCCGCCAGGATTAAGTGTCGCCTTTCACGCCTGCTTTGGTGAACTGGAGTGGCTTCCGATTACCAGAACTTCTGCAAATCTTCATAACGTGTGTCCTTTCAGGTGAACCAAGCTATCAGTGCCTCGCAGAAAATTCAACTGTAAGTGGATTCATATGGCCAAGATCTGGTCTACAGTGTCACCTGTGGTCGTGTGAAACCACCGAAGCACATCTTGCTATCAAATGCAGTGAAAACACTGACAGGAAACTCGGAAATCATCCACATAATGAACAAACTTGGGCATGGAGATTCATATACTGTTCTCGAGGAAAACGACACTGCCTTGAGCCTTCAGAAAATAGCCTCATCCTCAGATGATTCTATCCCACTTCCTGATTGTGTTAACCCCTACATATAATCCGCTCTCGTTTGGGACAATATAGATTTCCTCGAGGAAACTGCAACAGGAGCAGGAACAAGCCACAGGGTCAATGGCATCATTGTCCAACAAAAGGTGTATGGTCCTAAGCTGGAATCGGCACGACCTGTAATAGAAAAGAAAAAGCAACGTTCCATCAAATATGAAGAACAACAGCTTCCAATTTATAACACTGGGAAAAGAGAAGGACCTGGAAGCAAAACAGTTGCTGAAGAATACCACGCTCTTCCTCAAAAATCCATCCACAGAAAGGACTTGATCTGGATTCTTCTACGACAAATGCACCCGGAAAACCAAATTATTCCAGGATGGACAGGAATCAACATCATTATGAGACAGGACCAGACAGTTCATCAGCACAACATAGGCTATCTTCACCCTATCAATTTTCCAGCAACCAGCATGGCGACAGCAGCTGAGATTTTGAACAGGTCAATGAAGGTAAAAGAAAGCCTACATCTTCAAGAGGTTGTACTGGTATTCGACCAGGCCCTTTATTCCAAAGTGGCAGAAGTTCTGTGGAAACACAGATGTCAATATCCCGGAGTAATTCTTTGCCTCGGCTCTTTTCATATGGTCTGCAACTTTCTGGGAATACTTGGAAAACGTTTTGAGGATGCAGGCCTGCATGACCTTTGCATTGAGGCAGGAATAGTGGCAAAGGGGTCTGTAACGAGTGTCATGGCAGGCAGACAGTACAACAGGTCTCTCCGAACGCACAAATACATATATGAGGCCCTTTTCAGATTGCTATGGGCGGGATTTCTGCTATGGCTGAAGGAACAACAACCTACACAGATGAACCAGATCGATCAGTTATTGGAATTACTGAGTGATCTTCTGGACACTTCTCGTCAAAGTTCCAAATATGAAGACGCTGAATCATGAATTGTTCTTTCAGATGATGGAACACTGAGAAATATTGTGAACATCTACGGCACACCAATGGACCTCTTTCAGCGTTATGGATGTCATACTTTGACATGGTTGGGGGAGTATTGCTGGCCCTAATTCGCTCTTCCAGAGAAGGTGATTGGAATTTGCACATGGCTGCAGTTCGTGGCATGATTGTCTGCTGCTTTGCCTATGACCGACAGAATTATGCCCGGTACCTTCCAGTATACTATGCTGAAATGTCCCAGCTCAGAAATGACCATCCAGAATTGCTTCAACACTTCCTTGAAGGAGAGTTTTCTGTCCAACTAGGAGAAAAGAACCCCTTTGCTAAGATACCCTTGGACCAGACAATTGAAGAGACAGCCAATCGTGACACAAAAGTTGCGGGAGGAGTGTGCAAGTATAGTCTTAAACCTGGTGCAGTGAGTCGGTTCTTCCTGACAGCAGAATACCGGTCATCCTTCTTGCGTCATCTCCGAGACGTGTTAGTCACAGGCAAATCTGATCATGGACATGGAGAGTTACAGAACAGCAGAATTAAAAAGGATGAACTGGCTGTCAATGCTGGGTTAATCCCTTTGAAGAAAATCAATAAGAACTAGTCAGTCTGTCTACAGCTGCTGCTGCAACAAGGCAGATTGCCACACAGTTGCTGGAAGCAGAAAAGCATGGTGAGGCAGCTTATCAGAGCTTTAAGTATGAAAGACTCGAATCAAGTCCACCAGTTGTGAAGTTTCATGATCCATTGCCTAAGCTGAGGCTCAAGACCTTTTCAGATATGACCAAGAAGCAGAAGAAAGTTTCTTCAAATGGAAAAGAAATGATTCTGAAAGCAGACCGAAAGTTGTTTGGGCAAATGGTACTCATTGCACAAACAAGAAAGAACCTGGAAATGAAAGATGACCTGACACATCCCCTAGGTCCACTGCCATGGTCTCTCGCCTGTGAAGATGGGAGTATCAGGAAGACAAAAAAAGCTGTGTTGGCCAGAGCATTACAAAAATATGCACAAGCAGAGAACATTCCCACACCATCAGCCACGATTATTGATGGCATGGTTTTGGTTCAAAAGATGAAGGGGGACCAGAAAACATTTGGAGACATTGCAAACACCTTGGTTCTTTCTGCAATTAGAGAAGGTGCACACAGTACTAGGATTGACATCGTGTTTGATGTGTATCAACCACACAGCATAAAACACCACGAAAGAGCGAGACGAAGCAAGAATCCAGGCATACAGTTCAAGAATATAACTTCCCAACAAATTGTCCGTCAGTGGAGAAGTTATCTGCAGAGTCGTGACAACAAGACTGAACTCATTGAATTTCTGTTTCAGGAATGGCAACAACCACATTCAAGGTCATTATTGCAGTCAAAGCATATGTTTGTAACTTCAAAGGAAAAGTGCATCAAAATTACTGACTCAGCAGTTGAAGATGTACCGGAGCTTTGCTGCCAGCAAGAATAAGCAGACACGAGGGTACTGCTTCATGGAAAACACGCAAGTGACACCGGAAGTGCAGTTGTAATCTTTGTGGCGGACGACACAGATGTCTTCCTTTTGAGCATGGCGTTCTGTGCACAAATTACTGCTCCTCTTTATCAGAAATGTGGGACTAAAACTCGCACACATTACATAGACATTACAGCAGTTGTCAACATGAATGGATCTGATGTCTCAGAGGCAGTTATTGGATTGCACGCTTTCACTGGTTGCGACTCCGTCAGTGCCTTCGCACGTTGTGGGAAAATGAAAGCATTCAAACTGGTCAAAGCAAATCAGAATTTCCAGAGTCTCTTTAAGGAGCTTGGCCAACAGTGGAGTCTTTCGTCTTCTCTTCAAGCTCGATTGGAACGTTTTGTTTGTGCTATGTATGATGCTACATCTGGAGATGCTTCAGTCAACGAGTTTCGGTGCAAACTATTTTGTGCAAAGAAAGGTGAGAAAGAGTCCTACCAGCTACCGCCATGTGCAGATTGTCTTGGAAAACATGCACGGCGAGCAAATTATCAAACCGCAATTTGGAGACAGAGTTTGATGAACGATCCCAAGACGCCCAATCCTGCAGGCTATGGCTGGAAATTCGTTGGCGATGGTGATGACAGACACTTAGCCGTAGACTGGATGGATGGTGCACCGGCCCTCGACGCTGTTCTTGAGATGCTGTCCTGCAAATGTCGGAAGTCCTGTCGAGTTCCTCAATGTCCCTGTGCTGCAAATGGATTGAAGTGTTCTGACATTTGTAGTTTGAGCCCATGTGAAAACCAACCAATGAACGACGGTACAGACAGCGAAATGGAGTTGAGCAGCGAAGATGATTATGAAACTGAAGACTATTAGTTCAAATATTCCAAGATTGTGTACTTTCATTATTGTGTTTGAACAACAATAATAATGTGTTTGTCTTATAACATGCCTTATATTTTATTTCTGTGTTGCTGTTTCAGCTGCGACATTTGAAATCTGGACCAAATGATCAACTTGATGTCGAAAGCACATAATTACATATTTTCTATGATCGAATTTGTTTCCTATATATGTAAGGTGTCATTTATTGACAAGGTTCAAATTATATTAAGATGTATTCAAGGTACTGTTATTATAGTGCCCGAGTTGAAGTTTCTAATGTCGGTCTACATGTTGGAAGACACATTTTTTCAAAGTGAAGAAAAACATTTGTTTCGCATCAAGGGGTCCACAGTATTTCATGCCGGGTGTCTGTGAGTGTTTTTATTTTCTTCTTATGTTTATACAACTATAAACTATACTCTATGAGCTTTCTTTTGAAATATAGATTATGCACATTAAAGTATATTAACAGGAAAAAAACGCTCCGAACTCAAATCCATGGTGTATAAAAATTATCGAAAATCTTCGATTTTGTGCAAGAGGGGGTCACGTATAAACAGTGCCATTACACGATATAAGCTACCGATATTTCCTTGCTATCAAGTGATTTTGATACCTCAGGGGACCCATCTTTACAAAAAAAAAACTTGACGAGAACAGGGCACTTGTTTGGTACCAATGACCAAAATTTTGGGCTCGGCCTCATGGACTAAAAATGCCAAAATCAAAACTAACTGCTCACCTTCACCTTCATTTTCATTTCTTCATTTCTCTTTTTTCCCCACCTCTGGAACAAAATCCCATGCTCTCTTCAGTTCCACTCTTCCCTCCAGGGCTTCAAAACAGCTGTTCACCACCATCTCATATCTTCCCCCATCCAAAACCTTGATCTTTCTACCCCTGTTAATCAACCCCAAACCCACCTCATTCAAATTCCCTGTTTTCCTTCCTGCAAGTTCCTGTAGTGTCCATTTGGTTTATCCCATGCATCCCTCCTCATCCCTCTCCCGACCACAGATCTCCTAATGTCTGTTCCCCACTGTTTTGTGCTTGCACCTCTCCCACTACCCCTTCTCCTGCTCACCTTGCTATATGTTTTGTGTGCTCGCTCTTATACAACCATCGACAATGTATACAAAAATATATATATTGTTACGGCTGTGAAAATTCGCAGAACACCATATAGGTCCTTAGTTCAGTGTCCAGATTTCCCCACCATTGTCTAATGGAATTTATCCATGTGGACAGGGCTGTGATCTTTGAGTTAGCCGTTTTTCTTTACTATCGTTATTTTGGACCAACCACAACACCACCCACCAACCACCACCCACCAACCACCACCAACCACCTTCTCCACGCCACCCACCAACCACCAACTACCTTCTCCACGCCACCCACCAACCACCATGTCAACCACCAACCACCCTCTCCACACCGCCTTCATAACAACGACATCTCCCCACCATCTCCTAAACCGTATCTCCCCCAATAGACCAACTCGAATTACATCGCCTCACCTTCATCCCCGAAGCGACGCCATCTTTGCACCAGCCGCAGCGAGTCCGCATCAAACGGCATCGCTGCAGGCACACGCGGGGGTTTGCTCTCCGAGCAAGTTTGGTGATCTCGCGCACGTCTGCTCTCCGAGCAAGTTTGGTGATCTCACGCAAGTCCACTCTGTGGAAGCTTCGCCTCGGAATTCGGATCAAAAGCGAGAACGGGGCGGGGCCTGTGGGAGTCGAAGGTCGAAGAGCGGAGGTCAGATCTCGTCTCTCGGACATGATATAAGAGCGAGCGGAGCGCCAGTTCGCAGTTGAGAGTCGGTGGAGTCCGGAGTCAGTCGGTGCAATCTGGAGCCGAGTGGAAGCCTGAAGCCTGGAGAAAACAGTCGGGGGAGAAGTCCAGGAGAGCGGAGGAGACGCGAGGATGGCTAAGCCTGCTGTGCCGCGCAGACCTGCGCGTTCATGTGGAGAGAGCCGGAGAGAGCTCGCCAGCCAGCGCCAAACGGTCTGAGGTGATCGGGCTTCAGGACAGTCCGAGCAATGCTGAGGAACGGACGGGTTCTTACAAAGAGCATCAACTTTGGAAGAGCAACAAGACCCATTCGTTCCTCTCAATGCGTCGCCGGCTGAGGCCCGAATCACCCGGCCGCTTGGCAAAGCCTGGGCTCAACCGCGGCTACGCTAGCTGCCGTGGGGACGGGGCATCGCGGGTCGCCCCATCGAGGCACCACGAGGGTGGAGGTAACCTGCAACGGTCTCGTGGAACTCCTTCGGTCCACCAAGCTCCACGTTATAAAGGCCTACGGGCCCAGTCTGACCCCCTTGTCTTTGAGGGGGTCTTTCTTGTTTATTTGTGTGAATGTTGTGGCGCCATGTCCGCAAGTAGAACTGTGTTAGTGCTTGTGAATAATAAATAATAGACGGTTGTAGTGCTTTGTCTTGCTCGCGTCTTGTCCCTTCCCGCCAATTTATTGCTTGATTGTATACGTGTAAATAATAAATGTGCTGGTTTAAATGTCACCCGTTCGTTGTGTCCTCTTTCCCCATTGAACCGCCGTTTTGCATTTCGGAATGGTAGCGGGCTCTTTAATAGCCGATAAAAGAATTGGGTCCAGCGAGGTCTCGCGATAATACACCGCTCAGTTATCCCAGAACGGAACGAACCGCTTAAGTGGTTCGTGTCCAAGCAGACCTCGCTGAGGTACGGTCTCTCGGTAGGCTCCCCACGCGAATAATTAGGTATATCGACAATTCGGCGATTGACCGTCGTGCACGGGTAGAATATTGACTAGGCCGTGGTGTGCGCTTGGAGCACACCGGTGACTGGTTTTCGGCATTGTTCCGGAAAGTCGCGACTGAATTGTCCGTTCGGTGAGCGAAGCGACCGCTATTGGTTAGACGCGGTCATTCGCACGCTGAGCGGGCGGCAAATTCGTAACAATATATACTGTGCAGTTAACACTCCTTTTGATTTGAAATTCATGCCTCTTGTGAATACAACCTGATAATCCATTAGTTTTAATGATAGCTGTCTGGCACTGTTCAGTCTCCAACCCCCCTCCCCCCCTTTCCCCTCCACCATATCTGTTACCATACACAGGTCATTCTACTGTGTGAAACACTCCATGATTGCCACCTTGCATTATGTAATCCCTATTTTTAGCATTCTTATCCATCTCCCTCTCCCAGCACCTTACATTACCCATCCCAATCATCTTACATTTCTTTATGTTAAACTGCATCTGCCGAACATTTGTCCAATGTATGAGAGCGTCAAGACCAGGGGTCTCCAACCTGCGGACCGCGGGCCACATGGGGCCCCTTAGATGGATTTATGCGGCCCGCGGTGCCATATTAAGTTTACATTACAATGCGGCCTGTGATACTGCCAATTTATCAGGGTCAATGATCAAAGCGTTCTGTAATTTTTATTATGATTTTGATTCATATTAGACACATGTGTTTTTCACACGATTATTCATTAATCATATTCGTTGGCAAGAAAAATATATTTAGCACTAAGTTTTGTTTAAATTTCTGCATTTTAATTATATTTTTTAAATTACATTTTTAAACCTATTTCATTAAACATTTTATTTAAACGTTTTAGTACATTTTAAACTATTTCATTAAACATTTTATTTAAACGTATTGTGACGTCCACGGGACTTGAACAGTCCCGCCAACGTAGAATGAGCCGAAACGATGGAGGCGGTTTATTTATTTATAACCCAAACATGGCGGTTCTAATCGCTCCACCGCAAACGGGACGAGGAAGGTGGCACGAGTCACTTTTCACTGAGTTGATGATGTTTATTTGTTTTTATTATTACCAGAAATAACAAGACTCGGCAAGAAGAGGGATCCGGGGCGATTCGACGGAATGGTGTGGGATCGGGCGTGGGGAAAACACAGACAATTCCAATGAATATAGAGATCTCAAACCTTCTAAGGCGCCAAGCACACACACACACACACACACACACACACACACACACACACACACACACACACAAAACGTAGCTATTTGTGGTGGTCAGGCTGGACCATGGCGTGGACGCAACTGTCCCTGGATCGGCGTCGGACGAGCTGGCCTTGCTCTCGTCAGGGGGGGCAGGAGAAACCGTGGTGCTGTCGACCTCCTGGTCTTGGCCCAAGTCTGCTCACGGCCACCAGGGAACCAGTTCTGGCGCCAAGTTGCGAGCAGGAGAGGGAGGCAGGTCCGCCCGCCGTTCGACCCCGTACTCCGAGTCAGCAGAACCCCAGAGCCAACCAAGGTGAGGCACGAGGCTCAGCAAGGCTCCAAGAAACGATCAAGAACACGATCGACTCAGCACAACAACAAGGATGCTCCCCGCGCAACAGCCTCCCCACCAAAAAAACACGATCTTTTTTTTGTTGTAATCTTCTTCCTCTTCCTTTTCGACCCCGAACAGAACCTTTTTATCCTCCTGTCCTCGTCACTTCCAATCGAGCCGTTTATTGGCCCACCGCCATCGCCTTCCGCCAATCGTGATCACGGGGTGGAGCCATCCGCTGCACTGTCCTGTGACGTCACGGCCAGTCTTCAGAGAATACCAAAAGGGGTTTACGCAGAAACACTTACCCAATCCCGTGTCCCTATCTAATTAAGTGACATTTATCATTTCCCCCTTGAAGAAATGAACATTTACTAGACAACTTATCACCACTGAATTGCTACTTATTACATCGAGATCCTGGTAAACTCGAACAGCATGGCATACCTAATTAAACATCCGAATTACCCTTTGAATGCATACCCCCCCCTCAAACGTAACACTGCCCCCTCCTCTGGTACCGCAGCTCCTGCAAGGTATATCACAGGCGCTACCGTACCAGCCTGAACACTTACTGACACACCTAATTAACCTAACAAAATAAAGTAGGAGGGGCAATGGGCAGCGAGTCGCAGCTAACTTACCTATCCTGCTTAATGTACTACCCCCTTATGACCTTATCCTCACCTAAACAATCATTCGTTTTTTTATTTTTTTATTTTTTATTTTTATCACATGAGAGCACTGAGCGAAGTTGCACTCCATCTTCTGGATCATTGCTCTTGCCCAGCACTCTTCCAGTGATCTGGGGAGGGGAAACAAAAGGTTCCACAAAAACACAACACTTATACTTTACATTCCTACTCGAAGCCTCAACGACACTATTCACAGGATATTTACACTTGACCGCCTCCCCCAGTGGATGCTAATAGACCCAGCGTTACCTGGGGAGCCAATTTTCAAATTTGCTTGCCCCAAAATTATGCGGACATCATGCCCTTGCTGCACCTGTCAAGTTGTGCGGGATCGGGTGGGACTCACACATCTTCACAACACTCACACCATGGTCATCATCACATTTCTAGGTCATGGTCCTCATTTTAATCATGCAGGCTGAATCCCGTCATGGCCGTGGGGTGGGTTACCACAAGATGATGGGGGCATCTCAGGTGCAACCATGCCCACAGGTAAGCTTTAGTCCAACCCGGACGCTTCGCCCCGCTCCCTTTGATTCCCTCCCCCCTGGTAGCCATCAGCTCTAATCCCGTACAACACTCTGGAAGGGGTCTCACTGGCTCCTCTGGCCTTCCTGGGTCGCCAAGGTCCTACCCGCCTTGGTCGCCCAACCAGACCCTCTCCCAGTTGCCTCCAGACACTGTCACCATTAGCCACCAGGTGGTGAATCTCCTTGAAGGGGGTCGCAATTCACGCTCACCGTGAGCTTCAGCAATCCCTGTGGACAAGCACATCATCCCCACCCACAAAACCCACATGACTCTCCCACCCCATCGGCCTTACATGTGACACCTGCATTTCTAACACTTCACCGACCATGACCTTCCCTGTTACCACACCATGTCCAATAAAAATCAATGTGTGCACCATACCTTTCACTTCTTAACTTAAAACAACTCACACAGCACTTCTCACCCGATCCACGCACCAGCCATTGGACAGCCACTCGTGCCGGCTTTGTTACCAATTACCCACTGTCCCGATTGTCACTCTAAAACCCAGCAGAACTTACAAGCCCATGCCAATTTTCCCACAATTCATTTTTTTTTCACCAAATGAGGGCACTTCGCCACAATCTCAGCAGCCGAGCATGGCCGTATATGCTCAGCCCAATCTAGTCTCCCCGACCCCCGACAGTGATCTCCGGACCCGACCTATGAAAGGGCATCTCGGATAGACCTGGCGGCTCAGCAGGAGGATTCACCCTCTCCGAGTCTAAAAGTCTATTGGAGGGTCCCTCCATCGCCGGGTACCGGCAATATCGTCGCATGTGTCCTCTTCGCCCGCACCGGAAACAACTCCCCATAAAAGGCCCCCGTGAGTATCGGTGAAATGTCTCTTCCGGTTCCGGACCCCCTCGGCCATAATCGAATTGCTCTATTGGCTGGGCTGGACCCCGCCGCTTTGGCGCACTAACTACCGGATTACCCTTTATCAAACTCGACAGTTTCTGGCAAATTTCCTGAAACATTTGGGTAATGCCAATTTCTCCCAGCCCCCCTCCCTGATCCTGGATCTCCGCCTGTCGGATCGTCACCGATGGCCTCTCTGGAACCCGACCCGGCCGACTCCACGAGGCCAGCCTGGCCGCGCACTCGGCCGCTTGGTGAACGGTGGGTGGATCCTGTAACTCCACTAGCGCTCGGACCTCAGGATCAGGAAGAGCAGCGAAAAATTTCTCTAGTGCCAGTCTGTCCCATGCCTCCACTGTAAGGTCCCGATACGCGATCCTGACCGATTGGTGAATGTCCTGTGCCAGCTCCTGCACTGTCTCACCCGGCTTTAATCTGAGGTGCTGGAGCTGAGCCCGCACCAGATCACAGTTTGCCGCGAACCCAAACCGACCGCTCAGCGCCTCGCAAATGTGGGAGCTGGTCAACATGCCCTCCGCGATCACGTTTAACACGTCTGCGGCTGGTCGTCGCAACGTTGCCACCAAATTCCCTGTACGTTCCTGCTCATTCCACCCGTTTAGTCGGGAAATGCACTCAAATTGCGTCAGAAAAGCTTCAACGCTCCCTGACCCGTCGAAATTTACCAGGGGGATCACTTTTACGGTGGCCCGCTTCTCAGTTTCTCCCTTGTCCGAATCCAGCCCAGGGATCAAACACCCTTGTGGCTGCGTATCCAATTTCGGAGCCCACTGTGGCCAAAGATGTTTTGTGGTGAGGGTCTCATGGGTCAATTTTGCCTCCTGTTCCAAACGTTGAATGGACCGATTCAGCTCTTCCCGCAGGATCTTCTGGGCCCGCACAACCTCCTCCAAGGCTCCGTCGCGAGTTTGTAGCTGCTCCTCAACCAACCCGGACACTACTTACAAAAGACGGCTCTACCAGGCCTTTATCCAAGACTTCATCTTGGCTCATAATTTTATCTTGTTCGTCCAAACGAGCCTCCAATCCTTTTACCTCCTCCGCCAAATTCATCCCTTGCTTCCTGAGCTCTCCCCACTCTTCAACTTGCAGCTGCATACGAGCATCCACACAGGCATGATGACGTTCCAGGCTTTCATCCACTTTATCAACCCGAATGTTCGTTGCATCAATTTTATCTACCAATTTTTTCCGTATATTTTCCCCCTCCAATGTAATTTCTACCTTTGTTTCCTCCAATCTATCCTCGAATTTACTTTGTATTTCTCCCAATTTAACATCCACACACTCCTGCATCTCAGTTTTCATTTTCTCCATCTTTTCGCCCAATTCATCCCTCATTAAATCAATCCGTGCACCCAACTGTACCCCCATTACTCCCAATTGATCTGTCATTTCTTCCCCCTGTGCCATCATTTTTGCCACTTGTGCCGTCATTTCTGCCCTCTGTGCCGTCATGTCCCCTATTAAACGTTCCAACAGTGTCTGGATCGTCATCGCACCGGTTTCCGGCACTGCCGGCCCCGTTACGGGCAATGAAGCACGGTCCACGCTCTGAATGGGGGAGGTTCCAACCCTACCCCCGTCTCTCCCCTCTTCCCCCGACTCGCTGCCAGACACGTGGCCTTCCTCCTCAAACATCTGCACATCCGCCATGGTGCAGAAGTCCCGTTTGCCGCCAATTAATTTAAATTTGAAAAATCCCGCCAAAATTTTCCCGCGCTCGCGCGC
This sequence comes from Eptatretus burgeri, assembly GCF_056783735.1. NCBI lineage: Eukaryota > Metazoa > Chordata > Myxini > Myxiniformes > Myxinidae > Eptatretus > Eptatretus burgeri. The sequence continues at coordinate 52,598,941 of NC_140963.1, forward strand.
TTTTCTGTAGTAATTTTAGATTCCAATTCGTGGCGAGATTTTAATCCTGGTATATAATTTAGAGGGGTTCGAACATCCAACACCCTGACACCAATGTGACGTCCACGGGACTTGAACAGTCCCGCCAACGTAGAATGAGCCGAAACGATGGAGGCGGTTTATTTATTTATAACCCAAACATGGCGGTTCTAATCGCTCTACCGCAAACGGGACGAGGAAGGTGGCACGAGTCGCTTTTCACTGAGTTGATGATGTTTATTTGTTTTTATTATTAACCAGAAATAACAAGACTCGGCAAGAAGAGGGATCCGGGGCGATTCGACGGGATGGTGTGGGATCGGGCGTGGGGAAAACACAGACAATTCCAATGAATATACAGATCTCAAACCCTCTAAGGCGCCAAGCACACACACACACACACACACACACACACACACACACACACACACACACACACACACACACACACACACACACACACACACACACACACACACACACACACACACAAAACGTAGCTACTTCTGGTGGTCAGGCTGGACCGTGGTGTGGACGCAACTGTCCCTGGATCGGCGTCGGACGAGCTGGCCTTGCTCTCGTCAGGGGGGGGGGGGGGCAGGAGAAACCGTGGTGCTGTCGACCTCCTGGTCTTGGCCCAAGTCTGCTCACGGCCGCCAGGGAACCAGTTCTGGCGCCAAGTTGCGAGCAGGAGAGGGAGGCAGGTCCGCCCGCCGTTCGACCCCGTACTCTGAGTCAGCAGAACCCCAGAGCCAACCAAGGTGAGGCACGAGGCTCAGCAAGGCTCCAAGACACGATTAAGAACACTATCGACTCAGCACAACAAGGATGCTCCCCGCGCAACAGCCTCCCCACCAAAAAAACACGATCTTTTTTGTTGTAATCTTCTTCCTCTCCCTTTTCGACCCCGAACAGAACCTTTTTATCCTTGGTCCTCGTCACTTCCAATCGAGCCGTTTATTGGCCCACCGCCATCGCCTTCTGCCAATCGTGATCACGGGGCGGAGTCATCCGCTGCACTGTCCTGTGACGTCACGGCCAGTCTTCAGAGAATACCAAAAGGGGTTTACGCAGACACACTTACCCTATCCCGTGTCCCTATCTAATTACGTGACATTTATCATTTCCCCCTTGAAGAAATGAACATTTACTAGACAACTTATCACCACTGAATTGCTACTTATTACATCGAGATCCTGGTAAACTCGAACAGCATGGCATACCTAATTAAACATCCTAATTACCCTTTGAATGCATACCCCCCCCTCAAACGTAACAGTATTTTATTTCAATTTTTTTCAGAAAACATGGCTTCCAAACCGACAAAGAAGCGAAAGATCAACGCCGAGAACCGCGTCTTCAATCCTGAATGGACACAACGGTACTTCTTCATTGAGCGTCGAGGGAAGTGCGTTTGCATCATCTGCAACGAGTCTTCAAAGAGTTCAACGTGAAGCGGCACGTCAACACCAGTCACGCTGCCGAGATGCCTGCCGACAAAAGGACGTCCGAGATTGCGAAGAGGACTGCAAATTATGAGCGGCAGACCACAATGTTCATCAAGATTTCATCACAAAGCACCCACAACACTCGCACCAGCTACGAGGTGTCCCTCCTCCTTGCCCAGCACCTGAAGACATTCTCGGAAGGGGACTTCGTGAAGTCTTGCATGTTAGCCACCGTGGACGCCATTTGCCCCGAGACGAAGGATGCCTTCTCCAAGCTCAGTCTCTCAGCATCCACAGTTACTCGCCGCATGGAGGAAATGGCTGCCGACGTGAGGTGCACACTCCGAGATCGCTGCCGCTCGCTCAGATTCTTCTCGTTGGCTGTAGATGAGAGTACTGATGTCTGGGACACGGCCCAGCTCTCAGTCTTCCTTCGCGGTGTTAATGACAGAATGGAGGTCTTCGAAGAATTCCTGGAAATTATCCCCATGAAAGGTACAACCACAGGTGCTGACGTCCTTGAAGCCCTACTGCCCTGCTTTGATAGTTTTGGACTCGATCTCTCCTGCCTCTCAGCCATCACGACAGACGGCGCTCCTGCCATGGTTTGCTCGGAAAAGGGTTTGCAACCCTTTTGTGTCACACACAACAGATCAAGTGCTTTCACTGCATTGTTCACCAGGAGGCCCTGTGTGCTAAGTCCCCATCGATGAAGGGGACTTAGCACTTAGCACATGCCTTAGGGCATGTTTGGCTGCCTACTCACATGCTTCATTACCTCCAATCCCACGTGGGCAGGAAGCCAACACAGGTCAACGACTGTGCCCCTCCAATTAACCGTGTTAAGGAGGTGAAACACTTCAAGAACCAGTTCATGCCTGCAGACAGGCTGACAAGACTCCAACACCTTCAAAGCCGAGAGGAAAATATAACAGCAATAAGGGGGTTAAAGTCTATAATCCATTCAAGAGCCAAGATGATGGCAAAAAGTTGTCGAAAATACCAGAAGAAGATCCAAAAGCCTAAAAGACTGTCACCTTAACATCTGGAATGCAAAAGGCCACTGCAGTACGAGCTCGACCCGGATCTTTGGAGCCATCAGTGTAGGCATGTAGATATTGGCTCCAAGCCTTGTTGATGAATTCAACAGACTGTTTATGAGTCATGACAGGATTATCCCCATCTTACCCCAGAAATACAGGTGAATTCTTGGGACTTCAAGGGTCCAGGGAGGCCATATGGCCACTTTATTTGAAGAGTTAACAGGATGGGAGTCCAAACCCATCGATTTGAGCACCCTGACACACTAAAGCCCACAAGGGGGAGGATGGGGGGATCTGCTGAGAGCCTGGTACTCCCAGCAGTCTGAAAACGAAGCAATGCCTGGGTGGCTGTCCCCAGAAGAAACGCATTTGGCCCAGTACTTTAGATTGGAACATTCCCACGAAAGGGACAAGGGAATCTTACCAGCTTTGCCCAGAAGAGCACTCACGGGAGTACTTTTGAAGGCCCCTACACATATACGGAGAGCTTTCGATTGGATAGTTTCCACCTTCCTGCGGTTGGTTGCGGACATATCCCAAAAGGCTCAGCTTCTGGAATTGAAATGATGGATGAGAGCTCTGTTCAGGAGGAGGAGGAGGCTATCTTGATGTGCCCCCCAGGATGTGCCAGAGAGACGACAAAAGAGGTTGAAGGCCCTAAGCACACTTGGAAGCAAGATTGATAATATGGGAATTCCAGGTTAAGCCCGTCGAAAGTGACACCTAAAAAGGGCACATCAGACGAGGCTTTTAGGACCGTGCCATTAATTCACAACATGACTTCCTCGACCTTCCTCTTGTGGGCGAATATTATAAATTTAGACTTGGAACCAGAAATAACGAAGCCCAATTTGGAGGCCCACAGTTCGATACTGCAAACTTCAGCCTGGATACGCTTGGCTGTGAGCCAGATTCCTTGCTCGGGTGCAGATAGCAATGCCGTCTGCAAACAGAGATAATCTGCACCGAGACCCTTGCGAAGAGGCAACATCATTTATCATTTCGTAAAAACCAGTGGAGCTCATGCAACTACCCTGTGGGATGTCCTTATCTATGAGAAATAGAGGACAAGACTACACCAACTTGCACTTGAAAGGATCTTCCAGACAGGAAGTCCCAGAGCCACCAGTAGATTCTGCCATTGATACCTATTTGGTGACTCTTGTACAGAAGACCTTTCCTCCAGACTGCATCATGCCTGCAGCAATGCTGATGGATTTTGAGGAACAATCCCAATAGCGACTCGTGATTGGTAGAAGATTTCCTAATATCGCTGGCCAGGGAGGCTTTATGGTCCGTAGAGGTGCGACCCCTCCTGAATACACTCTGGTGCCTATACAGCAGATTGTTATTTTCCCATGTAGAAAGTCAGCCATTTGTTGACAATCTTCTCCATAAATTTACTGATGACCGAGATGAGCACGAAAGGATGGTAGGACGATGGATTGGTGAGATCTTTTCTTGGCTTGAGAATGGGGATGATAGTGGAATGTTTCCAGGCACTGGGGAGCATTCCCAATGGCCAAACCTTATTGATGAGCACCAGAAACACATCCAGAACCCTGTCATCCATGTGCTTGAACATTGAATGAGTTAGGAAATCGGGGCCAGGAGCGCTATTCTTGGACTTTGAGATGGCTTGCTTTATTTCTCGCAGTGAGAAGTCCAGGCTAAGTGGAGAACTAGACAGACTAGCATTGCAGAGAATGGCTTTATCCTCATTGGACTCCAAATCAAATAGCGCATCCCCTGCTAGATTGGAAAAATGGACTCCTAAGGTAGCAGCCTTGTTCTGGTTCAAGTAGAGTAACCCATCGTTACTGGCAAGTAAGGAGAGGAATTTCCCTCCACATTTGCTTCCACACATGCTTTTAGCCCTTCTCCAGACGGAGTGGAGAGAGGCGTGTGAATCGATTGTTTGATGAGCAAAAGGAGCGCCAAGAATCTGTCTTAGTGTGTTTAATTACACACTGAGCTTGGGTTCTTCTCATTTTGAACTCAATGGCATCTTGGGGAAGCAGAGATTTTCTAACTCTTTTGAAGACGGCCCTCTTGGCACGGAAAGCCAGCTTGCACTCATCATTCCACTAGGAGACTTAAATTTTCTGTCTGACCGAACTTTTACAAATGGGGATAGACTCTTGAGCAATGCAGTATGCGACATTGCCAAAGTTACTATTAAAGGTGTCAATAGTCTCGTGAGCTAGCTCAGATTTAACTACCTCAGAGCAACGCCGAGTAAATTTTGCCCAATTGGCCTTGGAAAGATTCCATGGGGGGGGGGGGGGGGTCTGTGCATATCATCATGTTCCCTTTCCAATTTCAGTTGGGTGACCACCGGTCGGTGGTCACTCCCCAAGCTGTCCGGAAGGATCCACCATTCACACCTTGCTGCTGGAGAAGCGGAAACAATTGTGAGATCGAGGAGAGAGGACTGCCCCAAGGAAGGATTAACAAAAGTCACGTTACCATCATTAAGAAGTACCAAATCAAACTCATCCATCATGTGCCCCATCTCAATACATGTCCCATTGCTATCCACACATTTGGAACCCCAAAGGATGTTGTGACTGTTAAAATCACCACACCAGAGGGTTGGGCTTTCACACCTGCTGAAAAACCTCCTGTAGAACACAAACATTCAGAGGATGGCAAGGAATGTAGAAATTAACTACAGTGAATGTCTCCCGAGGGATGGGAAATGTGACCACATTGCATTCCAATTCAACATGGCAGTGAATTACCTTGTGCAAAATGCCAGACCTGACAAACACCCCACATCCACCTCCGATCCCACTCGATCTCGCATTGCGGATGAAAGTGTAACCAGGAATCCTAAATTGGATATGGCCATTTAACCAGGTCTCTTGGACACATATGTCCAGTTTACCAGATAAGTCACTTAAGAATTTAATAAACTCCAATCCATGGGCAGCTAGACTTTTTGCATTTCATTGGATTACTTTCAGGTGGGGAGGGACTTTGGCCTTGGAGACCGACTCACTCCTGTGACCCAGCGGTTGATGAATCTGATTGGAGGTGAATCCCTCCCACCTCAAGTGTTTGAAAGCTGCTGTGGAAACAGCAAGGATTTTATCAGTTCTGCTTGTGACTACGGCTGCGCAGTTGATGGATTCGGAAATAAAAGCGATGAAAGCCAATTTCGATATGTTCAAATCCGCATCGGTTGTGCCCCTTTATGTCTGGCACTCAACGTCTTTAGTCTCAGTTCGTACTCCCACCGATATGGTGGGATATCACAAACCCTTCGGAATGGGTTTGTGAACACCCTCATTTGGTGTAGTTTTGGTCTTGGCAACTTTCGAGACTGCTTTGGCACAAGACAATTCATCTTGGATTTTAACCTGTTGAGTTTGGGTGGCTCTTTAAAAAGCCAGGTAATTCCATGAAGGCTGTATTGTTCCCTGCTGCAGTTGCCACAGAATGGCCGTTCGCTGAAACAAAGGCTACGTACTTTCATGATCACCATTACATCGACAACAGTGTAGTTTTCCCCCACAAGCAGGGGTGGTAATGGCCATACTTTTGGCATTTGTAGCATCTTAAGGGAGCGGGAATGTAAGTAAGCACGCACTGTGAAGGCCGAATATCCCCCAAAAAAAATTAGACGGGATAGAAGGGGAGTTGAAGGACAAAACAACCGATGAGGTTTCAACCTTAACCACATCCCTGACCGTAGTGAGACGTCAAGCATCAGCAACTGCACTGTCTGCGAAATGGCACTGAATTCCATCCATTTCGATGGACGGACCCACTCCCCATACATTACCCTGTAAGCCACTGACCGCGGCTCTCCTTCATGTACCGAGGGATTTGACAAAACACTTCGTTCTGCTGAGCGGTCAATATGCATTCAATTGATAGATCGTTAGATCTCAACCTTTTTGGCACTTGAAACAACGCAAAATTATTTGTTAATAAGTTCCGCCAACTTAATAGGATTATTAGGACCCAACGGTTTAGGGCCCCTCGGAGGCTCATCCTATCACCACAAATTTGACTTGGGGATATTCGGAAGAAGGAGGGGCCCGACACTTGGCTCCTGAGGGGGGGGGGTGTGGTTAGTCGCCTCATCAGAGGCCGCTTTCCGCCTTCTCCCTGTCCTCCGCGATCGATACATCGATTTAAACGGCTCTTATCATCCTCACTGGACAAACTCAGCATCCACCCCTGCTCCACCCCCATACTCGTTTGGATGACTAATAAACAAGGGATCACTGAAGGACAGACCAGACGGGATACAGGATTCCGGCCAAACCCTCATGGATATCCGATCGCAACGCCTCTGGTCCAGTGCTGAATTAACCATTAGGCAGACAAGGCATGTGCCCTTAGGGCCAGCCAAAAATTTGGGCTAAAAATTCTTTTCACATTAAATATTTGTCTTTTTTGTATTAACTATTTTGTTCTTGAATCAATTCATCTTTTAGTAGGGTCATTTACAGCAATTCCGTGACCGTGGAGAGCATAGGCTCGTTTCTCAGTGGATTTGTCTTCTATGAGGGTTAAATAAAAAATTTATCCCCCATGACCCTCGCAAAAATGCGGGCGAACTCCGTGAGAGGCCCAAATCCAAGATGGCCACTGTCGGCAATGTTGGAAATTATCTTTTCAATGGTTTGGCCTACAATGCTGCACAGGAAATGGATTTTAGGACTTTTTGGGTCAGGGAATTCATATTTGATGTTTTGACCTACTTTTGACAGTCAAATCCAAGATGACTGCTGATTTTCAGCTGGGAAAGGTCAATTTTTCAAAGTTGTCCTCGAGCCTTCATAATAGGCTCTAATGAAAGCTATTTTCATGCTGAGTTGAGGTATGGACAGTAGAACTATAAGTAAATGCACAGAGGTCATCTGAATGGTAAAAAAGGTAAACATTTGTGGTTGATGAGGAACGAACCATTGCTCTCCATTGTATTGATCCAACTGCTAGGGCAAGGATAAGTAATGACATCCACAGTTATGTGGGATGTAATTACTTATCCATGCCCTGGAAACCTCATTCTGGTACTCATGTTCACATATTTAAACTTTATTTTGTCTGTATTTTTTCAGGCTTACATGTGTGCTGCTCTATACGTCGATGGCATGAACTGAAGATCAAGGTTGAATGAATGCAACATGAAAGACATTTGAAATAGATAGTGTAGAGTTGAAGTATAGACTGGTGGTGGTATATAGATCACTTATAATAGTGCTTGTTTGTTACAGAAAGCAAAATGCCTTATGACTGTGTACGCCAATGTGGCAAGCCATGTAAATCCTGATACTATCGGCCAAGGTAAATGGGACAGTTTACAATTAAAAGCCAAAAACTGGGCAGGACATGACAAATTCGGTGGTTTACAACACCACTTCATGGAAAGATGGGCCAAGGAATCATTTCATGCATCAGACATGATATATATATATATATATATATATATATATATATATATATATATATATATATATATATATATATATATATATATATATATATATATATATATATATATATATATATATATATATATCAATCTCGTCTTCAGACAGGCTTGAAAAAGCCAGACAGCGCAAAAACAAAGAAACAGACATTGCTCAGTGTCCCAGTCGAACATCAACTTCTGAAATGCAAGCGAATAATGCTCTGTGTGATGATGAGACAGAGGAACAATTGCCACCCAAGCACCTGTGTTCATCTGTGTGTGGACCTCTCCATGACAAAACAAAATGTGTATGGTGCATGAAGGGTGTGGATGCAAAGCACCCAAACAGAGCATGGGGTAAGCTGTTCAGACTCAACACACATTCAGCATGGCGCTTGTTCAAGCACCACACAGTCCTCATAGAAGATATGCAGCTGAGGGATCGCCTCACACAGCTTGTTGAATCAACATCAGCACTGTCAGATCCTTTCGCAAATGATATCATGTACCACAATGCTTGTTGGCTGAAGCATGTCAACAACACAAAATTAAAGCCAAATGATGCAATGAATCTACAGAATGTGTGTCTCTCAGAGGCAAGGAGTTTGTACTTTAGACATGTGGATTCTGTCCTCTTCACTGAGCATGAGATCCGTTCACTGCAGTCCCTCTTAGCAGACTACAAACATCATCGGTGACTATGGCTATGCAGTGGGCAATGTCAAATCATCATATCTCAAGGACCTACTTATTAATGAGTATCAAGAGACAATTGGATTCAAAGAGCAAAGTGAGATGAACAAGAGCGAGTGGGTCTATGATGTTGGGGGAGGAGGTGACAACATTGAGGATGCCATGTCCTCCCTTGGCATCAATGATAAGCAGCTCCTCCAGAACCTGTCACCACGGCTGTCTAAGAAGATCAAAGACATATCTACTGTCCCATGGCCACCTGACATTGATCATCTCGAAGAAGGCGAAGAAGTGTGCGAGTTTCTGTTGAAGCTGTTGACTTGGCTGAAACAGCCTAAGAGAAAAACTGCCGATCTAAGCCCGAGGTCAGGTTATTCATGTCAGGTCAGGTGAGATCTGTGACCTGCTACAGGTACCATGTAAACCTGTACTAACCTGTTCCATGGTCGGGTTGTCGGCGATTAAACCGTCTCCCCCACCAGGTTTTCTGGTGAGGAGGGTGTTTGGATATGGACACCCAGCAGGATTAAAAACAAAACCTGTCAAAGCGCGGAGGAGCTCCTTGGGAGCCAACGGCCATCCATATCTAGTGCCCAACTGTGTCTGTGGACGTCCTCCTGCAGTTGGGTTACTTTTTTATTAGGAGGTTGGTGGCAGGATTTGCACTCCGGCCACCGTAAAACCCTTCATTCCGCAAAACACAAAAAAAAAAAATCTGAAAACCCACTCCGTGGGAGTACCTCCTGTGCAGCTTCCCTTCGCAGGGCAGCTCACCGGATGACGGGATTGGGGCAAAGCCTTCGGGACCTCCAATCTTTGATGATAGGAGGGAAACCACGGGGTAACATCCCTGGGTCAGATTGTGGGAGAGTGTGTCGGAGTGGTGCTGAGGTGTCGTCAACCAGAAGGCGGTCTCCTTGGGTTAACCTGAGGCGGTCCCTTCGGGTGGGTGCCTGGAATGTCCCATCCCTAAGAGAGGATGATCACCTGTCTCTGTTATCATCTGAGCTCAAGTGTTTTGACATCGGGATTGCAGCTCTCCGAGATTCGGAGACCGGATTGCGGCGAGATAATGGTGGGTGGTTACACCTACTATTGGTCTGGTCGCTCTGATGGTTACCATACCCAAGGAGTTGCTGCAGTTGTTTCCAATAAGCTGACCCAATGATAATTGAGGTAACACCGGTCAACGAGCATATTATGAGATTAAGGATTCGTCACTCCTTAGGTGTCATTTCCCTGGTCTCTGTTTATGCTCCGACTGAGGCGAGTGATCTCACCGTGAAGGATGCATTCTACGCCACGCTCGAGTCTGTGGTTTATCAGTGCCTCAGACGAGATACACTTCTAGTCTTGGGGGATTTCAATGCATCGACTGGAACTGATAGGGATGGTTATGAGGTGTGTGTTGGTCCCCATGGGTCAGGAACTATGAACCAGAATAGCACTAAGTTCCTTGACTTTGCAAGAAGTCATGGACTTAGGGTGGCTGGTTCATGGTTTCAGCACCCACAAGCTCATCGCTGGACTTGGTATTCCAACGCTGGCAGTGTGGCAAAGGAGATTGACCATATCCTCATTGACGGTCGTTGGAGGATGATCCAGAACTGCAGTGTCTACCGGAGTGCTCAGTTCCTCAATACTGACCACAGGCTTGTTGTAGCAACTCTAAAGCTGCACCTTAAATCCTGGAGAATGGTACCATCCCAGCCTAGGCTGGATGTTGGCAAGCTCAGGGATGAGAGAGTAGCTGAGGAGTTTGCGAACAGGCTGAGTGGACACTTGGGGGGTCTGGGTGCTTTGGGGGGTCCTGAAGAGTTGTGGAGTACCTTCAAGACCACCGTCCTTGATGTTGCCGGTGGATGTCTTGGAACTCACCGCAGGGCAAAGAAGAATTTTGTCTGTCAAGGGACACTGGATACCATTGACCAGAGTCGCAGGGCCAGGCTGAATAGCAGAGCTGAGCTGTTCAGGGAGCTGAGGCGTAAAACTGTACGTGCACTGAGGGTGGACAAGTAGGCCTATGTGCGAAGAATCTGTGAGGGGGTAGAGCATCACCTGTGGACAGGTGATTCTCGTCCCGCTTACAGGGGAATTCGCGCATTGCGTTCATCCAAGCCCATCCCTCGGAGCACTGCAGTTAGAGCAGAGAGTGGTAGGCTCTTGACAGAGGAGTCTGAAGTGAAGGCCCTCTGGGCCGGTTACTTTGAGCGGTTGTACCAGGCTGATCCCCCAGCTGTCGAGTTGGACGCCAACGGTGTTACAATCCCTGTTGCTGACCCTCGAATCAACTGTGGTCCACCTTCGCTTGTGGAAACACGGGCTGCGGTGAACCAGTTAAAATGGGGCAAAGCTCCAGGGATCTGTGGCATCCATGTTGAACTTCTCAAGGTTGGTGGAAATGCTGCACTCGTGTCGTTGCATGCAGTTTTGTGCTCTGCCTGGAACACAGGCATCAACCCAACTGAGTGGAAGAGGGGCCTTGTTGTTCCTCTCTGGAAAGGGAAGGGTGATCGCCAAGACTGCAACAACTACCGAGGGGTGACGCTGCTCTCAGTGCCGGGCAAGGTCTTTGCTCGGATAATTCTTGATAGGGTTCGCCACCATCTGCTTGAGCACCAGCGTCCAGAGCAGTCAGGCTTGACACCAAAGAGGTCAACGATTGACCGTATCCTTGCTCTTCGTGTCCTCACCGAACGCAGACGAGAGTTTCGGCAGGGGCTGCTTGCAGCCTATGTTGATCTCTGTGAAGCGTTCGATTCAGTGAATCGGGATGTCCTCTGGAGGATTCTTGGTCTTCGTGGGGTGCCACCAAAACTGATCGATCTGATGTCTGAACTCTACTCTGGTACTGAGTGCTGTGAAGTGTGGTGGTACCATCTCTGACTTATTTCCAGTTGTTACTGGAGTTCATCAGGGTGTGGACTGGCCCCCACACTTTTCAGCACTTGTCTGGACTGGATTTTAGGGAGGATGTCGGAGAGATCAAGCTGCGGTGCATCGTTTGGGAATGTCAAGATCTCGGACCTTAATTTTGCAGATGATGCAGTCATCTTTGTGGAGAATTTAGATATCCTTTTGGGGGCCCTCGAGGTGCTGAATGAGGAGTCGGAGCCGGTGGGATTACGGGTTTCTTGGGTCAAAACTAAGATCCAGGCTTTCGGTGACATCTTGGATGCTGCTGTCCTGTCTGTGTCTGTTTGTGGTGAGGATGTTGAGGTCGTGGAGAGATTCACTTACCTTGGCAGTGATATTCATGTCTCTGCTGGCTGTGAGTCAGAGGTCAGAGGTCAATAAACGTCTGGGTCGGGCCTGGGGAGTCATGGATTCACTGGATCATGGGGTGTGGCGCTGCCGGTACCTGTGCGGGAGGACAAAAGTCCGAGTCTTCAGGTCCTTGGTACTTCCAGTCTTGCTCTATGGATGCGAGACTTGGACTCTGACCAAGGATCTGAGACGGAGACTTAATTCCTTTGGTACCAGGTCTCTTCGGAGAATCCTTAGCTATCGCTGGTCGGATTTTGTGTCCAACGAGCGGTTGCTGAGAGATACTCGGATGAGATTTGTTACCTGCATCTTCCATGAGCGTCAGTTGCGGCTGTATGGACATGTGGCTCGTTTTCCTGATGCTGATCCTGCTCACCAGATTCTCTCAGCGAGGGAGTCTCATGAGTGGAGGAGGCCAGTGGGCCGACCACGTGCCTCGTGGTTGCAGCAGGTTGACCATCATCTCAAGGAGATGGGGATGGGCCTGGCATCTGCCTGGGGGATGGCCAGACGGAGGCACCTGGAGTACCGGCGGAAAGTGGATGCAGCGACGCGCTGTTCTGGCACATGCTCCCATACCTGACCTGACCTAAGCCCTACGACACTGAGCCTGGCCTCCATGATCACCTACCACATCACTGGACATCGCACAGCCACTGTTATCAACCTGGGAATAAATGTCCACGGAATGACTAGAAATAAAGATCTGGTTGAAACATTGCACAAGAGTGGTATCTGCATCAGCTATGCAGACACGCTGCTCAATGACCACTGGGCTCTGATGGATGTTGAGGCATCAGCATCCGTCCCCCATTGACCATTGCTGGGAAATTCTGAATGGGAAGTGCCGACCAGTGCACTACACCCTCCCCCCTTTACCCCAGCAGGTCATACCTTGTGACTGTTCAGATGAGAATAGTGATGAGAGTACTGGTAATGATGCGAGGAGTGAGGCCGGAGAATCCACAGATTCGGATGAAGACTAGCGGTCCATTAGTTACATTGGAAAGTTGTAAATTCAGGTTAAAGACATTGTACTTCCCTAAAATAGGGTGATATTGATGTACAAATGCATGCCAATGTATTAGAATATACACATTTCATTGGTCCACCTCCAGTAATTCCATGACCATGGAGAGTAAAGGTTTGTTCCTCATCAACCACAAATGTTTACCTTTTTGACAATCAAGATGACCTCTGTGCATTTACTTGTAGTTCTGCTGTCCATACCTCAACTCAACATGAAAAGAGCTTTCATTAGAGCCGATTATGAAGGCTCGAGGACAACATTGAAAAATTGACCTTTCCCAGCTGAAAAATCAGCAGCCATGTTGGATTTGAAGGTCAAAAGTAGCTCAAATCATCAAACCAACATCAAAGATGAATTCCTTGACCCAAAAAGTCCCAGAATCCATATACTGTGTGGAGCATTGTAGGCCAAACCATTGGAAAGATAATTTCCAACATGGCCGACAGCGGCCATCTTGGATTTGGTGCTCTCACGGAGTAAGCCCGCATTTTTGCGAAGGGCATGGGGGATAAATTTTTTATTTAACCCTCATAGAAGACAAATCCACTGAGAAACGAACCTCTGCTCTCCACGGTCACGGAATTGCCCTAAATGACCCTACTATTTTGTCTGGGGTCCATTTCCATGAGCCCGAGATCTAATTTAAAATTTTCAGGCCATTCTCTAAAATTTCAAAATGTGCCTTAGGGCCAGCCGGGGCTTAATCCGGCACTGCTCCGGTCCTTTCGACAACCAGCCTAAAGTTCGCCAGCCAATGTCCCCGAATTTCGCGACATTTGCGTACGTATTAGATAGAGTAACCGAATACATTAATCAAAGGGAGGCGGAACAACAAAACCCTTCAACCTTCAACCCCCCCCCCCCTCACCACCACGTGCACGAGCTTATATCCTCTTACCGACCGCCTCGCCCCGTCTCCTGGAATCAAAGCCTATCCCTTTTAAAATACTGAGCATCACATCAAGTAAAATAAAGGATAAAAAAAATAAAGAAAACATTATTAAAGTCCTTGAAAAACGTGTTTGGAAAGCGCAGAAATTCACACACCGTTTCTACCAGAGAATGAGAACACCAAATCCCGCTCGATTCGCTCACCGGGCCGAAGAAGAGGGCGAAGGGGTGGGGGCTGTGTGTTGAGGACGAAGGGGTGGGGGCTGTGTGTGAATGGTGAGTGAAACCGGAAGTGAACGGACGTCGACTTCCGCCCACCAAAATGAGGGAACGCAAACCAGAGCAAATCCCGCCCAAATGGCCTGTGTTTTCCACACGGCGCGTTCCTCGCAATTCTAAAAACTAAGGGACGGTGCAGGTTTCAGCAAAAGTACTAAACCCTGAATGGAAATAGATATGAACATATCACCATAAAATAAAAAAAAATTCACCTCACAAAGTGGAAAACGAATAAAACACGAGAGAGTGCATCGGCAGATAATGACGCCATTAATTCAATAAAAGTCCCATGACGAATAATCACCTGTATGTTATACACCGCTCAAGTACTTTGTGGGAAGAGGTTGGGGGGGGGTGGTGGAGATTGTTAATACATATCAGATTGTACATGAATATTTTAAGACGTGAAATTATTACTGTAACTGAAATGAGATATATTTTCCTCATTTTCATGCATCGAGTTTAGTGCATTTTTTTTTTTTAATCTAGATAAATACATTCTAGTTTTCACGATTGATTGTTCATTGAAATCTTTTTTTTTTGTGAAAATCCGAATAATCTCGCGATAACCAAAAAAAAATCGACTTTTGCCCAAAATTCGTAAGAGTCTCGCGATATCCTGAAATCGACGACTTTCTCCAAAAGAATGGCGTGTTTTGGGGGGAGGAAGAAGAAGAAGAAGAAGAAGAAGAAGAAGAGGAAGAAGAGGAAGAGAAGAAGAAGAAGATGAGGCAAAATAAGATGAAGAAGAGGAAGATTTAAAAAAATGAAGAAGAAGAAAACCCTTGGGTAAAAATGGAGGTACTCGCTTTCTGAGCGTGGGAGGTCGATGGTTCTAACCCCGGTTGGGGCTTTCCAGTGTGAAAGACTAAAAATGGTACGTGTTGCTTCCTTGCTTGACGCTCAGTATTTTAAAATGATGAGTATGAACAAACAACTGCAGGCTGTGATTGGCTGAAGGCTAATGGCCTCCTGTGTTGAAGTTCCTTGGACGTGAACTCGTGTTATTTGCTTTTTAACTTGCCCCGAGTGGACGATTGACAATCCTGAGGACTTTGCCTCTCACCTTCAGATTTTCTACTACCTTTGGAGAGAGGTGGGAAGCAGGAGTACCAGCCCATAGTGGAGAGCCGTACTGCTACTCCATGGAGTTTTTCTCCCAAAGTCAAGTTCACCGTGATGAGCTTGCTGCAGCTCAGGAATGCCTGAACTCGATGAAGAATATCCAGATTGTTGGCATGGTGACATGGTGACATTGTTGGCATGGCATGGTGACACTGCCTTTTGCTGACATGGTGACATTGTTGGCATGGCATGGTGACACTGCCTTTTGCTGGCATGGTGACATGGTGACATTGTTGGCATGGCATGGTGACACTGCCTTTTGCTGGCATGGTGACATGATCTTCCCGTTCAAAGCTATGGTCCTCAGTATGTGAGGCTAACAACTTGCAAGTACCGCTCACTGTCTACCGATTCTTGTGGAGAGACAATGTGAGAGCATACGTGGCTTATCTACGTTGAGCGTCATGTTTCAAGTGGCTGACCAGCGGCTTGGTTTGCTCGACTCTGACAGAAGGGATTCAGTTGCAGCCAGTCTTTTAACAAGTGTGATATTGTTGTGGTGCCGGGGTCAGTGGCGAGGACGACCGCCAGACGGAGCAATAGGGCCGTCTCCCACCGACCACCCGGAATTAAAAGGTCGTCACCACGGATAACTCCAGAGTCGACGGGTCACTTAAAGGACCGTGGTCGCCAATATTTCGACGGCGTGAGGTAGGGTCCACTTGTCTATTCTAATTTACCTAAGTACTCACACCGCCTAGCTACTGGGGAAAACACACCCTCTGCCGACTCTGTCCGAACCGAGTCGCATGTATCGACTCGGATCCGGCGTAACCGAGCGGGAGTTACCAGAGCCGCACCGGTCCCAATGACAACTTACGGCCCAAAAGGCCTCACTATTTCTCAAGCCCGCACCGTGCTTGGTCAATGGTAGAAACGACAGGCAACGAACTGGAACATTTAACGGGTTTATTTATAATAGGGAGGGAGACAAAGAGCAGAGTTATCCGAATAAAAGAAATGCAATTTACAATGAACGCAGGCACTTAACAGTCTCTACTTGCAAGACTGGCACACACACACACACACACACACACACACACACACACACACACACACACACACACACACACACACACACACACACACACACACACACACACACACACACACACACACGAAAGAAATGGGGCTGGTTGGCCTTTATTTGACCCTTCAGCTTGGAAGGGAAGGCGAGCTGAGGGTAAGAGTTCGGTCGGGCACCTTTCCGCCTCGTGCGGTCTGGTCGAGACGAGCTGGTTCAGGGGGGGGGGGGGACTCGAACCCACACCTTCGTCGCCGCACCAAGCACCAGGGACCGAGACTGACGCAATGGATGCCAGCCAGCACGAGAACGGACCAGACGAGACGAGCACTTGCGGGCATGATGAGAACGCCAGCAGGCAAGACGAGGGCAAACAAGGCGACGAGGCTTCTTCCTTGGCTATATCGCCCACTCCTGGATGGGTCGCCACTCCTATTATTCATTCCTCACGTGAGGTGGGAGGGGTCTTTGTAATCTTTGCATCTTTCTGCATAATCCTGAGGTAATCTTTGCCTTGATTGGACAGGGTTTCGTGGGGTGATGTGCTGGCCATCCGTGGTTGGACAAGGGGGAACCCCCTCCTTTCCTGGGCAGAGTCGGAGCTCTGAGGTGAGGCAACCTCCGCTCACGTCCGTGGTCGAACACACGTGGGCAATGGCGTCGATGGTGCGAAGTAGATGATTCAAATGAGATTTGTTTCCTGCATAATCCATGAGCGTCAGCTGCGGCTGTATGGACATGTGGCTCGTTTTCCTGATGCTGATCCTGCTCACCAAATTCTCTCAGTGAGGGAGCCTTGTGAGTGGAGGAAGCCAATGGGCCGAACACGTGCCTCGTGGTTGTAGCAGGTTAATTAGCATCTCGAGGAGACTTGATGGGCCAGGCATCTGCCTGGGGGATGGCCAGATGGAGGCTCCTGGAGTACCAGTGGAAAGTGGACGCCGCGATGTGCTGCTCTGGCGCATGCTCCCTCCCTAACCTCAGCTGACCACTTTATATTTTGCTCCTCAATGACACAGCACATCACCGCCACCACTAATAACAAAAACAAGGACAGTATATTAAAGGTAATGTACTTTGAATATTTACATTATCATAGCTGGAGGAAATGCAACCAAATCAAAAAACGTATATCCCTATTTGATGCCATGGCAGTTATTCCGGTGCTAAGCTAAACGTCACAATTCAGAGCATCATTTCTTAAAATATATTCATTGGAATACACACAATCCTGGTTCAGTTTATTCCAGCATTACAGTTGCCACCGCAGTGGCACAGAACAGTGCATGTCAGTCCTTCTTCGCAGCATTGACACTTCTGGGAACATTGTTGTGGATTTAGTTTTGGTGTTAAAGAGAATAAGTTGCGATGTGGTCAAGCAGCCTTTAGGCTCCGATTCTCGCCAGCAATTATGTGTCCTCTCGCTCGGTTGCTGTCATCCTCAGATATTTTTCAAGCTTCATGGTGGCATAAAGGTGTAGTTTCCCAGGTGACTCCATCCAGAATATATCGGAATCAACACTGGGAGAAGCCTGTTGTTGGCTTAATGGTTAAAGTGGCTGCCTTAAAATATTTTAGGTCCTGAGTTCAAGGCCCTGTTGTGCCATTAATTATTAATTAACACCAGGTATGTTGACTCAGACTGTCATCCTTTTGAGATTGGCAAAATGAGCACGAGCTCTGGGAAATAAGCCATTTCAGTATCCTGCATTGGAGTGGTGACTTGTCCCAGATTGTGCCCTCCAGCCAGAGAAACTGCTTTGACAGCCCTACATACCTGATGACATGAGGAAAATCATCCATTCATAATCAGATTAAGTAAGCTCAAAAACCTATATTTAATGTTAATTTTACCTTCCCACACCTTGTTGAACTCAAGATATAATGGAATGTGATCATCAGTGTCAGCCGTCTTTAAATGTTGATGTTTTGCTTGACTACTAGAAAAAAAAACATGAAAGAAGGCTCCCAGGCTAAAATCAATTACTCATCAAGGAGGAGCTTTTGGCAAAATTTGGTGCTTTATCTGCTCTGAACAATGATAATTTCACCGTCACCTGAGTGATCGCATGAAATCACAAAGAAATTTGATGGCCTGGCCTACATCAACACCAGATTAAAATAAATCCGTTGAAGCGAACAATTTAATTTCATTTGGAGGACATTGAGGGGAAGGGGGGGAGTGGGGATGAGAAAAGTGGAGCAGGCTCAGGGATATCATCAGGAAGTTAAAATAAAAATAGGACCACGAGACCTGTAGCTTATCTGGACCCTGGCCTAATGTTGTAACCCACATTTGGTAGCATTCTGACTGGTGGGTCTGGAGAAGATTTTTTTTGAAAGAATTTATGTATTTTCTCAAGATTTCTCACGTGATCGGTATGGCCTCCGCAATTTAACATCTGTACCCTGTCCTAATGTTGTAACCCAAATTTAGTGGCATTCTTACTGGTGGTCTGGAGAAGATTTTTTTTAATAAGAATTTCCTAAGTCTGCCATTTTGACCTATTTAAAATCATGTAACAGGAATGAGCATTGCAATCCCCATTACCAGTCATGAGCGGAACCTTGCTGCCAAATTTCAGCTGGATCGGCTGTTTGTTTGCTGCTGTTTGGCCGGAGAAGTCGAAATAGGAGACAGACGAACGGTGCAAGATGATAATATGTTATCTGGAATTCCAATTCCAGATAAGCTAAATATCAGGGAAAATAATTACTTGTTCATTTTTTGTCGTGTTTGAGCTCACTTGGACTTGAGTCATGTGAGCTTATGCGATTGAGCAGTGTCCGGAGGTGAGTGAGTGAGTGAGTCAGTCAGTCAGTCCGTAAAGTCTTTAGTCATTATTGCTTGAACCGAATGCACAATTTTGATGAAACTTGGCCACAAGCTTCATATCTGATGCCTAACAAAGGTACATTGACCGTATCAAAATCTGCATTCATTAACTGGGTCTATTGGGGCGTTTTTGACCCCCCCCCCCAAAAAAAACCAACAACAAACAAACAGGTATTTGCTCTCTTCTCTGAAACTACACATACAATTTTGATGAAACTTGACAACAACATTCACCACTTATGATGTTCCAAAGAGTATCGACCACTTCAAAATCTGCACTCATTAAAGGGGTCTATGGGGTGGGGGTGGGGGGGAGGCTTGACCCTCCAAAATAGATATTTGATCTCTTCTCCAAAACTACACACACAATTTTGATGAAACTTGACCACAACCTTCATCACCCATGATGTACCAAAGCTTGTTCATGGCATGAAAAAAATTGAACCACTGGACTTGTAGCTTCTCTGGGCCCTGGCCTACTCTAACCCAAATTTGGTATCATTCTGACTGGTGGGTCTGGAGAAAAGGTTTTTGAAGGAATTTACATGGTTTTCCCGCATATTTACTAAGTCCAGCGTTTTGACACACTTCTGGTCATGTGATCGGCGTGACCTCCACAATTTAACATCACAACCCTGTCCTAATGTTGTGACCCAAATTCGGTAGCATTCTGACTGGTGGGTCTGGAGAAGAGGTTTTCGAAGGAATTAATGTGAATTTCCCAAAAGTTGACTAAGTCGGCCATTTTGACACACTTCCAGTCACATGATCGGCATGACCTCTGCAATATAATTAACATCCCTACCCTAGCCGAATGTTGTAACCCAAATTTGGTCGCATTCTGACTGGTGGGTCTGGAGAAAAGTTTTTTGAAGGAATTAATGCGAATTTCCCAAAAGTTGACTAAGTCGGCCATTTTGACACACTTCCAGTCACATGATCGGCATGACTTCTGCAATATAATTAACATCCCTACCCTAGCCTAATGTTGTAACCCAAATTTGGTCGCATTCTGACTGGTGGGTCTGGAGAAGATTTTGGAAGGAATTTGCTGGACATTCATTTTGACACACTTCCGGTCATGTCATCGGCATGGCCTCCACAATTTACCATTCTTTCCTGTCCTAATATTAGGACCCAAATTGGTAGCATTCTGACTGGTGGGTGTGCAAAAGAAGATTTGTGAAGAAATGTACTAAGTCGGCCATTTTGACCAACTTAAAGTCATGTGACCGGAACAAACTTTGCAATTTCTGCTACCAGTCAGGAGAGGAACGTTGCTGTCAAATTTCAGCTGGATCGGCTGAGCGCTTTGGCTGGAGAAGTCGAAATAGGAGTCGGACAGATGATGCGCGATGACAATACCTTATCAGGAATTTAAATTTCAGATACGTAAAAAGATCAGGGTCAAAAGGGGTATGCAGGGTTTTTTTAGTGACAGTTGCTCTCGATCCAAGTGAGTTTCAGGATGTGCGGTCCTATTTTGGGGAGGGGGGGGACAGGGAGGAATTGTGGGCGAAGGCAGTTTTCGGGTAAAGAATGTACAACATCGATCATGCACAATCCCTTGACGAGACCGTTGCACAGACATCACAATCAGCATAGATGTACAGAATCACCCATCCACAATCAATTTATCAACCAGTCCTGCCGATATCCCTGTTCCCCCTATCTCCAATGCTTCCAGGTACCTATCTAATTCAAATTCAAACTTATCAACTCTTTCAGATGTCACTACCTTTCCAGGGAGACCATTCCATGCATTAACTATTCTCTGAGTGAAAGAGCCTTATCTTAATGGCATCTTAACTCTCCTTTTCTTCACTCTTTACCACTGCCTGCATTCACACACTTCACCATCACCACTGTCTGCGCTCATTACACCCTCACCACTACCTGCACTCACTACACCCTTACCACTGCCTGCACTCACTACACCCTTACCACTACCTGCACTCACTACACCCTTACCACTACCTGCACTCACTACACCCTTACCACTGCCTGCACTCACTACACCCTTACCACTGCCTGCACTCACTACACCCTTACCACTGTCTGCACTCATTACACCCTCACCACTACCTGCACTCACTACACCCTTACCACTGCCTGCACTCACTACACCCTTACCACTGCCTGCACTCACTACACCCTTACCACTGCCTGCACTCACTACACCCTTACCACTGCCTGCACTCACTACACCCTTACCACTGCCTGCACTCACTACACCCTTACCACTGCCTGCACTCACTACACCCTTACCACTGTCTGCACTCATTACACCCTCACCACTACCTGCACTCACTACACCCTTACCACTGCCTGCACTCACTACACCCTTACCACTGCCTGTACTCACTACACCCTTACCACTGCTTGCACTCACTACACCCTTACCACTGCCTGCACTCACTACACCCTTACCACTGCTTGCACTTGCTACACCCTTACCACTGCCTGCACTCACTACACCCTTACCACTGCCTGCACTCACTACACCCTTACCACTGCTTGCACTTGCTACACCCTCACCACCACCAATCTCCTCTACAGACTCGCTTCACAAACATAATTAACTTTTGTCTACAAATTCTGATAATAGAGGAATTTAAGTTGGGATTAGGCTGTTTTCATTTATACTTTGCATTCTACCACTTGTCTTGTAGGGCTGATGGGTCTTTAAGTGAAAGGAATAGGAATGAGTATATCAGTAGGTGGGTTGTAGTAAGGGAAACACCCCAAAAGGCATGAGTGGTTGAGAAATGTGCTCAGGAGAGATGAGGAGGGATGTGTTCAGGAGGGGAGGAGGGGGAACATGCTCAGGATGTAGCGATTGGGTGGGAGGGTGGCAGGGCTCTGACAGGTCTTTCTTATCGATGGAGTTGGCAGGAGAAGGTTCCACCAACATTGAGGTAGAAGGAGGGGTGGAGAGGGCATGGGAGAGGTGGGGGTACAGAGAGAGGATGTTCATGATAAGTGTAAAGAGGAAAAAACATGTGAAATAATTTGAGCCATTAAAGTATGGTATTTCTAGTGTCTACCACTTATAGCAAAGGATGACATCATCTTTCCACTTATTGTTGCCAATATATAATGTTTTCAGGTTACTACTTGATTGTCTACAAATTACAAATCAATGTTGATGCCCAATCCACTGGTCATTTGTGTATTATTCCCATGGGCATTTTTTTCATTTCGGTTTATTTAGAGTTATTCCCATGGGCATGACTGCAGAGTTATAGAAGTGGGTGCTCATGGTCTTAGGGAGTTTTTTTTTTAAGCAGGTTCAAACCCCTGGATAATAATAATTCAGTGGTATTTGTATTTCTGATTTTTGACTGTTGTCGGTGTAAGTGTATAAGAGGTTATGGTGGGGGAGCTGACCCACATGACACCTGCCAATGCCCTTTCTCATGAAGAGTCAGATTAATCCAAGAAACGCTTGGACTATTTTCCTCAAAATTTCATGTTAAATAAAATCCTCGAGGTGTGATGCTTAAAAAAAAAAGTCACAATGCTACATAAATGGATAGGCCTAGCCCAAGTCCAACAACAATCCTGAGCACATGGTTAAAATGCGGTGAGATTCCATCAATACAAATGCTTTTGAATGCAAATAGAAAAACTTCAAATGTATTTGAGACTTTCAACTCCAAATCAAGGTCATTGACATCTTCATGCGATCCCTGATCCTTCTGTCGTGGCAAGGGTGTGGAACTACTGTCGGAGGGAAAACAAGTCTGACGGGCTCATCCACGTCACACACCGCCAAACGTCACACCCACTATGGTGCATCGGTGCTTCGGATGATATCTAATATACGTGTGTGATGGCTTGTGAATTTGGTTATCTCTGATTTCACTGACACCCACTTCGCTTGCTGAAAGGTAGGTTCATCGTTATTTACCTTTCTCTTTTTGCAATGAGGGCATCTGTGCAATATTAAGCGACATTGTTCTATCCTTTCATTAGTACTGAACCATACCGAGAGTTTCCCGGGGATTCGGCATGGGGGGTCACGATTGAAAGTGTCCGTCATGGCACCGGTGAATGTGGGGAATGATATCCCCGCCAGTGTCGTGGATACTCGTGCGGTTTCCTTGCAAGACAGAAGTTTTAAAGCCTATTTTATTTACTCTACTTTTATTTTCATGAACCTGATACAATGGACATGTCTGTTCCACCTCGACACATGTTGTATTGACAAGTTTACCTGTAAGTTTCATGTTGGGGGGGGGTGGTGGTGTGGGAAGTGGGATCATCGATTTATTACATACGTAAGTATCATATGCTCTGCCGTTCCTCCCACCCCTCCTCCTATTGTTAGTTCCGTACATCGCATGATACTTCCCTCCCTTTTCATCTTGTCTCCTCCCAAACCTCTTTCCTTTTTTCCATACTCCTTTCCACATACCCATGATGTCATTTCTCCTAGTATCCTACCTTCTCTTCCTTTTTTAACTTCTTTTTTTCTTTCTTTCAATTTACCCCCTCCTTACCCCACACATACATAATAGATCACTGTCTGTAATCAGGAGTGTTGTTGATGTACGAGTATGTTATTTTTTTTCAGTGCTAGATTTTAGTAAAGAATTTGATTCTGTGACACATCAAAAACTCCTGAGTAAAATCAACCACGACCTAATAAGAGGTGAAACCTTGAAATGGATAGAAACCTGGCTAAGCAAGAGAAGTCAATGTGTTGTTGTCAATGAAGAAACATCCCAACCAATACCAGTAATATCAGGTGTCCCGCAGGGGACCGTTCTCGCCCCCCTTATGTTTCTGATGTACAGCAATGACATTGGGGAGAGAATCAGTGAAAGGACCAAGATAAAGCTCTTTGATGACGATTGCGTATTGTACCACCCCATTCATGGACAGGAAGATCAAGTGCAGTTGCAGAAAGATCTAAACTCTTTGTGGGATTGGTCTTACGAAGGCAAATGACTTTCAACCCATCAAAATGCTACAAGATGCAGACAACCTCGGGATTTCATATACTGCATGATGAGGGTAAACCTTAGATCCTTTCAGCAGAGCCTTGGTGTCAACCTGTCAAGCAACATGACATGGAATCATCATGTGAACCATGTTGTGAATGATGAAAGCAACATCTTGGGATTCGTAAGGAGAAATCTAACCAAATGTGACGCAAAAGTTATGGTAGCTGCGTACAAGGCATTGGTACATCCCAAACTTGAGTACGCAGTATCAGTTTGGGATCCCCACCAATCCTACCGTGAAAATAAACTGGAAATGTTACAACGATGTGCAGCACTGTTTGTCTCTATTGACTATGCCAGAACCTCCAGTGTTATGTCAATGTTTAATTCCTTGAAGTGGTCTTCATTGCAACATCGACGACAGCTACGTAGGCTCATACTTGTTCTACAAGGCAGTACACCATGAAGTTGCTTTTGAAATACCACCATACGTCAACCCAGCAATCCACTCCAGGAGAGGAAACGCCAACCGCATTGTGCCTTTCCAGTGTCACCTGAGACATACCTTAATAGTTACATACTTAATACCACAAGACATTGGAATAACCTCTCCCTCAGAAACATCAAATTAAACAACCTCATCGCAATTTCAAATACAATTCGATAAGGAACACCAGAAGCAAAATCGAACAGAGTAGGAATCATAGGCAGCACCGAAGCCAACCACCTCTGAACAATGATGATGCATAGCTATCTATGTCCAGATACCATTCTGAAATTAGTTATTATAATCATGGAAATACCCCCACTGTGGGGCCCACGCAGAATAAAATGTCATTATTCTGTACTCATACGGCCACAGTTGAAATCAGTGTGGCATCTCTTGTCAATATGGTGAGGAATAAGAGTGTATTTTGTCTTGTAATTGTGGAGATTTCTAGAAGCTTGTTATTCAGGTTTTCTTGGAACATGTAAAAACCGAAAAGGATCCCACCTTACCTTTATTCCTTTTTTTTTATTAAATGAATAATTTTGGAAACATAGATTAAACAGGGATGACTCCTGTTACATCTCCCTCTCTGCCAAGATGGACCATCTTAAAACCACCCATCCCAACTCTCTCTTCCACATATGTGGTGATTTCAACTGTCACAATGCCAATTGGCTGAATGGCTGGGTGTTCGTACCTCTGCAACCAACCATGGCATAATTGTGGCAAAGGATTTCTGTGACTCTATGGGCCTCACCCAATCAGTGAACTTTCTGACCTGGATTTCTCCCATCTGGGATTTGCTTATGATGAATTTTCCTACTCATGTATCCTGTTTTTCTTCTTCTCCAATAGGTTCATCTGATCATGTGCTTGTGAGAGTCCACATTTCCCTGTCTATTGTCAGAGAGCTGCCTCAGTGCTGTGGAGTCTAGCAGTTTACTCAAGCTGATTGGCAGGAACCACAAGTTGCCCTCTCATATCAAGACTGGTCCTTCATTTCCACTTCTCCTGATAATACTGCCTGGGAATCCTTCCACACAAACTTGCTTTCCCTTATGTACAGATTGATACCATATCATCTGCAGTTATCTTACCGATCCTTTCACCGCTGGTACAGAGAAAAACCTCAGATCATTCCACAAAGCCCACAATAAGTGTGTGTCCACTCTCAGGAAAAACAGAAAACAACATCCGGTCAATCTCAAGAATGACCTTTCAAACTTGTGTTCCTCCTCTAAAACCTCGTGGCACCTTGTGAAATCTGTCTCTGGAATATGCTCCCCCCTCCAGCTATTCCCTTACTTCAATTGGCACCTCAGCTGACTCCACTCATCTGGCGTCCTCTCATCTACTTCCTGAGCAAACCACTTTAAGAGTGGTCATTTTAATCAGTCACTCAAACTTTCAGGCCTCACCATCAACCATGATCTTTCTTGGGCAAACCATATTTCCAAGGTGGCCTCCAAAGCCAGCTAGTATTCCAAGTGTTTGACCAGCTTGTGATTTTTTTTTTCAAGTTCTAAAGAGAGGGAAGATCCTTTCAGCAGAGCCTGCCTGTGTGTCTAAAAAAATGAGGGATGTCATGGTACAGGGTGGAGTCATCAGCAAGTCAATAGATAGATTGTTAGTTGTTGGTTGGTTTGTTCCTTTTCTGTTTCATCCCAACTTTCTCCTTCCTCTTCTTGCTGTGTTGCATTCAGCTTGTGTGCAGATTGTTCACCCCATGTATCCTTCTCACCCTCACCTTCATCTCACTCTCACTTCTACTCTGCTGTTGGTGTTTCCTCCTTTCCATTTTGTTCCCTTCCATTCTGCTCTATCTCTTCCATGAGCCTCAACCATGTCCACAAAAAAACAACAAAAAGTATGTTGCGCATTCATTCATTCTTGTGCAATACTTAGCTGCTTGGAGACTTGAGAGGTTTGACCACAGGTGAGGTTGAGTTGAGCTCTATCTGGTTTGTCAAATAACTGATGCACACTGATTACTAGCTATATAGAGGGATTTTAACTTCTTGTTAGTTGGGTTTGTATTACAGGTGGAGAATGCAAGCTGCTTTTCATGATTGGGTGTGACTCGATAGATGTGGAATAGGACAGTTGGAAACTTGATGGGATGAACTGGTGAAGCAGAGGAAGCACTCTATTCTGGAAGGAATTGTTAATGTCATAAGCCAACGAGATAATGGACAAGTCTACAAGGGAGTGAACAGATTTCAGACCAGACTAATCTGCCATGCTGAACTGCTATGCATGTCAGTTTCTTAGCAGTTCTCTGAAAAACTGTCAAGGAGACGAACACTTCCACTAGAATGTGACCAGAAGAATCAAATGGATTGGAGGAGGAGCAGGACAGGCTGGAGGAAACGTTTTACATGACCAAATATAACAAAACATGACAGCTCATTTTGAGAGGCGTGAGTCGGAAAAGAGACTAACTGAGTAAATTTAGATGCACTGTATTTTCAAAAGGTCTTCACTGCAATACCATGGCCTGGAGCTTGAGGACTGACAACAAATCAACTGACATGGTGGCAGTTAAAGTTTAGAAAGAGAGAACTGTGGCAGGAGGATGGAAGAAAATCCATGTCTGGAGAAAGAGTCTCATAGATAATGTCGTCATAGCTTGGGAAATGGTATACCACACACAGAAACAAGAGGTTGTTCCCAAGAGAGAAATGAAGCCATAGATACTTAATCGGGTTAAATGGGGTCATAAAGGAGTAAGGGCTGTGGGGAAGGGAGTTATGAGGATACACCGCAACACAACCACCTGGACATGACAAAGCATAGGAGGGAGCAGTCAGGGTGAGAGACGGATGAGATGGGGAAGTCCTGTCAAATTATTGCATCATTTCTAGCAGTCCAGCCATGCTGTTGACGCAGTGCCTCCTGTAAGTTATGGCAGAAATTTAGAATTTGGTCAGGGCATTGGCACATGATGGTTTATTCTTGTCAAAAGGTGCTGTGCATTCTTTAACATCCACCAACAACGAATCATGGCAGATAGGTCCCCAGCTTAATGCCCATACAATTGATGGTGCACTCATCAATGCAACACTCAGCCTGTAAAACACCAAGAGGAAAGTTCATTGTTGCGTTGAGAATTGAATCCAGAATATAGACTAAGGCGACGATAACATGAGTTATCCTGCCAAACCTAGTACCCTGCTTTTAAGATACTGTCTATAAAGGTAGAAGCTATTTTTCCCCCACTACATTCTACATTAATATTTCCCTGGTGAAATGTGGAACTCGAAACAATATGATTACCTCGTATACTCTTTGAACAGTATCAGGGAGAGTATTATGGAAGGAAAGTTATATAATATGCATTAAAAAGCCTGGCAGGATGGCCTCGAGGTACACACACTTGCCTCTAAGCTGTCCAGCCTGGGTTTGAATCACAACCCAGCTATAAACTGTCATCCCAGTGTATCACAGGCAGAGTGATTCATCAATGTGTGTGCCGTCCCTCGGATAGATATTAAATGGGAATCCCGTGTTCCAGAATTAGTTGGTGAATGCTGAAGATCCCGTGGTGTCCTTCGTGAAGTGTAGGTGAGCTATCGCCGGCACCTGGCCTGAACAAATTACAAATTGTGGCCCTAACTTCCTGATTCAGAAGAGTGACCCAACCAGGATTGTAGCCTTGTAACTGCTTTGGCAGCATGAACGGTTTGCATAGGGCATGGTACTTGATGATGATGCACCAAATGTAATTGACTGATAGAATTTAAACTTTGACAATGTTTTGTTTTTTCAAGTAAAATCAAATCAATGTTTTTCATAAAGTGTTTTTTGATATGAAAGGGATGTTGCGCATTTGTTCAGTCATCCCCCCCCAGGAATGCAAAGAGAGACAGGATGACCAAAGGTGTCCGCAAACCACCAACACTGTGCTATGTGGCATTGGGATTATGTACCATCGCCAACGTTGTGTTCCTCATGCGCCTGTGGGGAATGGCAGCTGTTGCAACTGAGGTCAGCATGAGGAACGTGCAGTTGTATGAGCAAAATCGAAGACAACTGGTTGGGACGGAGCACCATGTTGTGGAAAACCGCATGGGTCGAATGGAAGAACGGCTGGAAAACATCTTTCATGGTGTGTTGGGAGAGATGGAAGTTTGAGCACACACTAATAAGCATGAAGAACCACCTTTCATACAACTTGATCATGTAATTGATGTCGGCCTACATTTATTTTAATCAGTCGTCTTAAAATTATTTTGCACAAATTTTCCTTCACCATATTTTTAGCTTATCTGGAATTTACATTTTAATTTACATTCCAGATAAGGAATTGTCATCGCGCAACCTCCGTCCGTCCGTCTGTCCATCTCCTTTTGCGACTTCTTCGGCCAAACTGCTGGGCCAATCCGGCTGAAATTTTGCAGGAACTGGAAACAGGAATTGGATAGCTCGTTCCAGTCACATGACTAAGTACGTACGTCAAAATGGACGACTTAGTAAATTTCTTCAAAAATCTTCTTCTCCAGACCCACCAAGAGAGAATGCTGCCAAATTTGGGTTACAACATTACGAAAGGGTCCTGATGTTAAATTGCGGAGGCCATGCTGATCACGTGACCAGAAGTTTGTCAAAATGGCCGACAAATCCATTTTTGTGACAACCGCATAAATTCCTTCAAAAATCTTTTTCTCCAGACCCACCAGTCAGAATCCCACCAAATTTTTGTCTTCACATTAGGACATGGTCCTAGTGTTAAATTGCGGAGGCCATGCTGATCACGTGACCAGAAGTTTGTCAAAATGGCCGACAATCCATTTTTGCGACATCCGCATAAATTCCTTCAAAAATCTTCTTCTCCAGACCCATCAGTCAGAATCCCACCAAATTTTGGTCGCAACATTAGGACATGGTCCTAGTGTTAAATTCCAGAGGCCATGCTGATCACCTTTACCGGAAGTGAGTTCCGGTTCTTGAGCGACGGTGGCAGTTCTTCTTCAGGGTCTCTGCCGACTTTCTCAAAGATAAGGTTTCCGGTCGTTTTTGTCACGTTCTTCCTGTCACTTTGCAATATTTGTGTTTCTGTTTGTTTCGAGTTCAGTCTTGTGTTAAAAGTTGTGCTCATTGTTGAGTTTTTGTCGTATTTTCATTGCGGGTTTCCTTGAGGCCTAACCTTCTTCCCATTTGTGTGCACAATCGTGTTTATTGTATTTTCTCCTTTTTACCATCAGTTTTTATTTCCTCCACTTTTTCCTCCACCCTCCTTCTATCCTTCTCAACCTAACCCTCTGTTTCACGTCTCAAAATATAAAAAAATACAATAAAGAAATACCTTTTACCTCACATCATACCCCATGTAACCACGTGACTTCTTGTACCAACTCTTCTTTCTCCTGCCGATCTACCATCTCCTACTTTTTCCAACCCACATTCACCATACACCTTCACAATTTTTTCTTCAACCTTTCCTTTACCTAATCTTACATAATCTTAAAAAAAATATACATATATATTATTTTAACCTCTCACGTTACACCTCCTGTAACCACGTTTCTCTACCCCCTCTTTCTTCTTCCTGTAACTTTCACCAAACTTCAGGCTTCCAACTCCATTCTCACTGAACAGATATATCTCACTCTCTCAATCAGTACAACTCATCACCACAAACATGCTCCTTCCTTCCTCTCAGCACCCCCCCCCTTCCCAACCCCTCAAATGTTGTACCTCCCACTGCCCGCTACCTTCTTCACAATACCTCGACCAAGTCTCATCCTTCCTATCACCTCACCTCTTCCATCGCTCTCCCGCACCTTGGCCATGCCTGCTCTCATCGTCTCCCCTCCCTCTCATACAAACCTCTGGTAAATACAAAAAAAGTGTGTCAAAATGGCCGTCGTGCAAATTTCTTCCAAAATCTTCTTCTCTTGACCCACCTGTCGGAATGCTTGCAAATTTGGGTTGCAACATTATGGTAGGGTAGGGATGTTAATTATATTGTGGAAGTTGGGAGGATCACGTGACCAGAAGTGTGTCAAGATGGCCGACTGAGTCAACTTTTGGGAAAATTGCATGAATTCCTTTCAAAATCTTCTTCTCCAGACCCACTCGTCAGAATGCTACCAAATTTGGATTGAAACATTAGGACAGGGTCGTGATGTTAAATTGCGATCGCATGCCGATAACATGACCGGAAGTGTGTCAAAATGGCGGACTTGGTAAATTTTTTGGAAAATACCGTAAATTCCTTCAAAAATCTTCCTCACCAGACCCACCAGTAAGAATTCTATCAAATTTGGGTTACAACATTCAGCCAGGGTCCAGATAAGCTGCAGGTCCAGTAGTCCTATTTTTATGTCTTGTGTCGATATGTCATTCACTGCTAATATGTATTTGCTACGAAAGGCTGGAACATATGTTAATCCGGCATGATAGAATAAGAGGTCATCAATTTATTATTATTCTTCTTTAACGGCAACAATTATTCCCACATTCTTGTGGAGTTGGTCAGGGCAGATTTTAGGCCCAAATCTTTCACGAACCAGCTGGCCAGGCCTGATGTTTGACTAAGTAGCTTGGGCAGGAATTTGTAACTTGTTGAGGGTGCCGGCGATAGCTCGTATACTCTTTGCGAAGGACTCCGTGGGATCTTTAACATCCACCAACTAATACTGACAGACAGGATGCCCAGTTTAACATCCATCCGAGGGTTGGCACACACATTGATGAATCATCCCACCTGTGCAACACTGGGATGACAGTTGATCACTGGATCGGGAATCAAACCCAGGCAGATTTCGAGAAGCTTGTTATTGTGCAGTACTGTTTGTCTGGATCTATATATCTGTATATGTATATGCAATTTTCTAATACAGTACCGTTTAGAGGCAAATGTGCATACCTCGAGGGAGTGTACACCATCCTGCCAGCCCCAGTTGTCAATTTATTAAATACTAGGAGTGCTCCTCCTACCCCCTTGCCCTCCCTCTGGACTCCCACCCCCCTTCCCCTGCCTCCCCTGATTCTTGGAGGTTGGCTTTAGGGCTTTCCACTCTGTGGGGACCTGTACAGTGAAAAATGCAAGTTATTTCCACAGCTGAATTGTAATACCCTCTGCCACCACTACCGTGTGGCACGACACGAATCTCATTTACATGGAGAATTTTTGTCGACCTTCCCTCCCGAACCCCCGCGACAACAAATGAAACCAATTCGCCCACGTTCACCGTGAGGTCGAACGTGCTCCATGTGCCAAGTTTGGTGGCAATTGGCCCAGTATTTTGGGCGTGGTTGGTGTTGCACTCAAACAAACCGACAGAAAATGGCATTTATTTATTAGATGCAAGTACAGTACATGCAATATGCAAAATTTGCAGTATTCTCTTCAACTCCCTTTACTCCTCTCTCTTCCAGACTCGACCCCTCTCTTTCAAATCCTCCCACACTCCTCCACCCTCGTTTAATTCTCTCCACCCCTACCTCGTATTCCCTGTGTGTACGGATTAAATCGATGACATCTAATATATTTGCTGATAAAGGAGTAATTTCACTGGCATCGCTTTGCTTAGTCTTGTGGCAAGGGTGAGTATGCAATGGATTTTTCAGAACACTGGTGTTTTGTATCATTAATATGTTGAAGTATGGACTTGAAACATTTTTGATGGTAACCTTTAGCCAACGAAGTGATCCTGACCCAGGTCCACAGACCCAATCATTCTGATTCACTCGTGGGGTGACAAATGGACTTGACCTGATGTCACAAGGCTCTTCCAGGGGGATGATATAGAGATGTGGCAAATCGGTAGACGATGTCAAACACCCCACCCCCCCTCCCCCGAAAACAAAGCACACCATGTTTTTTTTCAGGTTAACATATAGGATGACAGAAAAGTGATGGTGTAACCAGAATTGGTGGCAGCTGTTTGTCAGGATGGTTTCCATGGCAATCCCCTCCATCAAAATTACTGCATTCAATTGATTAAAATAAAATGATCACAGGTTTGTTAATTTTTAAGATAGAGAAGAAACTCTGGAATCAAATTGATCAGCATGGAAGGGGTCACCCGCTTATGGCATCAGGTCAGGTCAGGTATGGGAGCATGTGCCAGAACAGCGCGTCGCTGCGTCCACTTTCCGCCGGTACTCCAGGGGCCTCCGTCTGGCCATCCCCCAGGCAGATGCCAGGCCCATCCCCATCTCCTTGAGATGATGGTCAACCTGCTGCAACCATGAGGCACGTGGTCGGCCCACTGGCCTCCTCCACTCATGAGACTCCCTCGCTGAGAGAATCTGGTGAGCAGGATCAGCGTCAGGAAAACGAGCCACATGTCCATACAGCCGCAGCTGACGCTCACGGACTATGCAGGTAACAAATCTCATCCGAGTCTCTCTCAGCAACCGCTCGTTGGACACAAAATCCGACCAGCGATAGCCAAGGATTCTCCGAAGAGACCTGGTACCAAAGGAATTAAGTCTCCGTCTCAGATCCTTGGTCAAAGTCCAAGTCTCGCACCCATAGAGCAAGACTGGAAGTACCAAGGACCTGAAGACTCGGACTTTCGTCCTCCCGCACAGGTACCGGCAGCGCCACACCCCATGATCCAGTGAATCCATGACTCCCCAGGCCCGACCCAGACGTCTATTGACCTCCGGCTCACAACCTGCGGAGACATGAATATCACTGCCAAGGTAAGTGAATCTATCCACGACCTCAACATCCTCACCACAAACAGACACAGACAGGACAGCAGCATCCAAGATGTCACCGAAAGCCTGGATCTTTGTTTTGACCCAAGAAATCCGTAATCCCAACGGCTCCGACTCCTCATTCAGCACCTCGAGGGCCCCCAAGAGGATGTCTAAAGTCTCCGCAAAGATGACTGCATCATCTGCAAAATCAAGGTCCGAGATCTTGACATTGCCAAACGATGCACCGCAACTTGATCTCTCCGACATCCTCCCAAAAATCCAGTCCATACAAGTGCTGAAAAGTGTGGGGGCAAGTACACACCCCTGACGAACTCCAGTAACAACTGGAAATAAGTCAGAGATGGTACCACCACACTTCACAGCACTCTCAGTACCAGAGTAGAGTTCAGACATCAGATCGATCAGTTTTGGTGGCACCCCACGAAGACCAAGAATCCTCCAGAGGACATCCCGATTCACTGAATCGAACGCTTTACAGAGATCAACATAGGCTGCAAGCAGCCCCTGCCGAAACTCTCGTCTGCGTTCGGTGAGGACACGAAGTGCAAGGATACGGTCAATCGTTGACCTCTTTGGTGTAAAGCCTGACTGCTCTGGACGCTGGTGCTCAAGCAGATGGTGGCGAATCCTATCAAGAATTATCCGAGCAAAGACCTTGCCCGGCACTGAGAGCAGCGTCACCCCTCGGTAGTTGTTGCAGTCTTGGCGATCACCCTTCCCTTTCCAGAGAGGGACAACAAGGCCCCTCTTCCAGTCAGTTGGGATGATGCCTGTGTTCCAGGCAGAGCACAAAACTGCATGCAACGACGCGAGTGCAGCATTTCCACCAGCCTTGAGAAGTTCGGCATGAATGCCATAGATCCCTGGAGCTTTGCCCCGTTTCAACTGGTTCACCGCAGCCCGTGTTTCCACAAGCGATGGTGGACCACAGTTGATTCGAGGGTCAGCAACAGGGATTGTAACACCCTTGACGTCCAACTCGACAGCTGGGGGATCAGCCTGGTACAACCGCTCGAAGTAACCGGCCCAGCGGGCCTTCACTTCAGACTCCTCTGTCAAGAGCCTACCACTCTCTGCTCGAACTGCAGTGCTCCGAGGGATGGGCTTGGATGAACGTAATGCGCGAATTCCCCTGTAAGCGGGACGAGAATCACCTGTCCACAGGTGATGCTCTACCCCCTCACAGATTCCTCGCACATAGGCCTCCTTGTCCACCCTCAGTGCACGTACAGTTTTACGCCTCAGCTCCCTGAACAGCTCAGCTCTGCCATTCAGCCTGGCCCTGCGACTCTGGTCAATGGTATCCAGTGTCCCTTGAGAGACAAAATTCTTCTTTGCCCTGCGGTGAACTCCAAGGCATCCACCGGCAACATCAAGGACGGTGGTCTTGAAGGTGCTCCACAACTCTTCAGGACCCCCAAAGCACCCAGACCCCCCAAGTGTCCACTCAGCCTGTTCGCAAACTCCTCAGCTACTCTCTCATCCCTGAGCTTGGCAACATCCAGCCTAGGCTGGGATGGTACCATTCTCCAGGATTTAAGGTGCAGCTTTAGAGTTGCTACAACAAGCCTGTGGTCAGTATTGAGGAACTGAGCACTCCGGTAGACCCTGCAGTTCTGGATCATCCTCCAACGACCGTCAATGAGGACATGGTCAATCTCCTTTGCCACACCGCCAGCGTTGGAATACCAAGTCCAGCGATGAGCTTGCGGGCGCTGAAACCATGAACCAGCCACCCTAAGTCCATGACTTCTTGCAAAGTCAAGGAACTTAGTGCTATTCTGGTTCATAGTTCCTGACCCATGGGGACCAACACACACCTCATAACCATCCCTATCAGTTCCAGTCGATGCATTGAAATCCCCCAAGACTAGAAGTGTATCTCGTCTGGGGCACTGATCAACCACAGACTCGAGTGTGGCGTAGAATGTGTCCTTCACGGTAAGATCACTCGCCTCAGTCGGAGCATAAATAGAGACCAGGGAAATGACACCTAAGGAGTGACGAATCCTTAATCTCATAATACGCTCGTTGACCGGTGTTACCTCAATTATCATTGGGGTCAGCTTATTGGACACAGCTACAGCAACTCCTTGGGTATGGTAACCATCAGAGCGACCAGACCAATAGTAGGTGTAACCACCCACCATTATCTCGCCGCAATCCGGTCTCCGAACCTCAGAGAGAGCTGCAATCCCGATGTCCAAACGCTTGAGCTCAGATGATAACAGAGACAGGTGATCATCCTCTCTTAGGGATAGGACATTCCAGGCACCCACCCGAAGGGACCGCCTCAGGTTAACCCAAGGAGACCGCCGTCTGGTGGACGACACCTCAGCACCACTCCGACACACTCTCCCGCAATCTGACCCAGGGATGTTACCCCGTGGTTTCCCTCCTATCAAAGATTGGGGGTCCCGAAGGCTTTGCCCCAATCCCATCATCCGGTGAGCTGCCCTGCGAAGGGAAGCTGCACAGGAGGTACTCCCACGGAGTGGGTTTTCAGATTTTTTTGCGTTTTTGCGTTTTGCGGAATGAAGCGTTTTACGGTGGCTGGAGTGCAAATCCTGCCACCAACCTCCTAATAAGAAGTAACCCAACTGCAGGAGGACGTCCGCAGACACATCTGCATCTGCTTTATTCCCCTATGCATCACATCTGCATTATTATATGGCATCACATCTGCTTTATTCCCCCACCGGCGATATAAAATTTTCTACATTTTAGAATAATAGTGAAGACATCAAAACTATGAAATAACACAAATGGAATTATGTAGTAACCAAAAAAAAGTGTTAAACAAATCAAAGTATATTTTATATTTTAGATTCTTCAAAGTAGCCACCCTTTGCCTTGATGACAGCATTGCACACTCTTGGCATTCTCTCAATCAGCTTCATGGCGTAGTCACCTGGAATGCTTTTCCAACAGTCTTGAAGGAGTTCCCACGTATGCTGAGCACCTCATTTGTATATCCATTATTTGATGAAATTTACATCTTTCCTTGAAAATAGAGATACCGAACAGAACAAATCTCACCAGAGGAGCCAAATTATGTTTCCAACAACAAACATTGCATTTTTGGAAATGTATACACGTATGTATATATATATATGTATATATATATATATATATATATATATATATATATATATATATATATATATATATATGTTTTGACATATAAATGTTATATACAGTATATATACATATATATATATATGTGTGTGCGTGTGTGTATACTGTGTGTCCGAAGGGTATTATTCGAGTTTGGGTTTGCTTTCCAAATACTTTTGGTAAACCTGCCCTGTTAAATAAGGCTTGCAGTCTTTTACCACAGCCAAATCCCTCTGTTAAGGTTAGAGTACCTCAAGGCAGTGTTCTCAGCCCTATCCTAATCCTAATCTCCATCAATAAATATAATCTCTCTAACTCTGTAAAATCCTCTTTAACTCTTTGCTGATGACTCCACTCTCTGCTGTGACATCCCTCATCCTTCCGATTGGCAGGCAGCAGCCTCTTCCCTCTCCTCAGACCTTGACAAAATTTCAAGATGGTCAAAACTTGGAATATGTTTTCCAATCCTGGCAAATCTCACACTCTTCCTATCTCCCTCCAAAAGGACTGTCTGGCAACACCCTCCTTCTATGTACTTTTTTCTTGATAATGCAGAATCACTGCTCACCTCCACTCATTCATTCCTCTTTCTTCCACATTCTCTCCAATATCATTATTCCTTCCAGGTCTTCAAGATAGGTTCACTATCTCAGATCATCCCCCATCCAAAACCATGATTTTTTCTACCCCTGTTAACTCCCCTCTACCACCCCCAAGCCCATCTCTTTCCAGTTTTTCCTCTCTGAGAATATACTTCTGTATCCATCTTTTCCACCCCGCTGTCCTCCCATACCCCTCACTCTTCCCCACAGGCCACATCCCTTATTTGTCCAAGTCTCTCTCTTTTATCCTTCAACCCTGCTGTTGGTGTTGCCCCCCCCCCTCTCTCTCTCTCTCTCTTCTGTCCCTTTTGTTCTCTTGCATCCTGGTCCATTCAATGTTCTCGCTCTTCCATGAGCCTTCACTTCACTCCACAAAAAAACAAAAATTCAAGTGCAATTACGACCATTGTAAAATGACCCAGCATGCACATCAACATTGGACCACCTTTGGTCTTGGATTTGCATCGTCGGAGTCATCCCGTTGTGTCACAAGCACTTTGACAACGTTGGTTCAACATTAGCTTTTCGACAGAAAGAACTGGTTGGCCTTGTGGATTATGACTACAATCAGCCAACGTTGGAGTGTTGGTCTGCACCAACGTTGGGATGGTAGACCAACGTTCAACCGATGATCAAATCTATATTGGCCCAACAGAAAGGTCACTGTCAAGACAACATTAGTCCAATGTAACTGTGCCAGCTGGGCTATCACATAAAGATCTCTTGAAATAAATGAAAAACAGAACACCTGGAAGAGGAAAAAGTAAAAGAAGAAAATGGACAGTGAGCGATAAAACATAGAATGAAAGAATGGAATTAGAAGAGATTGTTGAGTTTTCTTTATTCCTGCGAATTAGCAAGCAGAAAACAGGACAGTCGTTAATTATGTCTGCAGATAAAAGGTGGGGTTCTTTTGATGTCGCAAATTGACCTTTAAATTCATTGCGTTGAAAGTTTTATTGCCTTTAGGGCAAAGCTTGTAATTTGGGGTTGTGGAACCTGTTTTGGCTGGAGAAAAAAACATTTCTTGGAAAAAAAGGTTA
The DNA here is from genome assembly GCF_056783735.1 of Eptatretus burgeri. Taxonomy (NCBI): domain Eukaryota; kingdom Metazoa; phylum Chordata; class Myxini; order Myxiniformes; family Myxinidae; genus Eptatretus; species Eptatretus burgeri. Next base: position 52,636,909 of record NC_140963.1, read on the forward strand.
TAAGGAATCAAAACATTATCCACAGCAAACAAAAGGGACCACTGCGTATTGTGTTTTCATGGGGTTTGGGGCGATGAGTGGTGGGACAGAATGCGTGTTTGTTCCCATGCGTTACATGGTACAAATTGAGATTGTGAGAGGGGGAGGGAGGGAGGGAGCCAAACCAACAGTGTATTAATGAATTGCTGGAATCTCATTCCATTTGCTTTACTTCGAACATGTTTTTAACATTAAAAAAAAAATTGTGAACAAGTTTCTCGAACAAATATATGGCCATGATTGTAAACCTTGGAAGCATAATATCAATGTATAACATGTTTGTACAAAGGACCATTGTAGTCGTTATCATCAATCAGGGAAAATAAATCCTTATAATATTTGTGCCTCTTGAGATGCATTAAAATATTTGCTGACGTGAGCAAATCTTCCATCCATCCATCCATCCATCCATCTATCATCAGACGATTTGTCATCATCTCCTTCCACTCTTCCAGAATGTGGGTTCATCAACGATGAGTCGTTAACTTTTCCATTCGCTGAGATTCAACTCTGAACAGGTCACCACTCTGTTACAGAGTAAACTGGAATGGCACGCGGTAGAGTGCAAACCTCCGCCAGCCTGAACAGTTTACATTATGTATCCCAATGACAGGCCAGATCTGCATCCGGAACTGAACCAAAATCTGATTGGCTTGTTCTTGTCACCTAACCAACCCATCCACCGAGTTTTGTCATCCATCCACCACATTTTGAGATATCATACGATGTGTCATTTTCTTTCTCTCTCTCTCTCTCTCTCTCTCTCTCTCTCTCTCTCTCTCTCTCTCTCTCTCTCTCTCTCTCTCTCTCTCTCTCTCTCTCTCTCTCTCTCTCTCTCTCTGTCTCTCTGTCTCTCTGTCTCTCTCTCTCTCTCTCTCTCTCTCTCTCTCTCTCTCTCTCTCTCTCTCTCTCTCTCTCTCTCTCTCTCTCTCTCTCTCTGAGAATCACTTTTAAAATATCTTTGTATCTGGATTAGGATCTTCACCAAAATCGAATCAATTTGTCCTTGTCACACATATAATCTGTCCACCAAGTTTCATCTGAATCCGTCCATAACCTTTTGAGATATCCTGCTCAAAGATAGATAAACAACCAAACAGGGGTGAAAAGATAACCTCTATCCACCATCGGTGGTAGAGGTAATAATATTGTACAAGTCTGAAGACGACAATGGTTCACGAGCGGTATTTGACGATGTAGATTGTTTCAGAAGTCAAGGATGAGACAATGTGATAATTTTTGACCACGTTATAAAAATGATCAACATGATGTGGTACGAGTGACAGGTTATTAGCTGCAAAATGTGGAAAACCCGGTTTCGCTCAACAACTTTCAAAATGTTGACCTTTGCATAACCTTTAAAGGTCACAAAACAATGTTGTGGACATTAAAATAAGGAAACAGGATACGTGCTATAGCTTATTGGAGTTGATTCGTCGAAGAAGGTCGAAAACCCGGTTCGATTCCCACAACTTTGAAAATTTGACCTTTGTGGCCTTTAAAGGTCAAACGTCAAGGATTAAAGACCTTTGGTGCAAAACTTCCTCTGGAACATTCCAGGAACAATATAATGTCATATGGGCTATATGGCATTTCACACTCCTCGGATTATCCATACATTGATGAAATCAGCGTAAAAACAAACTTGAAGGGGGCGCCACGGGCAAGGTGTTCGAGATAGAGCAAAATGGTTTCAAGACTTTAGGTGTGGAATGACCTCAAGATTATGCATAAAAAATATTGTCATCCGAGCTCTCAAAGTTTGGGCGGTCGTATGATTTTTATGTCAAAATTCGCAATTTTCTAAGTTCTTGACCTTGTGATCTTGACCTTGGGACGAAAATGAAAAATCGGACAACAACAAGTTTTAGATAATTAATTTTGCTATTCAAATACCGAAGAACCCATTCCATTCCGACTAATCCGACTACCCCCTAAAAATGGCTATTTTTGGGGTGTGGCTCCGCCCACAATGGGCATAGCCATGCCCTCATCCAGGAAAACACAACAGGACATTGATATCGAACACATAACCAAGTTTCATCAAGATCGGATCAATGTCCACGGAGTTATGCTCTGGACAGACAGACAGACACACAGACATTACGAATATCGTGGTCACTCTGACTGGCGCTCGTGAACCATTTATTATGAAACAAACATACAGTTGGAGGTTCACAAATTAAAATGTCTTTATTCATATGATGTAATCACCATCCCTTGCATGGGTTACCTTAAAACCCCAACAACAACAGCATCTACAAGCAGACATGTACTTTCTATAAGTAATAACTATTCTGATGAATACTTGGGTGAGGGTCAGGATTTTAAGACCCTCACATCCAAGAAATAATTATTATTACATGATCGAGTTTTGTAATTTTTGTATTTTTTCAAATATTTTTTTTCCTTTTCTTCCCCTCAGGGGAGGGGGCATGGACTTGGTTAAAACACACACAACATCAATCACACAACACCCCTTGACAAGACCCCCACCAACAGCACTCCGTAGACATGTGCACAATCACCCATCAATGCTCAAACGACCTAAAAGTCCAAACAACATCCCCATATCCCTCCATCTCAATAACTTCCAGGTACCTATCTAATTCTAATTTAAACTTATCTACTTTTTCTGCTGCTACTACCTTGACAGGGAGACCATTCCATGCATTAACTGCTCTCTGAGTAAAAGTCCCCTGCCTTGCTACCATCTTAACTCTCCTCTTCTTTACTCTCAGGCTATGGCCATGGTCTTATCACTGTCTAGTACCCTGTTGAATAATTCATCTGCACTTATTTTATCTTCACGTTTCATTATCTTAAACACCTCTATCATTTCTCCTCGTAACCGTCTCCTTTCTCGTGTATAAAGCCCTGTCTCCTTCAGCTGCTCCTCGTAGCTGAGTCAAGCTAGACCCGGAATCAATCTAGTTGCCCTGCACTGAACCTTCTCTCTGGCATCGATGTCCTTCCGGAACTGTGGTGACCAAAACTGCACACAATATTCTGGATGTGGCCCCACTAAATTCCTGTACAATGTTAACACCACCTCTTTTGATTTATAATTGATCCCCCTCTGAGTTCAACCTAAAACCATACTTGCTTTACCAATAGCTGCCTGGTACTGTGCTGCCTGCTTACCTCCAGTATCTATTACCACCCCCAGATCCTTCTCCTGTGTGACATGCTCCAAAATTACCCCTTGCATCCTGTGATCTCTATTTTCATTGTTCTTTCCCATCCCCAACACCTTACACTTGCTCAGGTTAAATTTCATCTGCCAATCTTTTGCCCAATCTATACAAGTATCATTACTTTCTTGAATCTTATCACCACCCCCTCTACTATCCACCTCACCTCCAAGCTTTGTGTCATCTGCAAATTTGGAAAGTTTACTCTTTACCTCATTATCCAAATCGTTGATGTAAATAATGAATAGTAATGGTCCGAGTACTGATCCCTGAGACATTGCAATGGAGTAGTTGACAAAGGATTTTTAAAACATCTCTTTTACTTCTGTTTACTTGACATTGTCTGAAAACTAACTTGTCTGCTGTTCTCTTTTGCTCTCAGAGATCAAAAAGCAAAAACAACATGACGCAGCAGCAGGTCCACAGAGGGACGAACAAGATGCCATTAAAGAAGAAGATCGAGTTGAAGGAAACGAATTCTATAAAAATGGCTTGGAAAAGGAAGCTCTAGACAAACTGCACCAAGACTGGGCCCAGATCAGAAAAGGGTTAAAACAAGCAGTTCCCAAATTGCATGATTTTGAAAAAGCAGCATTAGAACTGCCAGATAATGATGAAGACCCCCCACCAAGACCACGTCCCATAATTGTGGGGCGAAAGACAATTCAGCATGCAGCTCCGAAAAAGCATGTGGCCAAGCCTGTTGCAGGCGCTCCTGCAGTCCCCGCCAAGCCTGTTGCAGGCGCTCCTGCAGTCCCCGCCAAGCCTGTTGCAGGCGCTCCTGCAGCACATGCCAAGCCTGTTGCAGGCGCTCCTGCAATCCCTGCAAAGCCTGTTGCAGGCGCTACTGCAGTCCCCGCCAAGCCTGTTGCGGGCGCTCCTGCAGCACACGCCAAGCCTGTTGCAGGCGCTCCTGCAGCACACGCCAAGCCTGTTGCAGGTGCTCCTGCAGTTCCCGCCAAGCCTGTTGCAGGCGCTCCTGCAGTCCCCGCCAAGCCTGTTGCAGGCGCTCCTGCAGCACATGCCAAGCCTGTTGCAGGCGCTCCTGCAATCCCCGCAAAGCCTGTTGCAGGCGCTCCTGCAGTCCCCGCAAAGCCTGTTGCAGGTGTTCCTGCAGTCCCCGCAAAGCCTGTTGCAGGCGCTCCTGCAGTCCCCGCCAAGCCTGTTGCAGGCGCTCCTGCAGCACACGCCAAGCCTGTTGCAGGCGCTCCTGCAGCACACGCCAAGCCTGTTGCAGGTGCTCCTGCAGTTCCCGCAAAGCCTGTTGCAGGTGCTCCTGCAGTCCCCGCCAAGCCTGTTGTAGGCGCTCCTGCAGTCCCCGCCAAGCCTGTTGCAGGCGCTCCTGCAGTCCCCGCCAAGCCTGTTGCAGGCGCTCCTGCAGTCCCTGCCAAGCCTGTCGCAGGCGCTACTGCAGTCCCTGCCAAGCCTGTCGCAGGTGCCCCTGCAGTCCCCGCCAAGCCTGTCGCAGGTGCCCCTGCAGTCCCCGCCAAGCCTGTCGCAGGCGCCCCTGCAGCGCCTGCCAAGCCAATTGTTGGCGCTTTTCTTCCAGTTAAGCCTGTGGCAGTAGCTCTTCCCGCACCAAAGCCAGCAGCAGGTGCTCTTCCTGCACCAAAGCCAGCGGCAGGTGCTCTTGCCCCACCAAAGCCAGCGGCAATTGCTCCTGCCCCACCAAAGCCAGCGGCAATTGCTCCTGCCCCACCAAAGCCAGCGGCAGTTGCTCCTGCCCCACCAAAGCCAGCGGCAGTTGCTCCTGCCCCATCAAAGCCAGCAGCAGTTTTCCCAGCACCTCTCCAAAATGGTGTTCAGGGTCCTGCAGTGAGGGCATCAAAGCAGCAAATTGCAGCAGTACAGCAGATTCCCAAAAACAGTTTGGATGAGAAAAGTCTAAAGGAAGGTGTAATGCTGTTGGAGCGCCACCTGTTTGATCATTGGGGTGAAGATCTGTTGTTGGAAGAGAAACAGGAAGCACTGGAAGCTTTCTCTTTGTTTGGCTATAATGCTTACCTCAGCGACAAACTTTCTCAAGATCGTGACCTCCCTGACTACAGACCTATACGGTATGATCATCACACCAGCCCAAATATTACGAGCAATTTTCTGTCTTCTTTTTTCAATGCTGTAGTTTCAAAAATTTGTACTAATTATATAATGTATATTGGAAACATAGTGCACTCTTGACCATTTGAATACCCACCAATTACAGTTCAACAATTTGAATATCAGGCTAAGAGAGAGAGAGAGACAGAGAGAGAGACAGAGAGACAGAGAGAGAGACAGAGAGAGAGACAGAGAGACAGAGAGAGAGACAGAGAGAGAGACAGAGAGAGAGAGAGAGAGAGGTGCCAGAGAGAGAGAGAGAGAGAGAGAGGGGTGCCAGAGAGAGAGAGGGGGTGTGCCAGAGAGAGAGGGGGTGCCAGAGAGAGGGAGAGAGGGGTGCCAGAGAGAGAGGGAGAGAGGGGTGCCAGAGAGAGAGAGAGAGGGGTGCCAGAGAGAGAGAGGGGTGCCAGAGAGAGAGGGGTGCCAGAGAGAGAGAGACAGGTGCCAGAGAGAGGGGTGCCAGAGAGAGAGTGAGAGGGGTGAGAGAGAGAGAGAGTGAGAGGGGTGCCAGAGAGAGAGAGAGTGAGAGGGGTGCCAGAGAGAGAGAGTGAGAGGGGTGCCAGAAAAAGAGAGAGAGAGAGAGAGAGAGAGAGAGAGAGAGAGAGAGAGAGAGAGAGAGAGAGAGAGAGAGAGAGAGAGAGAGAGAGAGAGAGAGAGAGAGAGAGAGAGAGAGAGAGAGAGGGGTGGCAGAGAGAGGGAGAGAGGGGGGGTAGTCGGGAGAGAGAGGGAATTGGTGAGAGGAGGAAAGGGGGAGAGGAGAGGGGGGATCCTGGCAGATGTGCTGTCCAATTTAACGTCAATCCGAGAGACTGCACACACACTGATTAATCACCCTGCCTGTGAAATACCGGGATGACAGTTTATAGCTGGGTCGGGATTTGAACCCAGGCTGGACAGCTTCAAGCAAATATGCGTACTTCTCGGCTATCCTGCCGTGATGTGGCGATTCATTGCTTTGGAACTACTGAAAACATTTGTTACTCATTGTGATCATCTAATTTATTATGCCTTCTTCACTCTGGAAATGTCTCCACGTAGAACTGCGCTTCCGTGCCGCCACCGAAGCTTGAAAAGCATTCGCCGAGTGGCTTAACCACTCAGGCAAACACTCCAATGAAACGGTTGAAGAAACTCTTCAAAACGAAATGTTTAATTTTCTTAAAGTTATCTAGTAATCTATCTATGCTGAAGTGACAGGTCATAAAATGAATTAAGATCGTACAAATAGGGGAAATGTGGTGTTAAATAAAATTTCACATTTTCAGTGAGCCTGCCACCACCCAATGCACCACATGACAATGCGGGGCCAAACGCGGCTGAATGGGCCTTGAACTTTGTTCAGCTCGATTGATATATTCAGTGACAGTGCGAATATTGTAGAGCACTTGCCAAGTGGCTTAAGCACTCAATGAAGCACTCCAATGAAACTGTTGATAAAGAATGGCTGGCTTGGCAAGCAATTAGCGATCGCCGATTGGTTATATAAACAGCATGCACCCGCAATGTCAGGTGATATCCGAATTGGACAAATGAACACTTTTTTTTTTTAGCATTCTGAACGACTGCTGAAGTCAATAAAGAAGTTTTAATTTTGATATTCGGCTGAGATTAAGAGATTCTCGAGGTTATGGCATGTGTGGAAATTAAATAAAGCCACAAATGTTGGCATCTTCGGTTGATTATAAGCATTGCCATGTATACAGCAATTCGTAGGTGTGATGAACAGGCATTCAATGATACAAGTGAGGAAAGTGAAAAAAAAATACTTTACCATTAAGAAACCATTGCAGCCTATTCCAAGTCAAGGCATTGTTAAGCAGGCCCCCCAAAAAGGCAAATTCAGACCCCAACGAGGTGACCAAGGATGAGCTTTGATTAATTTTAATTAAATAAGGCTGTTAATTATCTTCAAAAGGGGTATCTTGAAGTTACAGAGTACAATGGATTACACTCATAGTGGTGTTTTCACTCACCAATTACAAGTTCCTTACACTGAGCGATCAAAGTACAGTGTAAGGTGCAGTTTCAGAATTGTATGCACAGTTTCATGTGATGCATGTCTCGATGTTGTGTATTCAGGTGCAAACGAAGGAGTTACCCTTTGGCGCTACCACATGTGAGTGTGATATTGACGTTGGGAAATGATGCACTGTCTGTGGTGTTGCGCTCTCTGCATTCGGTCCTGCGGAACACACCGATACGTTTGTTGCGTGAAGTCATCCTGGTGGACGATTCAAGCAGCCATCGTACGTACAATCCAGTCATGTTAAAATGTGGCAGAATCCATTAAGATGAATATATTTCTTCTGTGGATTACACTGAACAACAAAAATTTTTTACTGGAGATGTGTAAAGTGATTTAGACTAATTTGGGTACGCTGATTTCAAAAATCATAACCGTTTTGCTGTATCACGTCAGGATTTTCAGTAACAGAAATATTCCCATTGCCTAGAAGTCAGGATTTCAATGAAATTTACAAAAATTCATTTATTCATTTATTTCATCATGAATGCTTCAAAATTATAGAAATTACAGAAAAACTCCACTAGAATGTAATTAAAAATGCTTTAGGCATTTGGCTTTGCGTTTGTGCTGCTCTGTGTCAGTTTCACGATGCAGGAACCAGCAGAAATCGCCCATCATGTTCGGGTTGTGCCGCCCTTGGTAACGCGTCTCCATGAGTGAAATCTCTTGGTGGAATCGCTCGCCGTGCTCGTCCGAGACTGCTCCCAAGTTGTCAGGGAAGAAGTTCAGGTGCTGGTGTAGGAAATGGATTTTCAGGGACATCCTGGAGCCAAGTTTCCTGAATGACTCCAGCAGCTGCTGCACTATTTCTTCATAGTTGTCCGCGCACTCGTTCCCCAAGAAGTTGTCCGTCACAGCTTTGAAGCTCCTCCACGCTGCCAGCTCTTTGGGGTTTAGAGTTGTCGGAAAAGTTTCGTCCTTCATAATCTGTCGGATTTGCGGTCCAACAAAGACACCAGCCTTGATCTTGGCCTCCGACAAGGTGTTGCCAAACTTTTCCTTGAGGTATAGAAACCCACGCCCATTCAGATCCATTGCCCGTACAAAACTTTTCATCAAGCCGAGCTTTATGTGGAGTGGTGGAAGGAAAACCTTGGCTGGGTCGACATGGGCGACATGCTTCACGTTGTGTCGACCAGGTACATGCTCTTTTCGCTCTTCCCAATCTTTCTTCGTCCAGTGATTCTTGTCGTCTCTGCTATCCCAGAGACAAAGGAAGCACATGTATTTCGTGTAGCCTGACTGCAGCCCTAACAACAGCGCCACCACTTTCAAGTCTCCGCAGATGTGCCAGTTGAAGTCATTGTACTTGATGGAACCAAGCAGCTGCCGCATAGTCTCATAGGTCTCTGTCATGCTGAACGCGTGAGCCAGTGGGACTGATGGTTTCTCGTTGCCATTGTGGAGCAAAACAGCCTTCAAGCTGTTCTTCCCCGAGTCGATGAAGAGGCGCCAGTCTGCAGGATCGTGATCACACCCAAGTTCTTTCAACAGACCATTGATGTCACTGCAGAATGTCATCGTGTCTTCCATCTCAAAGAACTCAGCCATGTCTTTGTGACGTGCTCTGAACAAGGATATCTTGGTGTTAGGTTCAAGTAGATTCCACTGCTGCAGCCTTGATCCAAGCAGCTCTGCCTTCGCCTTTGACAGCGAGAGATCTCTTACAAGATCATTTAAGTCTCCCTGGTTCAGAAGGTGTGATTCTTGAGTGTCGGGTTCAAAAGGTTCATCATCACCATCCTCTTCACCACTGCTTACAGCTATGTTCTGATCAGCTGGAGGTGTTGGAACGGGGTTCTCGTCATCATGAGGCACAGGTTTACGAGCAGAGACGCAGTCAGCGTACTTGATGTGACCTTTATTCTTCTTGTTGAAGCCGGCGATGCTTGTGCAGCAGAAATAACAATCATCATGATGATTCTGCGGCTCACGCCATATCATGGGCACCGCAAATGGCATGCTCGCGCGCTTGCCCACCAACCACTGAGTCAAGGTTGTGTGACAGCTTGTGCAGCAGATGTGTGGTGCCCAGCTCTGTTCTTGGTCCCCACCTTACACCCGAAGTAGTGAAAGTAGGCGGCCTTCATTTTCACTGCTGTAGATATACTTCGCTGTTGATCTTTTTTGGTATACCGACCACAGACATAACAGAAGTTGTCAGGATGATTGGTACAGGAACGCCTACTCATCTTTATCTGAAAGAAAGAAATATAACACAAGTTAACAACAATTGTACGAAATAGACATGTTAAAGACATATGTAAATTTCATTGAAATCCTGACTTCTAGGCAATGGGAATATTTCTGTTCCTGAAAATCCTGACGTGATACAGCAAAACGGTTATGATTTTTGAAATCAGCGTACCCAAATTAGTCTTAATCACTTTACACATCTCCAGTAAAAAAAAATTTTTGAAATTTGTTGTTCAGTGTTATTCGTTTAAATGATTATTTGTCTTCACTTAGAAGGTGGTAAATCTGACTTTTGCATTGCTCAGAAGAATGTAAATCTGACCTCTGACATTTCACCCTCCCACTTTCCATGTGAATTGCACCATTTGCAATCCAGTCAAGTTGACAGCTGAATTGGAAAATGCAGCAGTGCTACTGGCGAAGGAGTGGAAGGTCATGATACGTGTGCTGCAGTTGTCCAAGCACAAAGGAAGAAACTATGCCCGCAATGTTGGCATCAGAGAGGCCACTGGCCCAGTGGTGGCTATCTTTGATGCACATGTGGAATTCGGGTTTGACTGGTAGGTGGAGACATGTAACGTTTCACACTGGGAAGGGTAAAGGATGCTGGTTACAAGGAAGTGTTTGCTTTGATCAAGTGTCATGGAAGTGTCTAACTTATCTTCAATCGTACTGGACTATCACATTTTAAGATACAGATTTTAACATTATATCTTTTTGTCTTTTCTCTGTGTAGATTGTTGAGCAGTGGTAGTATGTATGTATATATGTATATATATATATATATATATATATATATATATATATATATATATATATATATATATATATATATATATATATATATATATGTGGTGAATTAGAACATGTTGAACGACTATAGTGAAATGATGGAAAATTTATGATGAGCCCTGTAAAGCATTATTATGAAGTTTCATGACTTTTTTTCCCCCCCACCCACACCCTCGATTATGCAGGGTAGAACCTCTTTTGGTGGAGGTCAAAGCCAATACATCCACCATTGCTGCCCCAGCCATGGACAAGACAGCCTATGATGACCTTTCTGTGCAAGAGATGATACCAAGACCACAAGGCCTAAACTGGAGACTCATGATTGTATCAGTTGCAAACATGGATGCTCCCTCTACTGACCCCAGCTCAAACTTTCTGTAAGTCAGCAACGTAAGAGTAATGAGTGTGTCTCTAAATGGGAAATGTGGGGAAAGATACTCCCCTTGGAGATATCCTCCTGGGTCCTTTAGTTCTTGATACTCAACATTTTTATCCCCTGCCCCTCCGACAAGGTCGGAGATGGGGGACATTAAAATGGGCTTCATCAGACCGATCGATAATAATCTGTTCATGTACTTTTGTCCATGAGTTCAATATTTCAATAACGTTGAACATTTAGCTTTCATATTGCAGATATCTATTCCTCATAACATTATCTCAGCCTGATCAGATCACCGGTGTGATTGGATTAATTTTTGTTGCTATGGCAACCATCTCGGTAACTTGGCTTCTGTATATGTCAAAACGATATTTCAAACGCTGTTCAAGATTTAGCTTTCATATTACTGGACACAGATCTATTCCTCATACCACTCAAAAGGCAGGGGTCCGAGAGTATCAGCTCCTTGTTTCATTTGAAATTGCCCACTATACTGTCAGCAAGCAAGGTCTCTGCTCTGTGGGGTGTTCAGGCTATTGCAGGGTTGTTTTTTTTCTTTTTTTGTATACACTGTCGAGGATGGTATGAGAGCTAACACACAGAAACACACGACAAGGGGAGAAGGAGACAAGAGGGGCAGGAGAGGGAAGGAAAAAAACAGTGGGGAACAGAGACAAGAGATCTGTGGAAGGGAGAGGGATGGAGCGGGGTACACATGGTAAACAAGATGCACACCACAGGAACTTTCAGGAAGTAAAGCAGGGAATTTGAAGGAGGTGGGTTTGGGATGGATTAGCGGGGATAGAAAAGATCGTGGTTTTGGATGGGGGAAGATAATAGGTAGTGATGAATAGCTGGTTTGAAGACCTGGAAGGAAGAGTGGGATTGAAGAGAGTGTGGAGATTGGTTCCAAAGGTGGGGAAAAAGGAATGAAAGTGTGAAGGTGAGCAGTGATTCTTGATTTTGGTTGTTTTACCAGAAGGGGGTTGTTGGCTGATCTTGAGAGCCCTGCGGAAATATGGGGGGGGGACATCTCTCAGACAGAGCAGGGGGGACGAGGCCAGAGAGGAGATGGGAGAAGACAGAAAGTTTACCGACCTGCCTGCCTTGAGAGGGTGAGAGACCCAAAGACACTGCATCATCACAGGAGATACCAATGATCCTAAATGCCTTGGTTTCCAAGGCGTGAAGCCGAGAAAGGTGAGAGGCGGGAGCACCAGCCCAGAGGGGAGAGCAGTACTCCATCAGTATGCAGATGAAAGCTTTGTATGTGGTCAGGAGCTCAGGTGTGCCAAGGAAGGACTTTGCATGATGGAGGATGCCCAGTCGGCAACTGGCTTTGGAGGCCAGCTTGGAAATGTTGCTTTCCCAGGAAAGATCATGGCAGATAGTGAGACACAGAAGCTTGAATGAAAGGACTTCTTCAAGAGGATTGTTGAGAAAGTAGATGGGGGTGTTTTCCAGACGGTCCTTAAGGAGAGACAGCGAGAGTGTAAGATTTGTCAGGGTTGAAAGACATGTTCCATGTGTTTGACCAGCTTGTGATTTTTTCCCAGATCTGCAGAGAGCGAAGAGGCTGCTGCTTGCCGATCTGAGGGATGACAAATAGGATTTGTCACCCTCGATTATGTGATTATATGAGATTTGTATAATGAAGGAGTGTTTGAATGAGGGTGTGAGAATGGTGTGAAGAGTGAAATGGCCTTGGGAAGGACATGTACATCGTTGTCAGATGGGTATGGCAGAAGGTGGGAGAGGGAGGAGGGGAAGAAGCTCTTAAACGAGTATGTAAGATGGTTGGATTAGGAAAGGTTTGTGTGATGGTGATGTACTGCTTATTTGAAGTCCTGTAGGGAAGAGTGAGTCAGAACAGCCAATAGAAGGTGGTTCCTTAGACAGGAGAAGCGAGGAATAAAATAGTTGGGGTGTGCAGGCAGCCTGGATTTTCTAAGATTAACCAGGAGGGGTGATTGTAAGAACACATCAATCTTGAAGTTGCTGGGGAGGGATGCAGGACTGAGAGAGAAGAGGGAGCACTATCGGAGAATAAATAGATGGTAGAAAACAGAGAGATCACCGACCTGCCTGCGATGTGTGAGCAACAAATCTTATGTTTCTGCTTCATCACAGGAGATTCCAATAATTCTGAGAGCTTCACATTTCACAGAATCCAGGAGAGACGGATGCATCTTCCTAACATAGTCCTAACATCTTCCTTGAGATTGAAGGCCTCCAAGAGAGTAGCAGAAGCATGTCCAGAATTGAGTGCCTGGGAAAAAAATCCAAACTGATGGTCACAGTTTGAATTCACAGGAAATATTTTCTATCAGAAGGAATGATTGATTCCATGACTTTGCTTATAATTGGAAGCAAGCTTACGGGCATATGGTTGGTAGGGTTTGCTTTTGCGGCCTTCTTGTGGACGGGAGTGCGGTTTGCTGACTTCCATGCGGAGTGAAAGTAGCCAAAAGAGAAGGAGAGATTGAATAGGGTATACAGAAGGGGAGCAAAAAGAGCAGGATTTGAGAACATGGCCAATGATACCATCTCGGTCGTTCACCAAAACAGGGGTCAATGCCAGACAGAATTTTATCTGCCTTCTCAGGTGAGGACACAGTGTCCACACGACAGTGGGTACATCGTTGTCAGATGGGGAAAGAACAGGATGGGTTGGGTACATGTGATTTGGAGCAAACACAGAGTTTACACATACGGCCTTATCTAAGGCATTCGTTTAAGCATTTGACCTTATTAGCAGGACTATCGTTTGAGGTAAATGATAGGATAGATGGGGAGGATACATCAGAGACAGACTTGACAAGATACCACCATGACTTGGAGGAAGGAGACCATTTGGAGAGTTCAGCCTTGAGACTTGCAAGATGCTTTCTGGCTTGCCTTGGGATGGACACACTCTTGATGAGAGCCTAATGAATGAACAAAGGTTTCCCTCAGTCAGGTTAGCTTTCCATGTCGAGAAAGCAAGCTGTTTACCTGCAACCACCACCCCCACAGCATTCAGTGTATCTGGGTCCAGAGGATGGATCATAACGTCACGGATGGGATGGGATAGGATAAACTGGTGCACGAGAGAAAGTAGACTTTTTTGAAGGTATTCCCAGACAAAATCAATATCAGGTGCTGTGGAGATGGCAGTCCAATCCTTTGTGTGAGATGCCAGATTTGAATCCCTGCCAGTTGGTCTGTGCAAATAGCCATATCCTGCATTGTCAAAATTACTTCCTTTCACTTCATAGCAAGAGAGATATGGGCCTTGACAAAAAGTGATCATAAAATTGAATTGAGGGAAAATAGTTTACAGGTGGATAAAGCAAACTTAAGGCCCGGTCACACCTTGACGTTTTTGCCAGCGATGGCAACGTATTAAAATGTATCTAAAACGCTGGCTTACGTTGAACTTTTGATGTTTTTTTTTTAAAGATTCGGACGTATTCATAGCGACTTGGTCTTATGTATAACGCATTGGTAACTACACAGAACGTTTCGTTGTGTTATAGATAACTTATACCAACGAATGCTGAACCTGTTGTCGGCCTACACAACCGATGCCCAACGATAGTCTAACTCAGGCATAGCGCGTTGCACGCATCGCCGACGATGTCGTGACGTAGCCTATTAAAAGGCTGACGCACAACGATTCGAATCATAACTGCCGTAGAAATGGAAGTGTCAACATCGCGGTCACACCTTGGCGATCTTGCCAGCGTATGCCGACTAAGAAAAATGTGTCTAAAACGTTGGGGCACGTCAAATACGGTATGAGTAAGTTTGGTATACGTGAGTAGAACGCTAAATACGCTATCATACGTCGTAGTAAGTAGAGTAAGTCAAGAAATTTTAAACATGTTCAAAATTTTACGACGTACTCGGCGTATGACACACGTTCCGCATGCGATGGGGATAAGTTTTACACACGATATGTGGACGCTTACACACGTCCACAAAGGCTACTTATAAGCTACTCATAAGTCGAAACACGTCGCGGTAATGTGTTTTTAACGCGAAACTTATTTCTAACTTATGTTTGACGTGCTTTGAACCAATTCTTTACGTAGTCCCAACACACATCGACGTATGTAGACGTATTCCAATGACGTCTTCCGGTCGACAAAAAAAATAAATGAATGTGTTTCTAGCTTACAACTGCCATATAAAGACGTGTTCCCAGCGGTTTTGGGAATTGGTATATAAAAATGCTGCTCATAAAAGGGGAACCCAACAGTGTTTTCGAGTCCTTTTTGAGTCGATGTCCATGTCAGCAGTAACAGTATCAGTATCAGTATTAGTAGTAGTAGTAGTAGTAGTAGTAGTTTGTTCATATTGGCAGTAGTAGGTGAGTGTGAGGGGGAGGGTGTGGGTTATGATGGATCGTCCTTGCGTTTAACAATTTAACGATTTAAATGATAAACTCAACGATTTAAATGGCTGCATCTCCACTTTTGAAAGTAGACGCTTGCGCTCAACAATTGGATTTTTTTTTCACTCAACGACTTTTAAACGGTACCACTCAGCTATTTTCATTGTTTACAATGAACGATTTAAATTGCTGTCACTCGCCTTTGTTTTTTGACGCTGGGGTTTGGAAATTTGAAGCGTTTCTTCTGAACGTGTTAAAACGTTCAAACTCGACTATTTTAAATAGACGCTGCCGATGGACAATTGGAATCATAGCCAAGCTAGACATCGAAGTGTGAACATCCTCGTCATGCCGAAGAAAAGTTTGAAGAATGCTGCAAATAAGTGTCCTGGCCGTGGCCGTGGACGCTGACGCAAGGACGATCCATTATACCGACGTCTTTTAGCCTATGAGTAACTTAAAAGTAACGTCTGTCGACGTGTGGCGACGATCGCGTAACGTGCCAACAACACGTTAATCATAGGTTAGAAATAAGTTTCGGGTACGCTAAACATTACCTCGGCGTGTCTCAACTTATGATTAACTTACAAGTAGCATGTGTTGACGTCTGTCAACGATCGCAGACCGTGCATACAACTTGTGGCCAGCGTAGCGGAACGTGTGAGTCATACGCCGGCATACGTCGTGAAATTTCAAGCATGAAAAAATTTGAGGACAACCGAAAAGTACAACGTTTAAAGCCAACGTACAACAACGTATGGCAGTGTTTTTCAGCGTGCTCTCAATGTTATCAAAACTTACCCATAACGTATTCAACGTGTGCCAGCGTTTTAGAAAAAAAATTCAAAAATCGGCATACGTTGGCTAAAACGTCAAGGTGTGACCGGGCCTTTAGGCTTCCAAATAAGCATTGGTAGAATCCTATTTTTCTTGCTTAGGATTATTAAGCCTTCCCATATAGCATCGGTGGAGGGTTATTGCTGTTGTATGGTTTCTTTCCACAATTAGTGCCCCCAAATTTTAATGGTTCTACAGAGTTTGTTAGACCCCTTTGAGTACTAAATCACCATTTTAAAATTATTTTTACATTTATATATTTATTCCTGCACTACCAATTTCCAAAATTTCCAAGCTGTATCTCAGAGACGGCTCAGACTTTAAAAATGTAGTTTTGCATCAATAATGTGAATAAAAAGTATGTGACGTTGACATAATTTATTGACCTCGACCTAATTATATACAGTTTAACATTTTTCGCCTTACCTTGACTAAGCTTTGCCTGATCGAAACAAAATTGCGCTCAGAAACAAAAACAAAAAATAAATACAAAAAAAACAAAATAAAATAGCAAAGAGCAAGGCACATTTATGCTTAATTTACATCATTCCCCTCCCAGTTAAAGGTCGAGTTCTTACACCTCGAGGAGTACGAAACCACCATTTAGATTTTTCTACCAATGTCCGACCTTTATCTCTGATCCGGCTGGGACTTTCGGAATGAAATTTTGCATTAATTATGGGAATAAAGAGTATGCAGGGTTGACATCATGTTTTTGACCTTGATCTAATTTTAAGATCATGGCCGAATGAAAGACAAAACATTTTTCACCAAAGGTCAATGAAGGTTTGTCCGATCGGAACGAAATTGCCCTCACTCGAGAGCATAGACCATAGAGCAAGGTGCATTTACGCTTAATTTCCATCATACCCCTCCGAGTTGCAGGTTAGGGTCAAATGGTGGTCTGAAAAAAACACATTTTTATCATTGCTGAATTTTATTGCCAACGCGGAATCTCAAAGACCGCTTGGCCTTCCAATATGTTCTTGCATCATAATAGTGCACCTGCACTAAAGTTGTGCACCTGATATTTGATTGGTGTCCTTGACCTACTTTTTGTGACCTAATTAACAAAAAACACCTCTTTGATCATAACTTGAATAATTTTTATCTGATTTTCATGATGTTGAATTTTATGGATAAATTGCAGATAGCGACATATTTTATATATATATATATATATATATATATATATATATATATATATATATATATATATATATATATATATATTGTTACGTTTGAGGGGGGGGGTATGCATTCAGAGGGTAATTAGGATGTTTAATTAGGTATGCCATGCTGTTCGAGTTTACCAGGATCTCGATGTAATAAGTAGCAATTCAGTGGTGATAAGTTGTCTCGTAAATGTTCATTTCTTCAAGGGGGAAATGATAATTGTCACGTGATTAGATAGGGACACGGGATAGGGTAAGTGTGTCTGCGTAAACCCTTTAGTAGTCCCTGGAGGCTGGCCGTGACGTCACAGGACAGGGCTGCGGATGGCTCCGCCCCGTGATCACAATTGGCGGAAGGCGACGGCGGTGGGCCAATAAAACGGCTCAATTGGAAGTGACGAGGACGGGAGGATAAAAAGGTTCTGTTCAGGGTCGGAAAGGAAGAGGAAGATGATCGGGACAAAAAGATCGTCTTTTTTTTGGTGTGGAGGCTGTTGCGCGGGAAGCGTACTTGTTGTTGTGCTGATTCGATCGTGTTCTTCATCGTGTCTTGGAGCCTTGCTGAGCCTCGTGCCTCACCTTGGTTGGCTCTGGGGTTCTGCTGACTCGGAGTACGGGGTCGAACGGCGGGCGGACCTGCCTCCCTCTCCTGCTCGCAACTTTGCGCCAGAACTGGTTCCCTGGTGGCTGTGAGCGGACTTGGGCCAGGACCAGGAGGTCGACAGCACCACGGTTTCTCCTGCCCCCCTGACGAGAGCAAGGCCAGCTCGTCCGACGCCGATCCAGGGACAGTTGCGTCCACACCACGGTCCAGCCTGACCACACACACCTTGTGTGTGTGTGTGTGTGTGTGTGTGTGTGTGTGTGTGTGTGTGTGTGTGTGTGTGTGTGTGTGTGTGTGTGTGTGTACTTGGCGCCTTAGAGGGTTTGAGAATTGTATATTCATTGGAATTGTCTGTGTTTTCCCCACGCCCGATCCCACACCATCCCGTCGAATCGCCCCGGATCCCTCTTTTGCCGAGTCTTGTTATTTCTGGTTAATAATAAAAACAAATAAACATCATCAACTCAGTGAAAAGCGACTCGTGCCACCTTCCTCGTCCCGTTTGCGGTAGAGCGATTAGAACCGCCATGTTTGGGTTATAAATAAATAAACCGCCTCCATCGTTACGGCTCATTCTACGTTGGCGGGACTGTTCAAGTCCCGTGGACGTCATATTGGTGTCAGGAGTGGGATGTTCGAACCCCTCTAAATTATATTTGGTATCGGGAGAATATACCAGCATTAAAATCTCGCCACGAATTGGAATACAAAATTACTACAGGAAAGCGCGCGAGCGCGGGAAAATTTTGGCGGGATTTTTCAAATTAAAATTATATGGCGGCAAACGGGACTTCTGCACCATGGCGGATGTGCAGATGTTTGAGGAGGAAGGCCACGTGCCTGGCAGCGAGTCGGGGGAAGAAGGGAGAGACGGGAGTAGGGTTGGAACCTCCCCCATTCCGAGCGTGGACCGTGCTTCATCGCCTGTAACGGAGCCGGCAGCGCCGGAAACTGGCACGATGACGATCTGGACAATGTTGGAACGTTTAATGAGTGCAATTACAGCACAGGGGGCAAAAATGACGGCACAGGGGGCACAAATGGCAGAAATGACGGCACAGGGGGCAGAAATGACAGATCAATTGGGGGTAATGGGGCAACAGTTGAGTGCACGGATTGATTTAATGAGGGATGAATTGGGGGAAAAGATGGAGAAAATGAAAACTGAGATGCAGGAGTGTGTGGATGTTAAATTGGGAGAAATACAAAGTAAATTCGAGGATAGATTGGAGGAAACAAAGGTAGAAATTACATTGGAGGGGGAAAATATACAGAAAAAATTGGTAGATGAAATTGATGCAACGAACATTCGGGTTGATAAAGTGGATGAAAGCCTGGAACGTCATCGTGCCTGTGTGGATGCTCGTATGCAGCTGCAAATAGAAGAGTGGGGAGAGCTGAGGAAGCAAGGGATGAATTTGGCGGAGGAGGTAAAAGGATTGGAGGCTCGTTTGGACGAACAAGATAAAATTATGAGCCAAGATGAAGTCTTGGATAAAGGCCTGGTAGAGCCGTCTTTTGTAAGTAGAGTGTCCGGGTTGGTTGAGGAGCAGCTACAAACTCGCGACGGAGCTTTGGAGGAGGTTGTGTG
Source organism: Eptatretus burgeri (assembly GCF_056783735.1). Taxonomy (NCBI): domain Eukaryota; kingdom Metazoa; phylum Chordata; class Myxini; order Myxiniformes; family Myxinidae; genus Eptatretus; species Eptatretus burgeri. Next base: position 52,656,217 of record NC_140963.1, read on the forward strand.
GGCCCAGAAGATCTTGCGGGAAGAGGTGAATCGGTCCATTCAACGTTTGGAACAGGAGGCAAAATTGACCCATGAGACCCTCACCACAAAACGTCTTTGGCCACAGTGGGCTCCGAAATTGGATACGCAGCCACAAGGGTGTTTGATCCCTGGGCCGGATTCGGACAAGGGAGAAACTGAGAAGTGGGCCACCGTAAAAGTGATCCCCCTGGTAAATTTCGATGGGTCAGGGAGCGTTGAAGCTTTTCTGACGCAATTTGAGTGTATTTCCCGACTATACGGGTGGAATGAGCGGGAACGTACAGGGAATTTGGTGGCAACGTTGCGGGGACCAGCCGCAGATGTGTTAAACGTGATCGCGGAGGGGATGTTGACCAGCTCCCACATTTGCGAGGCGTTGAGCCGTCGGTTTGGGTTCGTGGCAAACTGTGATCTGGTGCGGGCCCAGCTCCAGCACCGCAGATTAAAGCCGGGTGAGACAGTGCAGGAGCTGGCACAGGACATTTACCAATCAGTCAGGATCGCGTATCGGGACCTAACAGTGAAGGCATGGGACAGACTGGCACTCGAGAAATTTTTAGCTGCTCTTCCTGACCCTGAGGTCCGAGCGCTAGTGGAGCTACAGGATCCACCCACCGTGCACCGAGCGGCCGAGTGCGCGGCCAGGCTGGCCTCGTGGAGTCGGCCGGGTCGGATGCCCGAGAGGCCATCGGTGACAATCCGACAGGCGGAGATCCAGGATCAGGGAGGGGGGCTGGGAGAAATTGGCATTACCCAAATGTTTCAGGAAATTTGCCAGAAAATGGCAAGTTTAATAAAGGGTAATCCGGTAGTTAGTGCGCCAAAGCGGCGGGGTCCAGCCCAGCCAATAGAGCAATTCAATTATGGCCGAGGGGGTCCGGAACCGGAAGAGACATTTCACCGATACTCACGGGGGCCTTTTATGGGGAGTTGTTTCCGGTGCGGGCGAAGAGGACACGTGCAACGATATTGCCGGTACCCAGCGATGGAGGGACCCTCCAATAGACTTTTAGACTCGGAGAGGGTGAATCCTCCTGCTGAACCGTCAGGTCTATCCGAGATGCCCTTTCATAGGTCGGGTCCGGAGATCACTGTCGGGGGTCGGGGAGACTAGATCGGGCTGAGCATATAGGGCCATGCTCGGCTGTTGACATTGTGGCGAAGTGTCTCCTTTGGTGAAAAATAGTGAATTGTGGGAAAATTGGCATGTGTTTGTAAGTTCTGCTGGATTTTAGAGTGACAATCGGGACAGTGGGTAATTGGTAACAAAGCGGGCACAAGTGGCTGTCCAATGGCTGGTGCGTGGATCGGGTGAGAAGTGCTGTGTGAGTTCTTTTAAGTTAAGAAGTGAAATGTATGGTGCACACATTGATTTTTTTATTGGACATGGTGTGGTAACAGGGAAGGTCATGGTCGGCGAAGTGTTAGAAATGCAGGTGTCACATGTAAGGCCGATGGGGTGGGGGAGTCATGTGGGTTTTGTGGGTGGGGATGATGTGCTTGTCCACAGGGATTGCTGAAGCTCACGGTGAGCGTGAATTGCGACCCCCTTCAAGGAGATTCACCACCTGGTGGCTAATGGTGACAGTGTCTGGAGGCAACTGGGAGAGGGTCTGGTTGGGCGACCAAGGCGGGTAGGACCTTGGCGACCCAGGAAGGCCAGAGGAGCCAGTGAGACCCCTTCCAGAGTGTTGTACGGGATTAGAGCTGATGGCTACCAGGGGGGAGGGAATCAAAGGGAGCGGGGCGGAGAAACGTCCGGGTTGGACTAAAGCTTACCTGTGGGCATGGTTGCACCTGAGATGCCCCCATCATCTTGTGGTAACCCACCCCACGGCCACGACGGGATTCAGCCTGCATGATTAAAATGAGGACCATGACCTAGAAATGTGATGATGACCATGGTGTGAGTATTGTGAAGATGTATGAGTCCAACTCGATCCCGCACAACTTGACATGTGCAGCAATGGCATGATGTCCGCATAATTTTGGGGCAAGCAAATTTGAAAATTGGCTCCCCAGGTAACGCTGGGTCTATTAGCATCCACTGGGGGAGGCGGTCAAGTGTAAATATCCTGTGAATAGTGTCGTTGAGGCTTCGAGTAGGAATGTAAAGTATAAGTGTTGTGTTTTTGTGGAACCTTTTGTTTCCCCTCCCCAGATCACTGGAAGAGTGTTGGGCAAGGGCCATGATCCAGAAGATGGAGTGCAACTTCACTCAGTGCTCTCATGTGATAAAATAAAAAATAAAATAAAAAATAAAAACGAATGATTGTTTAGGCGAGGATAAGGCCATAAGGGGGTAGTACATTAAGCAGGATAGGTAAGTTAGCTGCGACTCGCTGCCCATTGCCCCTCCTACTTTATTCCGTTAGGTTAATTAGGTGTGAGTCAGTAAGTGTTAAGGCTGGTACGGTAGCGCCTGTGATATACCTTGCAGGAGCTGCGGTACCAGAGGAGGGGGCAGTGTTACATTTGAGGGGGGGTATGCATTCAAAGGGTAATTAGGATGTTTAATTAGGTATGCCATGCTGTTTGAGTTTACCAGGATCTCGATGTAATAAGTAGCAATTCAGTGGTGATAAGTTTTTTTTTTTTTTGTTTTTTTTTTTGTATACCTTGGTCGAGGCTCGTATGAGAGCGAACACACAACTCACAGCAAGGAGGCATGAGACAAGAGGGGCGGGAGTGGAAGGGACAAAACAGTGGGGAACAGACACATTAGGTGAACTGTGGAAGGGAGAGGGATGGGGATGGGACGGGGAACATGGCGAAGAGAAGATGGACATTTCAGGGACTTTCAGGAAGGAAAGCAGGAGAAA